>NC_092207.1:13289733-13369095 GCF_043381705.1 Parasteatoda tepidariorum
ATATATATAGCTTAAATTAAAACTCAAATCATTCGAAAAGGGTCTGGATTTATTATTTTTCTGCCATCAGTTCATCTAATATTTCTATTCCAGGAATGATCAGTGGCTTAGAGAAATTAGAGAAAGAAACGATGAAAGAATTCGTATCTTTCAGCTTTTCTGAAACAAATTGCAAAAGTCTTCTTTTTTGATGAAAAGAAAGCATCATTTAAGAAGAATTGCAATAATTGCAAATCACTGCGCCATCATAAAAAAGCTCTTTATTCCAGAAAGATAAGACACTTTAATTAAATGGTAAAGCTAATATATAGGGAGGCGCAGAAGATCGATGTAGAAGGTAATTTATTCCATCTATCCCTTTTTACATGCATAAAATGGGACTTTGGGAACGTTTTATTAAAATGAAGCAGCGCAAAAACAAATCCATCTAATTTGTTTTAAACACCTACTAAGTATTGATGTTTATCACTGAACTCCTTTATTTTTCTTATGCGATTTCTAGAATCTTCGAACAAATTTTTTTTTTGTTATTCTTTCTTATTCAACTGCATTTACCAAAGATCTTTATCTGAATGTCTTTCTCTGGCACAATCTAGTTCGTCCCAGTGAGTTCTTATGAGCTATAAAGGTAATTGGATTGCTTTAAGAGCACAGAACATTAACGAACGCGAATATTTATGAGTGTTCCTTAAGGACGTGGCAGGAATTCTTACCCAAATTACATTTTTATACATTAAAAAAAAAACGAAAAAGATTGATTTTCGTTTTGATTTCCATAAAATTTTATCGCGCTGGACATTATATCATCACATAGACCTGATATTGTAATATCAGGCCCTTGTAACCGTGGTAGTTTTCTGTAAACAACGTTTCACAATAACTCTTGCAGCTTTCTGCAGAAGAGATTATTATAGAGGTTCTATTAGAAGAGATTTTTATAACTGCACAGATCTTAACTTATCAAATGCCCGTTTTTTTTAAGGGAAAGTTAAAAACATTATTTATAAGATCGCAGAACTAATTTATCGACCAAAATTTTACAAAAATTATTTTTAAGCATTCAAAACTTAATCAATAACAATACGCATCAAGTCTACGATTATGTAAGAGGCCAGACGTAAAGGATTACTATAAGGGGATAAAGGATAACAATGTCAAATAAACGTAGAGGATTACACCGAAGAGCCATAATAATATGACCACCCTGCTAATAACATGTAGGACTACCTTTAGCCCTCAAAACTGCTAGCACCCGCGGTGGCATTGATTCCACAATAGGTAGGTGCTGATAGGTAGTCTGAGGTATCTGGTACCAAGAGCTCACCAACTGGTCCTGCAATTCCCTCACATTGCGAGGGGGTAGCGTGGCAGCACGAATTTGGTTTTCCAAGTGGGACCACAAATGCTCTGTTGGATTAAGGTCAGGTGAATTTAGAGGCCAAGACATGACTTGAAAGTCACTGGAATGTTCCTCGAACCAAATGACATGTTGCATTATCCTGTTGGTAAACACCATCCCCCGCAGGTAAAACTGTTGCCATGAATGGGTCAACCTGGTCAACAACTATGTTCAAGTAGCTTACACGAATTGTTCTATGAGGATTATGGGTCCTAATGTACCCCATGAAAACATTGTTCCTGGGAGACAAACCATGAAAACCTGGGCGAGCCCATTGTTATAGATGGAGGGTGGTCATAATGTAATGGCTCTTCTGTGTACTATAAAGGGATAAAGGATTACTATTGCAAGGATTACTATTTGGATAATTGAAAGAAGAATTACTCACTTTGTTTGACTAAGTTCTCTTTTAACATTCTTAAATAAATGATTTCCTGTTTTTATTTTATTTTATTTTATTTTATTTTATTTTATTTTATTTTATTTTATAACCGTCGTTGAACAGCCGACCCAATTTCCTGTTTTTATTAAATTTTTTCTTACCTTCGTATACTTATGCAAAAATAAATACTGCTTGAATATCATAGTGTGTTTGAGTATCATTACTGCTTGACGCACTGCGTGAGTATCATTATTATGATGCAAATACTGCTTTAGTATCATTATTACAGACTATTTTGACAAACATTAAAAATTATCGCTTAATTATTATTTAAAAAAAATTGTTACTTGTAAAACTTTTAAGTTTTAAACTATATATTTTCGATAAAAGTCAAAACATTATTGAATTGAGACACAAAACAGTTATACAAAAAATAGACAATCTGTTTGCTGTGCATTGTTTGTTATTTTGTTTCAGAAAAGAATATGTCTTTAGTATTAAAAAATGCAACTGAAGAAGATGATGATGAGGATGACACTACTACACTACTCTATGTAATTTTTTTTACTTTTCCATTCGAATTAAGCATAATTTTTTTTTTTGCAATGTTAAGAAAAGAAATTAGTTTGTTTAACTAATTTTAGGTGAGAGTATGAAAAGCGGATGAGGTTCGAAAT
Organism: Parasteatoda tepidariorum; assembly: GCF_043381705.1. Lineage (NCBI taxonomy): Eukaryota > Metazoa > Arthropoda > Arachnida > Araneae > Theridiidae > Parasteatoda > Parasteatoda tepidariorum. Next base: position 13,292,192 of record NC_092207.1, read on the forward strand.
CCCGAACTTGTGGGTAAGCTACAAAGAAGCAGCGTTAGCAATGAACAGCAGCGTTATTACAGTGCTTTCCCATATGAACAGCGAGAGGGATTGTATTGCAGTGTTGCTTCACTTCGACAAATAAAGTGAAGGGCCGTGAGAGTTTCACATAACCATAATGTTGTCGCTGTAGTTCTATGTTATATGACATTGGAGTGTTTAGATGTAATTGAGTTTATTCGTCAAGTCATTTCTAATATATATTTCATCAAGACACAACTGAATTGTGGAATCTACTTCTGATATCTGGAGAGCATTGGAGTTCGTCATTCTGTGAGTCGGATGGTGATGCAGTATTACCATATATGCCTATATAATATTGTTGCGTCTTCCTCTAGACCAGATTCACCAACTATGTGAAGGTAAGTAGCGAAGGCGGAGGAAGATAAAACCCTCTTCTTGAGAGCTCCACAGCAACACAGATCTCTCTGATGAAGATGATCACTCAGCCTGGATAAGCTAGGTTGCTTTTAGGCTGGGTTGTGCCATGTCATATCATTGAGCAAAGAAAAATGAGAAGATGACATCCTTCACAAGTCCTTGTAGACTATTTCGTAGCTCTCTCCATTTGACAATTTTTTCCAAAAACCTAACACTGTAATGTCTCTATAACCTCGCTCTCTTCCTGCCAACTTTGTGTCTAAAAACATAATGCCTTAATGTTATTTCCATGTAAAACAAGCCTCAACAATTAGAGGTCAGGTAGATCAAAATTTTTATTTGAAAATTAAAAAAAAATAACATAAAACGGTGGTTACAAATATGTTAAATGATCAAATTTTATCTAATTATTGTTGCCACTTTAAAAATGTTAAGGCCCGTTACAGCCTTTTGGAAAAAAAACCCACATATTTTCTTAAATGTTCACTTTATTTCATTATTTAAAAAGTTTTTAATTTTCTAATGTTTAAATCAGCTAGATGCGTTTAAAATATACTGTTTTATAGTTGCAAAATCATCTGGATGTTTTGATTTTACTTAATGTAATAGTAAAATTTGCACTTTTCCATTTCATTTTCAACTTCTCTCACCACTGTACATGAATAAATAAAACATGTATACCAGTACACGGTAAGTGTATGATTTTATGGTTAAGTTCTGGCGAAATATAAAAGTTATTTTTGCTAATAATTAATTTTTCGATTCCTATTTCAGGATCAAAATCATTCACGGAAAAAGTAGAAACTTGCAGGTATGCTGATATTTGCTGATTAAATAAATTTTAATCACGGAATTTATTATAATTAATACTGTAAAAAAGGTGAAAGCGTAATTTTCGAGCACCATTTCGTACAATAACTAATTTTGTTTGTAATAAAGTTTTTCCAGTCTTGTTTACTTGTATGAACTATAAAGTAAATAGTGTTTATTAGAATTATATTCTCAAATATTTAATAATGAATTCGAATTATTCGAAAGATATTTGAAACGCTTACATTAAGCTTCGCTTAACTCTTCATCTACGAATGAATTTTGGCGTCTGCCATAAAAGACTCTTACGGTCTTAACTCTTATTTTCGACTTTTAATTAACAATCATACTGCTAGATTTATAATTAAAGTGACTTTCATTTAAATATTAATCCTTAAAATAAACAGAAAATGCTTTATTTGAGAGTCGGCAGTATGCTTTGAGTTGGTTTTCATTTTAAATAAATTATCAAGTCATTAAATCCTGCTTAAATTTCAAGAGACTTTCTAGCTTTGCCGAAAATGGACTCTTAGCTTTGATATGATTGTTATTGAATATTAAAGTAACACCTAAATTATGAATTCTGAATTCAAATTTTCCAGAATATTTAATGTTCTAAAATAGCAATTTTCAGAAGATTTTCTGATTGAATTCGGAAAGTGACTCATGTATAAAATAGCGATATTATTTTAAACAGCAGTGGTACTTAATTTTGCTTAAATTTCTATTTTATCCATTAAAGGCTGTTAGATTTCTGAACGAAAATAATGATCTTTCCTCAAAGTTTTCTAGTGTTAAGGAAATATAATTTGGTACTGTTGCTTTCTTTCTTTTTCTCTAAAAAAATTAAAATTAAATAGTTGTTTTATGGTGTTTACTGTTGTTTTGTTTTAAACAAACGTTGAACAACCATACCATTTTGGGGTTGCCGTTACTAATGTTCAATTGCTCAACCTTGTAATTTTATATTTTACGCAGAAGATAAGGGAATCCTTTCATCATTGTGGAATAATATCAGCATCTCGGTTGGCTTTTTTAAATAGCTAACTCGCATTTGTGTTACAGAGCGAAGAAAATTACGAATGTCTCTAACGGGTGGCAGCAAGGTAAAGGTAGTCTTGGCCATGATCTGTTTTGGAATGAGCATATTTTACGCCAGAACCGCGTAAGGTACGAGACGGGAATCGTATTCGAATGAATCGGATTTCACCAGGATTTCAACCTGGGTCATCTCTGGAAGGTGAGAGTTCTATCCATTGAGCTGATGGCTTGTCTCAGTAAAAAATAAAAATATTGTTTTTCATTACATTTTATTACACAGAAAATAAATAAGATATCGAATGATTTCTTACAGCACTTTATGACACTTATTGCTGCTATTTTATTTTATTGTATAGCCTGCGTTGAACAACCTATCCATTTTAGAATTTAGGATTATCAACGTTCCACTCCGCAGCCTTTTAACTTTGTACCGAACCCAGAAAACAAAATGGCTCTTGGATTAATTATTGGGTCAAACTAGCCTTCTTGGAAGACTTTTTTGATGGAACTAATCCGCATTTGTATCTGTGATGCCAGAATTGGCATACACATATTTATTTTCTATCTTTTAAAAATATCCTTCATTACTTAAACTTATTTTTATTAATAGAATTACTTTTAAAATAAATCAAAAACTTAATCTTTTTAAGCGAACATAAAATATTTATTTCTTCTCTTCCAGATCAATGTAACGGATACTTTCTTTTTATTTCATTATTATGCAGACATATAAATTTACTGTCGCCTCTAATCGAAAACAAAAATCTATTTATAACTTTTTATTCTAATTTTCCAACGGCTAAATGTTTCGGTTGCATGGTTATAATAATTCACATAAATTTGTTGGCGACTCGTGATCGCCAAGGTGTTCTTTTAAACCCATGTGTATATGCTAGTTGGCTTTGTTTTTGGCTATGATATACGGTGATAAATCGCCGCTAATTTTGGATCTCCTACCCATACTTTCTCTGTCCGTTGAGAATAAATATATTCACTTTGAATTTCTAAATTGGTGAGGCTGGGACCCCTTTTAGGGGGCCTCCCCAGCCTCAATTTTCTAACGGTCAGAAATGTTGTTCTGGCTTTATGATCTCTCATTAGAGAGTATTCTTATTTCATCCCTTTAAGGGATTTCTTATTTTTTTGAAGAAATGGCCATTTTATAATTTACAAATTATGCTTAATAAAATCTAAATTTACATTCAACGATTTGTACATCATTTCCTGGAAACTGAACTGTTATTGTTTTATTCATTCAATATTGGCCTAAATGAACATTCATATATACCACTATCAAATACGGCTAATGAAGGAAGCAGCAAGCTTTCATCATTACAGTATCACATGGCGAAGAAAATCACGAAAACCTTCCAAGATTAGCGCAAGTGGATTCCAATCCATGATCAGTTTATGACAGAGGATATTTAACGTCAGCAGCTGAGTTCGTATCGAACGGACATCACTGAGATTCAAGCCTGAGTCACCTCATTGAAAGGTGAGTGCTCTGTTCCCTGTACGTTATATTGTTTCGAATATAAGAATTGGAGTGTTTACTTTTGACTTAGTGCTTTTTGACGCTTATAAATATTTGTCAAAACATACTGATGCGATGGCTCAGGAGATAGAGTGTTGGCCTTCCAATAAGGTGAACCGGGTTCGAATCCCAGCAATGGCTGGTCTATATGAATTCCGCATCTGTCTCGTATCGACCACAGTGCTAACGTGAAATATATCCTCAGTGGTAGAGTCCCCTTGACGTCAGACTAACCGTGGGAGGTTCTGATGATCTTCCTCTCCATGTAAACTAAATGCGGTTAGTTCCATCAAAGAATCCTCCAGGAAGGATAATTTCTCCCAATACTTGATCCAGGAGTTGCCTTGTCTTCTGGATTGGATTCAGAATTACAAGGCTACGGCGTTGAACATTAGCAGTCGTAAACCCAAAATTAGGTCGACTGTTCAACAACGGTTATTAAATAAAAACAAAATATAATGATAATTATGCCGAGAATTACTAACTGTTAAACTTGAAGTAAAAAATGCCATACGGGCAGCTCTGAGGACCACGAGTTGCAAACTACGGAGTTGAAATTTGAAATGTATTGAAAGGCTCGAAATAACTATCACTAGCGCTCGTTAGTTTGTATGGGTTTCATACATACTAAAGAAAGAGGGAGAGAGAGAGGGGGAGAAAAATAATAATAAAATTTGCAAAATATTAAAAGAAATATTGAAAAGCGATAAAAACAAACTTTTCCCTATTCGAATTATCATAAGTCTCGTATACAAGTAGCTTATTGAGTCACAAGCAGCTTATTAACTCTTAGTGAGTCATCACGCTATCTTTTTTCTTTGGATAAATTTTTTTTCCAAGTTCAAATGATTATTTTTCTAATCCAGGCAATCACCCATTTCGTTACGATAAACTTATTAACAAAATGTTCTTATATAAAGCTACAATAACTGTATATTTTGAAAACAAAATGTTCAGCGCCTCTGTTGAGGCAAAAAAAAAAAAAAAATTATGAATAAGAAGCAATCACGAGGGTTAGTGAGCAGAGCGAGCAGGGGGCGGAGCCTACTAGTTAATGAACAAATAACACTTAGTGCATATACTTTATGTTGCGTACAATTTGTAAGAAATAAGAACCATTCCTTTTAATTACGAAGAAAAGAAAATTGAGAGTACAAATTTATTACTCACATATCTTGCTTTTTTACCGATACTTATCTCATTGAAATATAGACTTTTATGGTTCCTGTTGATACTAACAGATTCTGACTGTTGAAGTCTAAGAAAATTCGTCGTAAAATTATTTCTGTCATAATAAATCACAGGATTTCGAATGCGCATTGATCTTTGTTTCGAGAGTTAAATAATAAGCCCTAATTATTTGTGAGCCAAACATAGATCCCAAAGCAATCGTCAATGCAGTGACTCACACTTAGTGCGAAAAAAGTATAGCTATATAGTTATCGATGTGTTTTTCAGAAGCATCCCTATCAGACAGAAAAATGATTTTTCTAACCTACGAAGAATTATTTGTCTGGACATTTCTTTTCTTATTCTGCAATTAATTATAAACTTTGAATGATTTTTGTTTTATTTTAATTGAACTTAGTTATCGAATTTTATGTTTCAAGACTGTAACTATTTTGAAAACTTGCTTTTTATCGATCTTTAAATGTTGAAAAAGTTTCAAAAGTAGGCTCAAAATTTAAAATTCGGTAGATAAGTTTAATGGAACTCCGTTTCATTGAACAAAATAAAAAAAAATCGCCTAAAAATATTAATTTGTTACTGGAAAAATAAAGGAAATTCCGGAAACATAATTTTCCTCAGGTTAACATGGAGGAAGTAAAATACTTTACCTGTCTGAAGACGCCCTTAAAATATGTAGTGATCTTCAGTTTTAAAGAAAAAAACTTTTTTTCATTCTTTTTTTTTGGCAAATATAAATGCACACACGTAAAACATGTCTAATTAGTTTGCAGATAGAGCGTCCGTGGTAGCACAATGGCTAGAGAATCAGACTCCGGTCTGGAGGGTTAGGGGTTCGATCTTGGACTCCGCTGAGACCAACCGAGTACATGCGATGTACAGTGCACCAAAATAAAAATCGGACCACCCTGAATAACTTTTATCTAATGATCGAATTTTTACGTTCTAGGACTCAATCTTAATGGTTACGAGGAGGTGACCTCAAATATGTTAATTAATTAGAGCAGATGATATTTTAAATTACGAAATCAGACGCAAAACGTACTTTCTCTGAATAAACATACCTTTTTTTCCGACGGAATTCGATTTTCGACCCCTTAAGATAAAGGGGGTAGTCGCAATCTGTCGAGAGCGTGGTTCAAAGTTTGTACCCTTAATATTAATTTTACTTTTTGTGTATTTCTCCACAATTCGAGAACTTTGGAATAAAATAAATTTTAGTAAATTTTTATTGCTTTTTATTATTTTATTTAATAATAGCCGGAAAAAAATTTGGATTGCTAGGTATACAAATCTTTACGTCATTTTAAAGTACGTCATTTTACTTGACAAAATACAAAATATGAGCAAAATCGGTTGAAAAGTTGACGGGAAATCGAATTTTAAAGAAGTCGTACACTTAAAATTCGACTTCTCAGGAACTATGCTCGTAAAACTTGTGGAATCGAAAGTCATGTGGTCGGCCGCTGAACTGTACCATAGGTACAGGAATCTGATGAAAATTTTCTACTTCTAAATTGAGGCAGTGGCCTCACGAGAGAGTGGTGTAGTTCTCTATCTGTGAGGTTCTGAGCTAAGACGTACTCTCACCCTTGCTGTGCTCTCTTGAAAAGGCGCATTTTCCTGACTTAATTCACTAAAGAGTATAGGCTGGTGAACTTGATTCGTCAAAGTGTCATTAGAAGCAACATCAACAGAAAGGACATAACTTGAAAATATAGACAAAATCAGCAGGATCACCTGTACAAGTCTGCCGAATTTTTTACCTGCTTTTCCCTCAGGACAAGTTTTATAAGAGTATATGTTTAAATCCCTTATAGCCTTTTATCAATGAAGGAAATACAGGCCTAAAGACCTTTACCTAAATATCTATCCATTGCTTGCTTGCTTGCTATCGTATGCCTGTTTAGGCAAAGGGGTGCGATTGTTCTTGTTTTCCAGTGGCACCATCTATGGCCAATAATTCGACTTCTGCCACACCATACATCACACCCGTTTATAGGGCAGACCCATTCATACATTCATTCGATTCATTCATTCATTTATTCACAGATCGTAATTTTGACCTGAATCGGAGAACGATAGATCTCCAATCCAGTACCCCCAGAGGTATTGATTTGTTATGGGAACATGGAGGACTTTTGCGACTCGACAGGTTTAACGTGCATCAGTTACCATTAACTGCACGGGGAAGTCTTCTGCCGGTGGGGTTCGAATTCACGAACTATCGGACATGGGCCCAGCGCCCTACCGACCAGGCTATCCATTATTAATAAGAAGTATCCCACTTTTATTATTTTTTCCCTAACTCTAGTGCCACTAATTTTTCAGAGAATGATAGCTCGATTTAGACCACTTTCCGGCTTTTTTTCATGGCTGTTTTTGACTTGTTATATTTACTGATCACCTAAAAAATATTACCAAAATGTACGGAAAACGGAGAAAGGGGGAATCAGGAAGGAATTTTTACAGTGTAGAGGGAAAATATTTGTGTAAAAAAAAGTTACACAAATAACTTTTTATTCGAAAGACGCATAATTTATGTACGGCATTTATTACCATTTTTAAAAGATTTTTCTACTTATCGTTTTTCACAAAACAAATGTATCATTTTATCGGAAAAACCTAGAATTGCGTTTGAACTTGTATATGTCATCTTTTAAATATAGGAATTTTTTTTCTTCTTTTTCCCCCGTGCTATCTGTTACAAAACTTAAAAATTATTATATTTTCCTGCTACTTTTCCGGTACTGATAGACTGAACATGTCAGAAAAATGTCATTCTTTTTTATATTTTATTCCTACATATTTCCTCACGGGAGATAAAGTACGTAAAACTTGCCTCTACAATCTGTGGAAGAAAACGAGATAAAATGAACGGTATTTTTTTTTAAACAAAAGTAATTCACCTCAATTTTATTATTATATTTTCTAATTGTTTTGGAATATCACAATAGTAATTTTTGTTGCATGCAAGGCACTTTTCACCTGTTTAAAAAAAAGAAAAATAATTTTTTTTGGAATTTTCTGAAAGGATTTTAGTCAAAGAATACAAATGAATAAGTGTTTCCAAAATTTAGATCATTCTATATATTGTAGTACTTAACGCTGTTGTAAGTGGAAAGTTATTTTAGATATTAAAACTGTTTTTACTCAAAACTACGTTTCAAAAAACGATGTAAAGTTATTTTAAACGTTAACACTCATTTAAAAAAAAAAAGGAAAAACGGGAGCAATTAAATAAGTTGCAACTCCAGAGCAATATTTCTGAACAGAAGATTTTTATAAGTGTCATATAATTTGACATTAATATATATAATTTGGTAGAGCTTCGCGCTGTCGTGCCACAGGTCCCTGGTTCGATCCTCGGGCCGGGCAAGGTTGATTCAGCCTGTCATCCCTTCAGTGGATCGATAAATGAGTACCAAGCATGCTTGGGAACTAAACACTGGGGGATCCGCTCTCGACTGACCACCTGACCGGAACATCTGCTCCTGCACCCCAGAGCCCAAGGTCAAGAAAACTGAGATGGGCACAGTAGGCCTTGGTCCTCTATGGGCTGTCGCGCCACTGAGTTTAGTTTAGTTTAGTTTATGTATAATTTGACATTATCATATAATTTTTATGTAATCATATAATTTGACGTAATCATATAATTTGACATTTTGTAAAAAAGGCAAAATAACTTTTGATTAAGTGATAGTATAATCACTTACCAAATAGTTCGAGATTTTTTATTTAAAACTCATTAATTTAACTGAGCAGACGATATTGTAATTCACTAAATCAGAAACGAAAAAGCATTTTTTCTGAATATACATTTTCCTCCATCGGATTAGAACTCTAATCATAACAGCTCCATTCTGGAAAATATCAGCAGAATTGTTTAGTCAGGTTTAATCAGCAAATAATCAGCAGTATTGTTTAGTCAGGTTTAATCAGCAGAGCAGTTCAATGTTTGGTTAACTGATTTTGCACATTGCATCATACCTTTCGGAACAACTTGAGTTAATAAAAAAGAAAAACGTTGCACCAAATTATAAAACTCTTTTCATCCCAGGTATGTAAAAAACAAACAAACCTAATACTATTTAATTTAAGGATGGTCAAAAAAATTTTAACATAAATGTTTACATAAATGTTTTACATAAATGTATTTTAAACAATGTAATTATAAATATCAAAGCAAATTTGAATAGAGTAAAAACATTTCTGAGTATAAATGTTCCCAAAAAGTAGTATTTTTAAAATTTCACCACTCAAGAGTTCTTAGAATCTGTATATTTTAAATTTCATTGTTCAAGATTTACTTGGCCGATTCCTTAGGCTTGTGACTTTAAACCCAATCCAGAAGACAAAGGAACTCCTGGATCAAGTATTGGGAGAAATTTAGCCTTCTTGGAGGACTTTTTGATGAAACTAACCGCATTTGCGTTACATGGAGAGGAAAACCACGAAAACCTCCGACGGTTATCCTGACGGCGAAGAGACTTTCATCCATGATCCGTCTACCACTGAGGTGTGAATGTCTATTTTTTTATATTTTATAACCGTCGTTGAACAGCCGACCCAATTTTTGGGTTTAAGCCTACTAATGTTCAAACCCGTAGCCTTGACGAAGATGTGACATATTCACGTCTCAGCTGGCTCACCATATGACAAAAATATAAGTCATTCTCGTCACAACAGAGTCACGGTGTGACGAAATTGGGACATTTTCGTCTCAATAGTATCACCGTGTGAGTAAGCTGAGACGTGAATATGAATAAGTTGGATTTCTTTTATCTTAATTAATTGTGTGGGAATGTCTTTCCAATTTGACCGTGTCTTGGTAGTGCAGATCAATACTGATTTATGGAATATTTACTTTTTTTTTCACTCCTGGCCAAGAACGGGTATTCAGCCAGTTACTTTAGAAAAATTAAACAAAGACCATTTTGAATTTTGAGCCATTAATCACGTATAGAATTTTTACCTTGAATAAGATTAATGTCTCTTTCTTTTTAAATAAAAACATAACAAAAAATAGCTGAAATGACGATATAAGTTAAATATAAACGAGTATTTTAGTTGAAAATAACTGATGAATATTAAATATCTTTGTACTCAAAATCGAAAGGAATAAAATTTACGTTAAATATGAGATAAATAAATGGTTTACTGCTGAATAACATTATAGTTAGTGACAGGCAAAGATTTTCGGATCATCTTTGTCGATTGGGTACTTCCAACTGAAGAAGAAGAATTTGTGATTAGACCCAACCAAGTTATTTAAATTATATGGTTAGGCCTGATTACGTGGTTGTGTTTGGTGGGTTAATGTTGCTACAATTTGACTAGGCTTATTATCACGTTGAATCAACTTATCGGATCAGATTTAATTGCTTCTCTGTAAATGACATCACGCGTGTATGTCGAATCTGAATGGCTCCAGAATCGTGGTACAAACGAATGCTACCATTTACCTACGATGGCGTCGTTTGCAGGTATCCAGTTAACGATGCTACCACATGACTTTTTTGGTGGTCCTATTAGGATAAAGTGACAACAACGAGAAACGTTATATTTTTTTATTAATTAACGACTAAAAAAAGATTACACGAACGAAAGTGGTTTAATATTGTGTTTAAATAATTTTTATGTATGGATTGTAAGCTAATATAGGATATGATATTCATAAAAATATATGTTATAGTAAAATAAAGCAAATTGCCCTAAAAGACGATTAAGCTGAAGAATTAAATCCGTTATTGAGAGCAATACGTCTTAGAACTTTTGTATAGAAGGAAAATTTTTGCTGTATGTCATGAAACGAAAAACGGAAAATAGATTTAAAAGTAAGTGTTTTCTATAAAACTAATCTTATCATAAATTGCCATTTTGCATGCAAAATCGTTATTAATCTAAAAATTTAAAATTTATTCGGAAGAATTAGCATATTTTTGTATTTTCGGTACACTACCTTCATTCTCTGTAATTCATTATCATATTAATCAAATTTCTTTTAAACAGTTTTTTCTATAAAAAGTAAGTACCCTTTTATAAGTCCAGTACATGCGGATAATTGATTTTTAAATGAAAATTCAAACCTATTAAAATATTTTCTCTCAGAACTGATTTATTTTGGGTTTAAGATATTAAAGGAGAAAAATATTGTCTGGTACTTCTACAAACTCATGATTGGTTGGAATATCAAACCATTGAATCTATTCGAAAATTTAGATTCACATTTTTTTAGTTTCTTTATTATCGTTTTGTTGAGAATTATCGCCTGTTTATTCTTTAACTTTGATCTAGTTCATAAAGTCAAGTTGCTTTAGTAACAGTCTGTTTTATTCTTATGAACTTATTAATTTTTTTTCGGAAAGGAAACAAAATGTCTTTGAGTTGATATTTATTTATTTTCGAGAAATAATATACTCATATTTACGCCCGAGTTTTATTCGAGTTATTAGTTTGAGTTTTATTGACGAAGCGAGTATATTTTATATTTTTGTCAACAGAACTGTAAAAGAAACCATTTTGTGTGTTGTTAGTTGGTTATGGAATAATGAAGAATGCTGACATCATTAACTAATTCTAATTCGAAGTGCAAACGGAATACGCTTATTCAAAGCAAATTTTGTTGCTATCTCGAAATGTTTTGTTATGAGAAAAAAACTGATAAAAAAATAGAAATGGATTTTATAAAATTTTAAAATTTATACAACTTCTTAAAAAAATCGTAAAAGATCAAAGAGAACGCTAAAGCGATTTTGTAAATATAACATATAGGTTCATTCAAATAACAGATGTTTATTTTTATGGCAATGTGGAATATTAAGTAACTTCACTTTCTCAAAGCGCCCTCTGACATCGAATGTTTGAACTAAAACTAGACACTGCATGAATTGTTATTATAAATTTTATATATAATATATTTTAAATCTATTTTCCTTTTATAAATTTCACTTATATTTCTTATATTATGCTTATATTTCAAACATAAGATGTTTCCTATATGCTTTCCTTTCATAAATTTTATCTTTTTATAGGTCCTCTTTTTATATGCCTTATTTTTATAAATTTCATGCATAATATATTTCCTACTTTTTTCCTTTTAAAAATTTTATATATAACAATAATATAACATGCTTTCCTTTTATCAATTTAATACACAATATATTTCTTTCCTATTATAAATTTTTTTAAACCGTCTGACTAATTTCGGAAACCCTATATATATATTGTAAAAGAATTCAAATCATGTCGAGTTTTTTCGCAATCTATGCCATTATCAAGTTTGAGTATTAAGGGGCCGTTCAAAAAGTACGTACATCCCGAAGGGGGGGGAGGGGATTTGCTATTACGTACGGTTTTGTACGATGGGGAGGGGGGGAGGTATTATACAAAGTACGTACTTTATAAACATACACCAAATTTAAATTTGACTTTTTCCTACACCCTCCTTAAGTAAATATTTAATTTTATTTAAAACATAATTATTTTAATTTTTATGAAAAAGGGGGGTAGACTAATAAAATGTACGTACTCTAAGGGGGGGGGGAGTAAGACCTTATGTACGGTAATGTACGAAGGGGGGGGAGGGGTTTAAAATTTCTCCATTTTTGCGTACGTACTTTTTGAACGGCCCCTAACACAGACTCCTGCTATAATTACTAAGCCAATAGATTTGTTGCGTGTGTCAATATATTAATCGTTTTTTATATGAGATATTTGTTTTTATTTTCGTAGAAAACTTTTCTTCACACTTCACTTTTTTCATATTATCCGGTACGGTACGGCCATATAAGAGTTGAATCATAAACTATACATACGGCCACTTTCCCAGCTACTTTTAGGTCACGCCAAATGTTCAACACACATAGGTTGATTTTAAGTACCATTCATTGGTAGGTATTCACAAATGTTACCTCTGTGGTTCCCATTTGGCATAAGTAGATTTTGATTGCCAAAGTCTAAAAAAAAAAGACTTATTTTGAAGATTTACAAAATGACCTTTGACTTTCGATGCAAAGTGTACTGAAATTATATTTGTCTTAAGTGATAGTAGTAGAACACAAAGAAATGGTCAGTGCCGTAATTCACGCACTTCACATAAAGTGTTGCCGAACAGATGTGTTTTTCTAAAAATTCCACATGATCTTCAATTCCCCCCCCCCCCAAAAAAAAACCTTGAGGAGCAAATTTTTCGAAAAAGAAATGCGTGGCTAATAGGTTTTACATAAGTATCATATCCTGAAAATTTCAACAAAATCAAAAAAGTCAACTATTCATCCCTGCCAGATTTACCCAATTAAAAAAAAAAAAGAAAAAAAAACACTTGCTCTTAAAGTCATTTTAGGCCTATTAACAAAATTAAATTTAAGTTACTCATGGATTCTATGAATAATTGAAAACCGCTGGAGCATATACCACATACTTTACGAATGCGACATCGGACGAAAAAGGGGCGCTTTAGCATTTAGTCTAAAGGAATACGATAGATATGTTCGCTATCAAGAATACGAGAAATAATCTTCAGCATATGATTGGAATCATTCAATTTCGAAAAGGATAAAGAAAATGAACGATATCAGAATACATTAATTACGCTTAATACTAATAACTTAAATCCCTTGGGGGAACCTGTAACTCCTAGAGGGCGCGTCCCCAAGGTGGTGGATAGGGGAATGCCTCCATTGGATTTTCCTCTGGGTGGTAGAAGGGAAATAAAATATTTTCCGCGAACCAACCATTGAGGCAATGGCAACCAATTTTCCATGGAGGATCATTCAGGAATAACTTAAAGTTTTGGGGGTGAGAGCTCTTGCCCGGTAGCAGAAACCCCCCAACAAGGCAACTGTTGCTGCAGATAATACTAGGGAACATTTATTTTTTTCCTATTGCATAGATTTTTTTTAACAGATCTTAAATACTTTTGTTCTGATTTCGATGCTGATTTCAAATCTGCAATCGGTTTCGCTCTTTGAACTACAGTTTTACTTCTAAATGATATTTTTGTAAGTTTTTTTCTTGTTGAAATGTTTAAGTTCTAAACGTTATATATCAGGGGTTTCCAACTTACATGAAGCCGGGGCCGCAATTAAAAACACCAGTCAAATCGAGGGCCGCAACTTTATCAAAATTTTATGTATGACTCTTTTATGTTTGAAGGAACATTAAATATTACTGTCAGATTTTTATTGAGCTGTACAAAACAAAAGCATTGAATTACAAATTAAAATAAGAAGTAGATTTTTAAAAATATTTAATTGGATATTAAAAAATTCTGGCTACAATAACTTTAATTGTGCACCTATGCATTAAAACAATTAATGTGCGGGAGATATCAAATTGTTAAGATATAAAACTTAAAAGTATTTAAAATCGATATCGATTTTTTCCGAAAATTGTCCGCAAAATAAATGACAACTAATATATTTTAGTTCGCGGGACACAAAAAAGGTTTCGCAGGCCGGATGTGGGCGGGTTAGGGAATAAAATTTCATGTGAACCCCTGCCCGGAAAAGTCAGCTAGAGGCGCCACCCTATTATGAACTGTTTCTTCGTGAGATTTTAAACAGGTCATAATGGGGAAGCACGTATAGACGTGTGTAACGTTTCCGAGCGTGGGTTCTTATGCAATTTTAATCCTGATGATTTGTCCATAACTACCCTTTTAAGTTTTTCGCAACATTTATGCGACACCATGTTATATATAACGTTTTTAATCTTGTACGTTTCGACAAAAAATAGACTAATAACATCATTTAAAAAATCCGTAGCTTTAGGAACAAAACTAATTTCAGAATTAAAATTAGGCAAGATCAAGTACTCGTATAGATGCAACAAAAAATTTGCTGCCTAATGTTATCACATCATTTGTAGATTAGTTTATTTTTTATCTCATTTCAAAAATAAATTAATAGTAATAAGAAGAAAAAACTGCCCGTTTTTCCTTCTTTATTTTGTACCGAATAAAATAAAAATTAAGTGAGGAAGTAAAGATTTTCCCTCCTTCCTCATTCATGAACGGTAAGAGGAATCATGTCTTCATATTTTAAAATCTTGCACCCAATCAAGAGTGCCCTTGTCTTCTGAATTGGGTTCAAAATTACAAGGCTACGGACGTGAACATTGAGAGTCGTAAGCCATTAGGGAAATTTTGCCGCAGGCACACCTATGGTAACCTATTGCAACCATAGAAATTTATATGGTAAGATACCTTAAGAATATGGTAACCACAGAAATTCGTATGGTATTAGATTGCGGGACACCATAGCCTTATAGTTATGATTAAAGAGAAATACCATAAACTTATGGCAAGCTAATGGAAACACAATACGCAATTTAACTGGCAGGTGGTGCAGTACGGCAGTTGTAGAAACATATGTTTAGGGACATAGTTTTTACTATGGGATCTGATACAATTTTATTCACTAAAATATATTCATATATTTATTAGGGGTGAAAAACATTAAAATTTTCAAAGTGAGATATGTATATATTCTGTTACTTTTTAAATTTTTCTTTTAAATCTATATATATTAAAATGCTACTCTTCTTCCAGTTCTGAATCTGAGATAATCTGGTTCAATGACATATTTTGATATCATACTTTGAATAATTTGTTTTAGGGCTTAAAAACTTTGAATCTGTTTCAGAATAATCTGTTTTTTATGCTTTGAACTCCGCTTGAATGGGCTGCATAAAAGACAAATTTTATTTTATGTAGATGTTGCTGCAGCAGATTTACACAGAAAATTCTGCTGCCAGGGGCTCTTGTAACTTAAAATGATGCTTAAAATACCATTAATTTAATAATTCTGAATTTTGATCTGTTTATTAAGAAACAAAATTGGGAAATAATTGTACGGGTTGGTGAGCGAAACGGGACGGTGGTGGAACGACGTTATTATATTTATCTTATGGGCAGGAATTGAAAAGCTTAAAACAAAAACAAAAACTAGATTTTAAATTAATGAAAAAAAGTTTTAGTTAAATAAAATTCATTTAAAATGTAGATTGAATAATATTTTTTTTATGAAAGTTCTTTCTGACATAGCTCTAACTATACAAATTTAGTTAAGCTCTAGCTCAGTTCTACTTTGTACATATTATATTTCGTTTCTTTACACTTAACTTTTTTTCTCAATCTCAAACGATGAAAAAAAAAAAAATCCCACGAATCTAAAACGCAGAGCATTCAGCGTTTTTTTTTTTTTTTTTATGTTCCTCTTTCGAGATTCTGGTTCAGAGTTAAATAAAAATATCATCAGAACAATGTAATCCTTAACTAACACCAAACTTTTTTAAGCTTTGAAAATTTAATCAAAGTAGAAATTTTGTGGAGAAGCGTAGAATTGAAGTGGTAAAGAACGTAAACTTTCCGAGAATTCAACGAATTCTTTAAAATAAAATGAAGAGAAAAAAAAATCGTCTGCTTGTCTCTCCGATTCTTTTGAAATGAACTCCATGATTGGCTTAAATATTTTCTCCCTGGCAATTCAAACGAAATGAAATAAGAAGAATTTATATCAGAGCAAATATAACTTTGTGTATTTTTGTTTTAAACAATGATAAATATTATTGCCTTGTTTCAAAAATGATTTTCGTTATCCACATATTTTATGTCAATAGAAAATAAAAACTTGTATACGTTTTTGCATACGAAAACGTGTAAATATCGATGAATTATTCAGCAAAACTTTAAAATGTAGGAAGGGCATCCACTTTTTGGGACCAGGCAAGGCATAGCTTGAGGTGGGTTCACTTTTTCACTTTTTGTTTTTCGAAAACTGTTGTACTTTCTTGCTGACTGTAACATATACTTATATTCATAGATATATGCTGTGCAAGTTTTTGCTTTTAGTTTAGCTAGTAAAATACATCTTTCTATTGGAAACGTTTGTTAGTTTGTTTGGAACAAAATTTCCTGGAGTTAAGTCTTCTCCTATTTATCCTTAATCTTCGCTCATAAATTTTAGGTTTTGATGAAATATTTATTTTTTTCATTGGTAGTGAACTAACGCAGACATTTTAAAAATAAATCCAATTTTTTTAGAACTTTTTCAAAGCCAAATGCATTAAATACTTTTTAAACTTTTCAAATTGAAAAATATAGTTTGCAGTCAGATTTTCTTCTAGTAATTATCAAGTTGATTTCGGATATTTAAAATTGATGCATAAAACTTCACCGAAAAATTGCAACTCAAACATTAACGTTTTAAGAAAGCAGGTTTCAAGTGTGTGTAATAGTTTAGAAACTTCCCTTTTATCTTTAAATTAATTTTAAAACCTAATTTCGTTTGTGTCAGCGATTAATAATGCTGTTTCGTGATAGAAAAGGTAAAGATTCTATTCTATCGACCCATTAAACAGTGTGATTTTTGTTCATTTAAATAATAATTGGATACTAATTGCATATACAAATTTTGAGCCACAATATAAATTCCCTAATACGCAATTAGACACAAAATTAGGTAAATCACGCAACTTCTAAACTCTTTACATTCCTTTCTCGTTATGCGTTTTCCTAATTCTAATGTATCTTTGTTCTCAGATTAATCACAAACAGCTAATGTTAACTACATAGCAAGTAACGCAATTCGTAACTCGTTATTAAATACCAGCATTATTTAGCGCTCAGAAGAGTTTAAGAAATGCATCCTAAACTAAGAAAACTTTGTTTTAAATAGGATAAATAAAATGAGATTTGTTAGTTCCAATTTTGTTCCAAGCACACTGACAAGCATTTCCTCCGATAGAAAGATGTATTTTACTAGCTAAACTAAAACGAAAAACTTACACAGATTATATATATANTATCGTTATCTCTTTGAATTTTAACTTAGCATTATTGCTGTTCGAAAGATGTTTAATTTGTCAGATTTTACAAAAATGAAAGTTTGAATTTTATGGTTCATGAAATCTTTTTGTTACGGACATTCCTGCTTGGTGGAAACCTCACGTTACGGACATTCCTGCTTGGTGGAAGCCTACCGTTTCGGACGATTTTAAAAATTCCCTGCGTTGTTCGATGAATAAACTTTTATACTTCCTCCTTAGAACGGTCATACTCTCAACCAGGCATGGATAATTTAATGAATAATTTCTATCGGAAAGAAATTTGATACTTATAAAAATTTTAAATGAAAGGAAATTTTTTTTTGTACAAATAATTATATTAATAATGGTATGTATAATATTATTAATGTATAATATTATTGTTATGTATAATATTGTTTTTTTTCCAGTACTAATAATATTTAATTTTTATATCATTTTTTGTCATCATTCAATATCGCAGAGTATTTTTTAAAAAGCACTTCATTAAAACAAATTATGGATTAAAATGATGAATAAGAAAATATTATTTTTAAAAAATAATTCCATTCTCATAAGTAAGCAATTCAAAAGTTTATAACTGCACAATCTGTTCGAAATTGCTTTCAGCTGCTCGTTAGATTTACGACGAGACAAAGGGTTTATTTTATGGCCTCTTGTTCTCGACGATTCGAAAAGGAACTTTTAAGATGATGATTTTGGCGTTAGGAGGAAAGCCTCAGTCTTCATATCGGAAGATGTCTGCTTAAAAATATCGTCTGCTTTCCTACTGCCAATCGATGGTGACATAAATTATGGTGTATACTTTCCTAGACGCTTTTACCTACCTTTCCTAGATAATGGGTTTTCGGAAAAGTGCAAGGTTCGTGTAAGTTTACTCCCGGCGAAGAATTAAGATTGCATCCCTATGGACATTTGAACTTAAATAGACTTTGCCAAAATATATGAATTCTTAGTGTAGTATATTTTCCTTTAAAATCACAGTTTCAAGCAGGATGGAACTATATTTTCCATATACTGGTTCGAAGTACAACAAGATTTAATAAAGGTATAAAGGAATTTTAAAACTGTAACTATATTTTTAGTATAAGAAATTTCTTATTTTGATTAGCAAAACAATTTATATTTAAATTAGCAATTAGAACCAAGCAATTAGAGCTTTGAATCAAATAATGATTAAAAAACTAATTCAGATTATTGTGATCTAATGGTTAAACCACAAACATGGATTAAGTAAGAAGTGATTATGCGTATTCACACTTTAAATAGGAAATTTTCGTGTTATATATCATCTATATTTATATTTCGTATTAGATATTTAATGGTAATTATGATCGAGAAAAGCATCATTAATTCTTATAGAAAGTATATTAAAATTGAGGGCATTTTATAACCACTAAAGTTAGGGTTATTAATGTAATTAAGGAAACGGAAAATAATATTTCCAACGAAAAAGACTTACGCATTTTAGGTTTGTTGTATTGATCCCTCAGAAGGACTGCCAAGAGTTATTTGCCATTTTGATTTGAATTCTACTACAAACAATCAAACTTACATCGAAGACCATCTTAGACAGTTGTCTCTGGAAATTATCAGTTGCATACCTAGCGATGCAATGCAGGTTTATACCGATGGTAGTCGTACAAAAGACAGTACTGGTAGTGGTATTCATATTAGGACCCAACATCTAGAAAAATCAATAAAGAAACGCAATCCAGACACTTGCTCTGTCTTCAGGAGCGAGTTAATAGTGATTAAGGAGGGGCTTGATGCTATCTTACCCTACGACGGTGATTATGGAGAGCTCTGGATTTTATCCGACAGCCGCAGTGCCCTGCAACATCTTAGTAGCTGGTCCTCTGCAAGCGATGAAACTAGTATATCTGTCCAGCTTAAGATTAAAAAGACTTCTCAGCACCATGACGTACATCTCCAATGGATTCCATCACATGTTAATATTAATGGCAAAGAGATAGAAGATAGTTGGGCCAAAGAAGGCAGTGAGTAAGATGTATCCACCGGGTTACTCATCAGGAACTTTACTCCAATGAAAAATATAGGCAAAAATCAATCTTGCAAACTCCACCTATGCACCAATGGTACACGGCAACATCTCCTGGCACCCTTCTGGGAATCAATTGCGATCGAAGCACCCAGACTGCCTTGTCCAGATTCTCAACTGGTCACCTAAAATGTCGAACATTCGAACGCGGCACAAAAATTTATCCGACTTGTAAAAAATGGTGTGCCCATCCTGCCTCACCGAAACATATACTTGATTATGTCAGACTATCCAGGGCAGACTTAACTTCCGATCCCCTTCTTGTCATCGACTTTCTGGCTGTCGACAACTTTTTGGAGTTGATCTGACTAATGTCAGATCTATGAGGATAAGCAACAACAACAACAACAAAAAATCCTTACACTTTTTATATATTTTTTTTTTTGTGAATTTGATGCACAGAGCCAAAAATAAAAAATTTGGATAACCTGCAAAACTTTTGATTGAATAATCGGATTTTAACTTACTTCGACTCAATTTTAATGACTTGAGAGCCTTTTAATAAATAGTGTTAAATAACTGCATTTTCACTTACTTACTAATAACTTGGGATTTTTGATTGAATAATCGGATTTTCACTTACTTCGACTCAATCTTAATGGTTTGAAAACCTTATAATAAATACTGTTAAATAACTTGGGCAAGTGATTTTCAAATAGGTATCAAATAATGTGGTAACTAAATATTAGGATATAAAATTTTAAATTTGTAAGAGGTGATTAAATGCGACTTCGGATTGTTGTCACCTCTATAAGATATAATAATTTGTCTCCAAAGTAATATTGTTAATAAAAATATATGTACCTTTTTTCATAACTTTTAAAATAAGAAAAATTGAAAAAATATGCAAAATAACGAAAACAAAAGCGAGTAATTGTTACAAAATATGCAAACAAATAAATAAATAAACGGTCCGCCCCGAATGACTTTTGATTTAAAATTATCAGATCTCCAGGTTCTAGAACTCAATCTTATTGTTTCGAAGGAATGAACTCAAATAGGCTCATTAATTAGTGCAGATGATATTTTAAGTTACCAAATCAGACACAAACTTTCTTTGTATAAACACACTTCAATGTATACAAATACTCGCATTTCTGACTCTCAAAAATATTGGGGAGTGCCGCAACCTGGGAAATATAGTTCCAATAGTTTGGTCAGGAGAGCTGTCCAAAGTTTGCTCCCCTTAATGTTAATTTTACTTTTTGCATGTTTCATCATGTCTCGAGATTTTTTTAAACGAATTGAAAAATGTTTGCACTCAGTTATAAATTTCCTTTATCCAAAGATAATTCTTTGCAAAATATAACTTTTATTAAATATTTATTATTAATTATTATTTTATTTAATAATAGTCGAAAAACTTTAGGATTGTAAGGTGTACAATTTTTACTTCATTTTAAATGAAAAAGTACAAAATTTTAGCGAAATTGGTCGAATAGTTCCTGAGAAATAGAATTTTGGAAAATTCGTATTTTTAAAATTCGATTTCTCAGGAACTATTCGACCAATTTCGCCCAAATTTTGTATTTTTCCATGTAAAATTACATTTCGTGAAACCGAACAAATGGTATAACTTATTTTCCTTGTTTATGGGAGGAGTAATCTGTCACTTCAAGACTAATTTTAAGTATTAACGCGTATATAAAGGACTGTTTCCTATGCGGAAATAAATAAATAATGGTGGATAATATACAATTAAAAATAATTAAAGGTTTCACATTACGACTTAAGATATCCAAAGAAATGTCTTTACTACCAGTTCTAACTAAGTTTCGTAGTACAAACACCACTATTCCAGATCCTAGCAAGAATAATTTTATAATTAATAGATACCTTATGGTAGACATAATTATTTTGTTTCTGAAAAATAAATCTTAATAATTAAACACTACTGTTATCACTTTTTCCCTTTTTTTTCAAAAAAAATAAAAATAAAACTGTTCTTTTAATTAGGCTCTAAGTACAAATTGGTTCAAAGGCAGGATAAAATGTTTACGAATAAGAATTTTTAAACATTCATTACTCTGTTATCGATAATAACTTAAACTCTTTTTTTTTCTCACCATGATCTCATTTTAATTTGCTTTTAAGAGGTAATAAAATACTTACTTCTTTGAGTTTACGGAAAAAGATAACTTCTGTTAATTTTCCGCTATCAATTACTGAAATAAGTTACGATAGAACACGCATTGGATAAGTAATTCCCAAGGATATTAATTAAAAATTTAAAAGACATACATTTAATTACAGCTAAAGAATTAATTAAATAATCCTATTGTTGGAACAAGAGTAATAAAACTTCTTAAAACCTAAATTTAACCACGAAAGAGAAGATATATGTTTTAGCAAGTTTTTTGAATTCTTTTGATGAAAATTAAGTATTTAAATTTTTTTAACTAGAGAATTTTTATTTGAATTATTTCATTCATTTGCTAATCTTTCATTGATTTTATTAATAATAAGGGTCAATAATTTTATGACTAAGTATTAACCATTGAGTATTTTATAGGTTTATAAACCTATAACAGTTTGTAAAAAGAACAATGATTTTTATGACCATTACTTGATAGCAGGAATCAAGGAATATTGTCTTTTACTATTTTTTTATTAATGTATTTCATGAGATGTATTTCATATTTACTGGTATTTTAGTTAGTTTATCGCGGTTGTCACAACCTAGAGAGAATTACAAAGTGGTAGTTACTTTTTTCAAGGCTATTTAAAAAAATTTTAAATGTTACTTTAAATCTGAACATTTCCAAATCATTTTAAAGTTTATTTTTCCACCTGTATGTATTTTCTTTAAATTAAAAATTTTCAGTAAGCAAACTTAAAACATCCATATTTTTTCAATTTTTTAACCATTTAAAAGGTTTTTTTCAGATCGTGCTATCCCTGTTATAAATAATAATATGAATCAACCTGGAAGTTTTTTTAGCTGTTCACAATAGTTATAGTAGTAGCAACAAAACAATTACCAGTCTCCCTGTAGCAGTCCAAAATATTTAAGTGGTGTTAAGCCAATCATGAAAGCAATTAAAACTTTCTCTAATTTTTAAGTTATTTAAATTTCAATAATCCACACCTAGGACATAGCCAACAGAAATCAGTTTTGATTAAATACACTTCACAACAAATATTTGAAAGCGAGAAACACAGTTTATGGTAAAATATTTGCCCACTTTTTTATTTTATTTTGGTAGACCAATTCAATTAAGGTTAGTTTATTTCTTTTATATTCATGGTGCCTGAAAATTCAGAAATTGATACGGATTAATCACATGGTTGTGTCTAATCGCGTGGTTGTGCATGACGTGTAAACGTTACAGCTTCAAGGTGTGAGTTTATCACACTGAATCGGATCAATGCAGTTAAGTTTTTTTTTACAAGCGACGTTAAGCGTACGTGGCGTACCTGATTGGCTGACCCACGTATGACGTCGTTTGCAGGTATCCAATTACGCAATGGCGAGTAATTTTTGATCAAATATATAAATTAAGGAGGAAAAAACAAAGGAAAAAAATAACGTACATTCAACATTATGTAATGCATGTAATCATACTATTCAATTTTACCGCTTTTGGCAAGAGATTTTTCTTAAATTTTTAAAGAGATAGTAAATTGTTTACTATGATTTATTTGGCTACCACTAAATATAAATAATTTTAACTAGCATATCTATCTTAATAATCGTGCCATAAAGCGTTAAATGATGTCGAAATTTAACAAGTTTATCTTCCCCTACTTGTTGTTTCGTTAACTCTTTGGAAAGTTAGAACTACTAAGTTGACATCTATGTCTTATACACAGTGATTCGAGGTTCATCTACTATAAAGATTAATAAATTCTAAAAATTTTCTCTCAAGTTACATGTTAGAAGCTACTGATGCATGGTTTTGTCACAAAATGTACCTTATGGGTAGACTATATTTGAGGGTGTCCCTTGAATTTCGCCAAGCAGAGATGGGCATTTGTCATTCAGAATAATGAATAAAGAATGATGAATAATTATTCAAAATCTGAATAATGAATGATGAATAAAGATTTACTCATTAGTCAGAAATATTTTGAATAAAGAATAAATCATTCATTATTTCTTATTCAGTATCCTTTATTCATTAGTCAAGAATAACTGAATAATTTCACTGGTCAACAAAAATGGGCACGGAATCCTCTAATTGACAACGATTATGACAACTACAAAAAGAACGTTAATCCTTTTCAAGTATATTTATATAATGTTTGAGAAAATTTACTTTTGTCTAACATAATGCATACTTTTGAGAAATGGTTACACGGCAAAAAAGGGTTTAATTTTTTAAATTAAAATTTTATTTAAAAATTTAAAATAATATTATCGTTTGCTTTCAAAAACTATAAAAAATTGCGTTTTATAGATTTTAGAACAAAATTTCAAAATGAACTTAAGTAACTAAACTGTTATAAACCTACTTTTTAGCACAACTAAGTATGTTACGCTGGAGTAAGTTAAAATAACATAAAAATAAATAGTCATACTTGTCTTAGTTTTATAGTTTAATTCCTAAAATAAGACGTTTAAGAGCAAACGATGTTTTGCATCTCGTTATAGACAAAGACATATCGATTGCATTTTTTGCTGGTTATTCAAATTTTATTCAGAAAAATTAGTCATGACTAATGAGTTTATTCATCAATCATTATTCAAAAATTTTTATACATTTGCATAATGAATGATGAATAATGACTAAATTTTTATATGAATAATCATTCCGAATAAATTTATTCTGAATAAATTTAGTCATGAATAAAATTTTCGTGAATGATGCCCATCACTGTCACCAAGTTGTAATCGCGGTTGATCGCCAAGCTGGGCGATGTTGAAACCCAATCATGATTCTGATTGGTTTAGATTTTAGCGTTATTTTTAAATGTTCAACGGTGTATGTAATTTCAGAGGTCCGTTAGTTCTACGTTGGATACCGGCTGGTAAGGGTACTTTTGCTTCTGGTCATAAGATCGAAGGAATGTGGGCAGTCATGAAAAGGAACTTCAGAAAAAAATGTCACCGTCAGTCTGGTACCACAGACGCCATTTTCGATTCGTCTTTTGCCGAATTTAAGGTGATGAAGGTACACAGATTCTATTCATGATAAATTTAGACAGTACCTAACTGCTAATAGAGAATTCTGTGTACCTAAATCTGAGGATATTCAAGCTTAATGAAGAAGTGAGTTGAGTCGCCAATTTCGCCAAGGGGCAACCTTAAGTATATTTTTACCAATTAACATCCTGAAATTTGGTCATTAGGTGCAATTATGCAATTTAAGCCGATGATCGTAAAATCCTTTCGAAATTCTCAAATAGTTCGTTCGATAGAGCCGTATGAAAAATGAAATTCTTTCATTAGATTAGACGTTGCCATTCATAAAAACAATAGACTGCAGAAGATTTAGTTTCCTTCAAACATTTTAAAGATCACATCATTGATATTTGATAGCTTATAGCTCTCATTGAAAAAGAAGTTTTTTGTGCACGTCCTTTAATATTTAATTATTTTTTATTCACTATGTAAGATAAATCATTTAAGCGAAACGTATAAAATTTCCACACTCTTATTGACGCCAATGATGTTTGATTAAATTTGTTAATAGGTAATTTAATTTAAAAAATAGCTAAGTCTAGAAAGCAAAATTAATGGAGAAAAGGTGGTTAAAGCGTAGAATTTGGGGCTCCTTGGTTTGGAGACAAATATCAATCGTAAAATTTTGATGAAACTCAATTTCTTGTTACCATTATATTCTTCTCTTGTTGTCTCTGCTTTTAATGATATCAGCATCGGGTTATCACAATTTCTATTGTCCGTTATGTGATTGGCTCTTGGTTTATTTTTATATATATATATATACATAGGAATGTTTTAAAATCGTTAAATATTAGAGGGGCCCCCAATTCTACATTTTAACCGAAAATGTATTCATTCTTTAGAGGAACCTTGGAAAATTATCATGCTGTTACAGACTCCAATGAGGCTTAATTAATTTTGATAATATGATATTTAATTAATTTCGCTTAATTAATTCTGATAATTTGATTTGATAATTAATTAATGCCTAATTAATTTTGATAAGGAAGCGAAGAAAAATACTATGCACTGTAAAACAAAACTGATAGAGAAATAGTACTGAATTTTTTTTTTAAAAAAACATAAAAAATCACCATATTAATTCATGCTATTTATGCTTAATTAAATTTGACTATAAACCGACCGGCCTGTGTAGGGGTTAGGGGACTGCCCTTGCATCAGAAAGGTTCTGGGTTCGAATCCCGGGCAAGGCATGTATTTTTTTTCCTTCTCTGTACTATCTGTCCTTACTGTAAGAGCAACGTTGGCTCACCTAATATGGTGCCCCTAAAAGAGTGGACAACAAATTTTTCCCCTCAGGTGCCTGTATGACCTAGGTCATTATCCAGGTGAGCATTAGAAATTTTTTTTATTTTATTATAATTACTAATAGCAATTAAAAATAAATTATGTTAAAAGCAATATTAATTTAGAAATGGTACTATTCCGTTTAAGAGTAGCGTAAGAAATCTATAGCAAAAAGCTACCGGGAGGAATAAAATATAAGAATAGATTTAAAAAATCGAATTATTTTAGTTTTATTCATTGTGTTAAATATGTTTTTCAATTTTGTGCAAGATTTCGGAGTGTTCTTTATTATTGTTGATATAATGATTGCTTCATTTTTTTTCTCCCCGTACGAAGAATTCAGCTAGTTAAATTTATAAACACAAAAAAGTGTTTTCTCTGAAAAAATATAATTTTTTTGATGAATTCAAAACTCTAAAGCTGCTTTGCTTTTTGGGCCTGGTTTCATTAAAGCTGAAATATTTAGTGAATATCTATACGAATTTCAACAAAGCTATGCATCAATCGGAGACTGCATTATATAAATTAAAACTATAAAGGACGATTCATTGATTTCAAGTTAATGGTTCTCTTGATATTGGTTCCAGCCACTGGTTAGATTTATGGTAAGTCAGATTTCGTTTTATGGTCTCCTATGTTTGATAGATTGAAAAGAAGCATCGTATGACGCGATTGCAGCACCAAGCTATAGTCCTCATTTGAGAGAAGAGCCTTTAGGTTCGGAAATATTGTCTGCTTATAGCCAGAAATAGATGATATCATAAATCACAAGTTATACTTCCCGAGACGCTCTCACCTGTCCTTTTGGAATAATGGGTTTTCAAAATGTGTTTAGACATACTTTGCGAACACTATAAGTCTGTTTTGTATTCTTCCGAGAGTTTGAATAATTTAGAGTCAGTTTTTTATGTTTGAATGGTTTTTTGAGTTAAACTGGTTTGCTTTGTTAACTCTGCTCAATTCCATAATATTTCGCTCCCAAGGAGTAATAAACGTTAGAGATAGCACATTTGAAAAATATATGTTGTACATGAAGGAGTAAGGAACCCAAAGAATGTTCAGAAATAATGTTTTTGAGAGTATCTTGACAGAAATATTGAACTGAACATTTTTATTTTTTAAAGATATTTACATCGTAAAGTTGTTCTAAACATTTATTTTTGATGCCGGCTGAAAAACACTAAAACTAGCAATTAAATACTTATTTAAAAGGCATGCAAAAAAGGCAATAGAAAACGTTTTTTTTTTTGCAGAAATTATATTTATTGAAAATATATAAATAAAAGTGCAAAATATGTGTATTGAATTTAAATATTAAAAATTAAACACATTTTTTTCTTGATGACTCTTTAAAATTTGGTGAATAATTGGTGACAGCAGTTTTCAGTAATTCTTTGAGATGCTGGTTAGTTAATACTGATCGGTGGTTGGATTTCACGAATTTTAAAGGGGAATAAAAAATTATTCCCATAAGAAGAAGATTGAAATAATTCGACAAGCAGCCTTTTATAATTCAGGATACTTCGATTCTGGTACAAATTTCCAAAATTCAGTAATCGACGTCGACTTATTTTTTAATTGTAGAGCTTGATCGTTTTGCATCTCTATTAATTCTAATTCTTCAGATGCTTTTTGGGTCATAATTATATAGGAAATGGAAAGCTCACCTTGAATTATGTTAATTTCAAATGGATTCAGAAAAATATTAAAATATAATAGCACAAAAATGAAAAGGGAACTTGGGTACATTTATCGAGAGCCACAAATAATCCTTGAAAGAGCCGCATGTGGCTCGCGAGCCGCAGATTGGCCACCCCTGGTTTAGAGTATTATTGCTTTTAAACATAATATAATATACATTGGTGTAAGAAATTAATAAAGAGAGAAGTTTAATAAAATATGTAACTTAAACGAATTTTCGGATCGAGATCTAAAATTGCACTTTGTAGTCGGTGTCCAAATTTCAGAACCTTAGCGCAACGTTCTAAGGTTACAAGAGCTTTAAAATACATTACCGCGACAAGGACAAACAAAACACAGCCTAATCACAAAAGAAAAGTTGAAAAAGACGGAGTTTAGTAAAAATTTAGAGTTAAACAAGAGCAATTTGTTACAAATTCAAAATTAAAAAGAAGCGACTTAATACATAGTTAGATTTAAAAAGACTCATTTTAATTCATATCTAAATTTGAAATGACGCTTTTTGAGTCATATTTAGATTTAAAAAGACGCATTTTGGGATAAATTTTTAATTATAAAGAAGAATTTTGATACTAACTTAGAACTAAAATGAGAATAATCTATAGTTCTCTAGCATATTTTAATAACCATTTTTATCCGCTTTAACTGTACTCGCAGAAAGATAAATAATAAAAATATACATATTTGATGCAATATTTATTTTAAAGCCACATTCAATTTCTACGAGAATGATTGTTTTCGATGGAAGAAATCCTATTTGATGCATCCCAATCTCAAATGTTTGAAACAGCTCATAAATCCGATTGGAGGAGACATATCGATATTCTCAAGATCCTGATCAACGTTTGGCGTATCATCTTTCTGTTCGGATAGAAAAATAATGACGGTTAAGGAAAAAAGATCTGATAATATTTTTCTTTGCACCAAGAATAAGACAGTGTAAGGTGTATTCTTCTTACTTATATCGATTTGAAGATTTTGGAGGGAAAAAAACGGGTAAAGCCAGAAAAATTACAATATTCAGAAGAGATATTAAAGTAAATCTATCGCAGAGTCAGATGGTAGGTAAGTACTAAATTTACATCGTATTAGAGCTGCATAATGGGCTATCGGCAACGCTCTGGAATGATCCTTAGACATGCCATTACAATTTTGATCCTCTGCAGAGGGGATGGCTCCCCTGCTTTGGTAGCCGGAAAACTTACGCGCGAAATCTAGCAATTTACGGACGAAGAGTTTAACGAGGACCGATACAGAGCACCCTCGGACCACTCAGACGGATCAAAGTGGTCACAGCAAACTTGACTTCGGAGTTTTAATGGGAACCATCGCTTTATGATCAGACCACTGCGGGACTGATACTAACAGTCATAAAAAAAGGGATAAATTGCTCTTAACGTTAACGTTTTTGTCTATTTTTCGGAATTTCAGATACTAAGGCAAAATTTTAATGCCTCTAAGGATCCACATTAATTTATTAATCTCTAAGTCGCAGCTTTTCTATAATCTATAATTATATTTCTTTTATATTGCAGCATAAACTCTGGTATTTCACTATCTAATGGCTACATGGATATTATTCTTTTTAGGTTGTCTTAATTGATAATTTAAATTGCGTTAAATATTAATCATAAGTTGAGTATTTATTTAGATTCATTTTGTTGAGTTGTCTTAATTAATGATTCAAGTAGGCAAAATATTAAAGAAATATAAAAATTTATAATCAACTGAGATTGCAGGTAAAATAGTTCTTATAAATGTATTTACAAAACCATTTGCTTAATTTAAATAAATAGTTAAAGAGCTGAGAGGATAAAGGTCACAGGTGACATTTTAATGAATTTGCATAAAGGAACTGTAAAGTTTATATTTTGTTACAAGAAATAAGGGTTTATGCCGCACTTTAATTTCTTAACTGCAAACTTTCAAATGGTGAAATCTATAAGTCCCCAAAACTCATTAGAATTGTTCACGTCTCAGCGTTCGCACTCTTAGTATTTTAACTTGTTACCGAAAGAGAGGATTTATGATGTTATTCTACAGTTATTGTTGCTGATCCCCTAACTGGTCTACAAAACTTCGATCAAGTCCATAAGTACAAAAATATCCAATAAGTCCAAACAAGAAGTGTTTCACAAAAAAACCTCGTTTAACGTAAAATTAAGGCATTTTAAAATGTGTACAAGGTGATTCCTGCACTCCCATACCTTGAGTACAGGTTCTAAATATTACTCTTCGGCTATTTGTCATTAAATGTTCTTAAAACACCTATCCACTACAAAAAAGCTCAAAAATGTCACTTAGTACGTACACCTACTGAAATATGTGAAATGTAGAGACTTAGTAAAATACAGTTAAATAAAATCAAGAAAAATTTATTTTTCTAATAAGATACACTGTAAAAAAATTTTGTGTATTTCAAAACCACAAATAGTGACAATTACTTTACACCAGTGTTCCCCAACCCCCGGTCAGCGGATCGGTACCGGTCCGTGGATCAAATTTTACCGGGCCGCCCATTTCATTGAAAATGAATTTAAATCCCTAGGTTTATCCCAAATTAGATATATCTGGTAAGGAATGGATCTGCGACCCGTTTGTCAATAAGTCGGGCGAATCTAGCATGTCTGTGCAAGAAGAAGATCAACTGCTGGAGATTGCTAATGATGGTGACCTTAAAACTACGTTCGGGACAACAACTCTGCCAGTGTTCTGGATTAAAGTCATGGCAGAATACCCCGAGATTGCCACCACAGCACTTAAATCCCTATTGCCATTTCCGACAACCTATCTGTGTGAAGCGGGTTTTTCTGCAGTAACAGCAACCAAAACGAAGCAACGGAATAAACTGGACATAAGCAACACACTTCGGATGTCATTGTCTCCGATTGCCCCTCAAATGGAACAGTCTCATTGCAAAGAAACAAGCTCAGGGTTCTCCTTGATTTTACGTTCTAGTAAGTTAAAATGTTAAATCACTTTATATTTATTTTTTGGTGTAACCGTATTTTATTTTGAAGGCATGTTTAAATACAATTAAATTAAAATTAATAAATCAAAATTATCTACAATATAAAAAATCAACGTAGCCCCCCCCCCTCCAGCGGGCAGCGGTAAAATTATCAAACGCTGACAGGTCCGCGGTGATAAAAAGGTTGGGGAACACTGCTTTACACCAAAGTAGTGTGTAGTGAAGCGCCAAGAATGTACTTCCTCACTTCTTGGTGTTAAGGTGTTGCCCTCATTTTTGTTATCCAATTTTCAAATTTTATTTACGTTAAAATTTATTATTTCAATAAGATATGATGTACATTAGAGTTATTAAAGTCACTTTTACGATACAATATAAGTAGATAATTATTGATTTATAATACAATATAACACGGCACAACACTTATTAAAATAAGATTATTTTGATAATTAAACATAATTACAGCACAGAGAGAATATTAATATGAATTCGACAAAATTGACATGACAAAATTGAAGGGACAGAAGTTGATTGTTGAAAAAATTATTTTATGCAATTAACAGATTTATGTATATCTTCTTATGAAAATATGAATATCTTTGTAAAAGCAACTGAATACATACATGTTTTTGTTTTTACATTTTACTTCTCTTTCTGTGGAAAGTTCAGCATCGTTGCGAAGCGAAATCAAACTTTCACCTTCACTGCTCGATTGTTATAAAACAATATCGATCGACTGACGGTTTTGAAACGTATGTCAAACTTGGCGAAATAACTCATAAAGGTACTAAATGCATCTGATCGGTAAGCCTTTTCCTTTTTTGGAGTTAAGATTTAACTGCACCCTTTAAAGTGTGTATGGACGCCAAATTCGCAATTAACTTGAAATCCCAAGATAAAATTCATGATAGTTTTTCTTTGATGGACAAACATGAATAAGATGGTAACCATCATGAACTTCCATCAAAAACCATCATATTTTATGATGGTACCAACAAAACTGACCATCACTTCATATTAGGAATTGGAACAACTTTATGTTGAACCAACATGAACAAAACCACCATGGTTTGATGGTATTTTCTGATGGTCCAACAAAAAAAATCCATCAAGAACCAACGTGGTTTGATGGTAGTTTTTGATAGCCCAACAAAAAAATTAATGAGGAACTAACATATGCTGTTGGTCTCAACTTATAATCCATCAAAAACCATCTTAATTCCTGATGGTACCATTAAGTCTGACCATCACCTCATGTTGGGAATTCGAACTAATTTATGTTGGGACAATATAGACAAAACCTTCATAGTTTGATGGTGTTTTTCAATGGTCGAACAAAAAATCCATCAAGGACCAACATGGTTTGATGGTATTTTTCGATGGTGCAACAAAAAAATTTATCAGGAACCAACATATTTTGATGGTATTTTTCAATGGTCCAACAGCAAAAATCCATCAAAAACCAACATGGTTTGATGGTATTTTTTGATGGCCCAACACCAAAATTAATCAGGAACTAACATATTTTGTTGGTTTCCAACTATTACTATTATATACTATTTCTATACTATTTCTAAAGTTTTTTGACACCAATTTCGGATAGATAGTCCAACACAGTTTTGATAGCGTGTAGTAAAATAAGATTTCAAAGAAATTTCTATTTCTTTTTCAAAAAGGTATTTTAGAGCCTCCTGCCACTTGGAGCTTCAATTAATTAAGAAAATCTAACACTTTCGTACAATGCAAAAAACACTACTTTGAAGTCCGAAAAAAACTGAAAATAAAAGAAGGTTATCAGCTGAACATTTTAAAGATACCGCCACTGACAAAAATTAAAAGAAGATAAAAATATCTCTGTCTTTAAGTCTTATCGTCTTTCATGAATAATTTAGTTGGATCAATGTTAGGAATTTTAGTGATATTCTTTGAAAAACCTGAAAAATAAATTAATGTAGAAAATATGAAATAGTAGATTATTGGTATATTTACTCAGGAAAAACTTACTTTGTGAACACATTTCCTAAATGATTATTGATCAAAAAATTACTGATCATATTATTATTGAACGAATAATTATTGATCATATGATTATTAAACAAATAATTACTGATCATATGATTATCGATCATAAAGTCAAAGTTTATTTATCAAGTAATACTCGCACTTAAAATTGCTTGTTATAATTAGTCCACAATCTTTCAAGCCTTTTTGATTTGTGATTTATTTCTGTTAAAAATATAATCTATTTAGCAATTAATTTTTATTAGCATCTTTTTCTCATCATTCACAAGCTTTCTAATAACTAATTATTCAAATAATTTTTTCTGCAATTAATTTTTAAGGAGCAAACAATGTTTTTCAGTAATAAAGAATAAATCATTTTCTTTTATTTGCATATATGTAACAATAAGAAAAATAAATGCGAAAAATGAAGTTTTTATTCCAGCAAATAAAATATACTCCTCCTGTTACAGAAAACGATTTCTTCTTACATTGACCACAAAATCTTGACCGAACGAAACCCCATCAAATCTTTGCAAACGATACTTTGTGTAGTTGTAACCTAGATTCAGCTTCGTGGAAACCAACTAAAGATAGATTTATATTCATATCTGAAGATTTTGAAGGTAAAGGTCACATGATCTGGAGCCAAATCTTGGTGAACGAGGAGCTGACAAATTGCTTGTTCTCCACGAGAATCTTGGTATTAATCAAATTGTTCTACTTTTAGTTTTCGTTCATAAACTCGGCTCTTTTTCAGCTTTGTGGGATTCTTACGGTAATCTAGAAATTTTTTTCCCGTGTTTTGAGTGATGAGCTATTTGAAAAACGCGATTACTTTTTCCTTTTTTTAGTTTCTTTTTTTATCATTCAATGTATTTTATTCAAATTCGACAAAAAAGAGAAATTTTTTTCATTCGAATTTTTATTTATTATAAAGTTTGAAAGTAATAAAAAAATAATTGGCTAGCGAAAGCATGAATAAAAGTAAAAATATTAAAAAATAACGGTCTAGCAAAAGCATGAATAAAATAAAATAAACACATAAAGAGATAAATAAAAAAATAAAAGCAGACGATAAAATTAGAAGACATTTTTTAGAACAACAGAGTTGTTGGTTTTTTTAGAGATTAGTTTTGTTTTGGAATTTGAGTTTTCTTATAACCCGTTACGGATCTTTCTAATTTTTTTTTACAAGATTATAACTATTCCGCTACGGGTACTTCATATTTGTTACTGTTTGTGTTGTTTGAGAATAAAAGTTTTTTTTAAATAAAAAAACAGAACTCTTATTTATATAGCTTGATACGTTGCAATATATATAATAGAATTGAATAGAATAAGCTTTTGTAAAAGACATTACCGAACACTAGACGTGACCAATATTTCGATTCTGTGATCTAATTATCAATTATTAATGTTTATTGCCATCTGTAAATGAATTTATAGGTAACAAACAAAAGGATTAAAATCAAAACTTGCACACACCCTGCGATATTATGATTTCAGTTAATTGCATCAGTACTATACTGTACGAGTATTGTTTTCGTATAACAGAAATGACATTGAATTAAAAGACCGATAAGTGTGTATTCAAATTATGAAAACTATTAATTTGTACTTTCGACAAATGCAGTGGTTAATTAGGCTAAAGGCTGAATTAAATTGACGTTCTTGAAAAGAATTAGGGTTAAAAAAATCAATTCTAATCAAAAAATCAAATTTATGGGAGAGGGAATAAATGCTTCCTCCCAAATTGAACGTTTCAGTTCAAAAACCCTTAATCTGATAATTTGATCACGTAGCAAAGTGTCTGAACTTTCAATTATCAATAAATGTTTATTGCAGTAATCAGGAAAAAATAACAACTTATATTGTTCTCGAAAAAAGCTCTATTTAAGAAGCAAATAATCTCGCTAGTCGGATAGAGATCGAAATTTTGAGTAACAGTAACGACAAGTTCCATTTGTTATTAACAATAAATTCTACTTAATTAACGATCAATTAGATGTAACAGTATCGCGTAACAGTATTATTGCGATCGCGAATATCGCGATCGCAACGAACTATAGGGGGCGTTGTTGTATGAGACGCTTACCTGCGATTTCCATATGAACCGTCATTCAGTTACTCTGGAGACGTCGTTAATGTAGCGTGTAGCATTGCAACGTTCCTTCTTTAATGTGGCTTATTAAATTTAAAAAAGAAAAATGCTTGATCTTCTTTCTTGTACAACCGAAAACAAAATGGTATCTCTTTTTATTAGAGAAGGAATATCCAAAACACATCGGAAAAATAT
Organism: Parasteatoda tepidariorum; assembly: GCF_043381705.1. Lineage (NCBI taxonomy): Eukaryota > Metazoa > Arthropoda > Arachnida > Araneae > Theridiidae > Parasteatoda > Parasteatoda tepidariorum. Next base: position 13,327,462 of record NC_092207.1, read on the forward strand.
TTGTACATTAACAGAAAAAAATATGTATATTCTTATAAGAGTTAAAACCTAATGCCCGAGAAATAGTATTACTAAATTTAATGATATAACATGAAAGGCCCATTTAAACTTTACATTCTATAGTTTTAAGAATCATATTAGTTCAAAAATTAAAATGAACAAAAAGTATACATAAGCCTCATAATTTTATGAAATTTAATTTTGTAAACAACGTTTTTTGACAACAATTTTTATCAAAAAATTTCAAGTTTCAATAAAAATCATTATTTAGAAACTAAGAAACGTAAAATAAAGAATGCTGACGAAACAAAAACAAAAAAAAACAATTCTTTTTTGTCGCCATTTTTAGTGCTACGAATATTCGTCTTTGGGATTTGCCAAAAACAAAACAAGATGCAATTTTATTTTTTCAGGAGGGAAATATTTTACCGAAAAAACGAAAATGTACCAATTCCCACAACATAAAACTTTATCTTGGCAAACGTACGTTTTGGAAATGTTATTTCATTTGGAATCTTATTCATCAGAGTTCATATGGCGATATGATTGTTTTGAATCTATGCTAAACTCTATATCGGCTCATTTTCCACCGAAATCCAATTAACTATTTTGATTTTAAATAAAGTGTTTTATTTTATGAACTGTCGCAAAAATTTTAAGTGTAGATTGGCGGCACTTAAAAACCGCCAAATCTGTAGCGGCGGTGGCGTTAATACGTCGTAAGTACCGAATTTTTATTCCATACTTTTCTGAATCATATTATTTCAAACATTGGAATATACAAGAAGTATACATAAACACATAATGTTATACCATTTAATTTTTCAAAAGTATTTTGAGAACAATTTTTATCAAAAAATTATAAACTAAAAAACGGAAAATAAAGAATTCTTAGGATAAAAAAAACGATTTTAAGAATTATTAACATTGAAATAAAAACTTTCATATTGTTTCTTTTTTTATTATTCTTATAGTTCTTAATCAGACGTAAAAAACCATTCTGTAGAGAACCATCATCAAATGAAAAAAAAATATTTACAAGCAAATTTTTTATTGTAAAAATCATTGCACTTACCTGATTTATGATTCCCGGAGAATTCCAAAATGATAAGTTCCTTGTTTGAAAACTTTATTCTCAAATAATAGATACATAGTTTATACCTTCATTACTTTTAGATAACATACTACACAGCAAAATTTTATAATTGATATGAATTTGAATATGTAGCTAAAAACAGAATAGCTGAATTCTAGTTGAACTTATTCTTTCAAAATTAAAAAAAACTTACCAAGAAAACGATTTAAATTAATTAAGAATCAGCACAAATGGCACTATTTCAAGTAACTTGGATAATTTTTTATTGTTGTTTTCCGAATTATATGGATACAGAAATATATACTATTCTATAACGAAGAAGAATATGCTATAACTATTACAATTCTGTATGTTCTGAATTCATATTTATTCACTGGAATGACGAAAGCAATGTTGACTTCACTTTAATTCGTAATGAATTGAAGACAGAAGAAATGCATTTTACCTTAATACACACATCTGTAACAGTATCCGAAATCGGAAGTCATCAGTTGCAAGTTTGTTGATAATAGAAATTAAAAATTATTGAGGAATTTTTCTTCAAATGTTTGGCGTGTTCTGTTCCTGAAAGATTTACTAATATTCTGGAGATTTTTTTCAAGTTCTTCGGCCTTTTCCTTAGGGAAATTTTGTTTCTTATTTGCTGCTAAAAAATGGCGTCTGATTCAGTCAATGACTTTGATGGAACTAAATGAAAACGTGATAAATTAATGTCCGATATTTACAGGCTCCCGCTAGACGGCGTACTCGAGCGTTGCGATCTCGAATAATGATAAGTATAACTTGCCCAGTTTATAAAAGAATTTAAATTTGAGCTACGATATTGTCACACAAGCACGCACATCTGTCCCTATCAGGCACGCATTTCCTTTGCCTCTAAGTTATTATTGTGTGCTGTTAAAATACGTAAAATTAACAAGTTAAAATATGGATTATTGCGAAAATGGTGCATGGTGAACATAAAAGAATTACTATTTTCTGCAGTTGTATTAAAATGATTTCACAGATAATTTTGGAAGCACTTTTTTTTCCTTTACCTATAAGTTGTTATTGTGTGCTGTTAAAGTACATAAAGTTAGCAAGTTAAAATATGGATTATTGCGGAAATGGTGCGTGGTAAACATAACAGAATTACATATTCGCTATTTTCTACAGCGATAAAAAAAATGACTTTACAGATAAATTTAGAAAGCACTTTTTTCTCCTTTGCCTATAAGTTGTTATTTTGTGCTGTTAAAATACGTAAAGTTAACAAATTAAAATATAGATTATTGTGGAAACAGTGCGTGGTAAACATAAAAGAATTACATATTCTCTATTTTCTACAGTGATATAAAAAATTTAACACATAATTTTAAAAGAAAAAATTAGCTGTAGTTTGTGATTTTATGAAAGACATTATACTTTTTAAAGATTATTTACAACATTTGTCTTATTTCATAAAGCAAGATTTGATTCGAATACTTTTGGAGAACTAAACTCGGTTATTCTTCTTACACTCCCGTTTTCCAGTACCACGATGGCTTAATTAACCCACAAGAAAAAGGATTACACCATAGTTACCTAGGAGTTCGATTCCCGAGGGATTTGGGGGATGGAATGTGGAATCAAACTTAACTGGATATATATATATATACTCATTCAAATAGAATAAATGAGAAAGAATCTGTTGGTGTAATCGAAGTACTATCAAATCGACTTTTCGTTTTGTACTAATTACTTTTAAGAAAGTGAGAAAGTATTTATGTATCGTAATTTCTAACGCTGACTAATTTGACAACAGTTACGATCAGAAAGAAAGAGAAACTTGTATCGGAAGATTGGATGCTTTTTTTTAAAATTAGTTTTATCCTATGTCTCGTTAACTTGATTTTTTAGACGTTTGTCTGAGTGACACCCAATGATGCTAAACATTATTTTGAAAAATTAAACTCACACATGATACACGAAATACATACATGATACACAAAAAATGTCCATAATATGAAATAATAAAATATCGTATTTCAAATGTGTTTGCTCTGTTAGAAATATTAAAGTGCCAAAATATAGTTCAAAATCACTCCAACTTTAATGTGGTGCTGAAAAGAGCTATAATAATGCATTTTTGGAAGATGATAATATGGTTTTCAATTGAATCGAAACATGGTTCAATTTAATACTTCAACAAGGTTGTAGCGAAATTAAACCGAATTATGTTTCGGAATTGCTGTTCAACGTTGAAAAAACTTTTGAATGTAAAAAAACAAAAACTGCGACTATGAAATTCTAAAATGTTGGGGATATCTAACAACGCAAATAGAAGTAAAAAAATAGACGCTTACTACTGAAACTACTAATCATATATATANTATATATATATATATATATATATATATATATATAGGAAGGAGAGGGGTCCACAGCTCGGATCCCTTACTGTTAAATCTAATTTTGGGGTATTTTGCCATGTCTCGAGAACTTTTTAAGTGAATTGAAAAATTTTTTCACATAATTATAAAATTCGTTTACGCAAAGATAATTATCAAAATATTACTTTTAGTAAATATTCATTATTTTTTTATTATTTTATTTAATAATAGTCGAAAAAGTTTTGAATTGTAAGTTATACCATTTTTACATCATTTTGGGAGAATGCAATTTTAAATGGTCGAATAGGGAATTCTAATGGTTGAACGAAATCGGTCGAATAGTTCCTGAGAAATCGAGTTTTAAAATTACGACTTTTTAAAATTTAGATTTTTCAGGAATTATTTGATCGATTTCGCTCAAATTTTGTATTTCGCCATGCAAAAATTACTTTTGTGTTTTGCCAAAACGTAAAATTAACATTTCGGGGTTCAAACTTTGGATCGCTTTTCTGACCAAACTATTGGGACCATATTTACCAGATTGTGGCTACTCTCTATATTTTGGGGGTCAGAAATGCGAATCAGTCGAAAAAAAAAGGCATGTTTATTCAGAAATTGTGCGTTTTTGTGTCGGATTTCGCAGCTTAAAATATATCATCTGCACTAATTAATTAGCATATTTGAAGTTCCCCCCTTAGCCCTATTTAGATTGAGTCCTAAAACGATCATCAGACCAAAAGTTATTCAGAGTGGCCATTTTTTATTTTGCTTACTGTACAACCTAAAGAACTTTTCTATTTTATTTATCTATTGTAGGTCTGGACCGGAGGACAATTTTGCTATACCTTGCTTTACTCGGTGTTTAATTAGTATTAAATGCGTCTATTTTCATTCTTAAAGTGCCATTTACACATTGTGCTATTGCTAAAACAAATTTAATAACATAGGTCATCTACACGCAATCAAAAAAAAAAAAAAAAAAANAAAAAAAAAAAAAAAAAAAAAAAAAAAAAAAAAAAAAAAAAAAAAAAAACAAGGAATGAGAGTGACATTTTTTTTTACTCTTTCTTTCTTTAGAGCTTCCCGCGAGACCGTGAGTTGCTGATGTCAAACGCCTCCGAGCAACTTGAAGATCTACAAATCAACGATAAATCTCATTAGGAATCAGAACCAACATGGGGATAGATGTGAATTATCTGTAAAAACGATTGTTTTTTATTATATGGTTGAACGAGCATAAGGGGAGAAACATCCCTGTGAGACCTACAATCTATTCATTATTTTTAACTTTACATTAATTTGATAGTAGATGCACGCGAAAGTATTGTATCCTAGTTATCAAAGTACATGTAATAACTTAAAACATTAAAATTTCATTTAAGAATAGCCTTTTAGACATTGTTAAGATCTGATTTATGTAAAAATTAAAAAACTATTTTTTCTTTTCTTTTTTCGAAATTATTAAATTGATGTAAGATTTTGAAGAAAATAGATTATAAAAAAATAGTCCTCTCTTGTCAAAGACGAAAAAAATATTTCGTAAATTAAAAATTGAGGCAAAAGTAAAAATAATATGCTATCTAATAAACTTGGCAACAATTTGAATATTTACGTATGCACTGTTCCATTTATTTATTTTGCGGGCAATTGATGAAAAAGAAAATGTAATGATCACTTTATCAGTAAAACAGACTCTAAAGACACTCTATCACGTAATCAAGGTAGCGTTCATGAAAAGCTAAAGAACTTCACCAAACATTATTGGAATTAATGGAAAAGTTAGGACACTGGAAAACAAGTTAATTTTTGTGTTTGAATTGCTGATCAATCAAACCAGCAATCATCATCAATCATTTGTCACTTCCAGATGGCAACACTCTCACAAAACTGAGCAATTTTGTTTAGGATTGATATTTTTTCTTGAGTTGGTTTTTTGAATTGAATTTATATCACGAAAGTGTAAAACCAGAAAAAATGAATAATGTTATTTTTAAGAGTTTGCTAGAATAATTTAAGTGGTAATACAATAAACGAGTCTGACGGAAGGAGATAGAAATATGTTAAACATTAATTATTAAATATTTTGAGTCAAATATAAAGGGTAAATAATAATTATCTAGCTAACTGTGATGCGAAATAAATCTGGAAAACAATAATGGACAAATTCTTTTACTTGAACAATGTCCACACACACATAAAATTTAATAACGTTTGATGTTGTGGTATGTTTATTTTTAAGTACCGTCATGTGGGGCTACTTTGTGCAGGATTTCGCAGTTTTTTAACTTTGACATATAAAAAAACTATGTTAATTCAAACTTTAGTCATATTTATCGATATTATATTCATAACTGGACTCAGACGAGTGAATTTGATCAATATTGGCAATATTTGTATGTAATATTTGCAAATAATAAGTCAAAACATACCTTGCACAAAGTAGCCCCCAAGTGGGGCTACTTTGTGCAGCGATAGGAATTCAGTTTAATAATCATGTTTTTAGTAAAATATTGATATAAAATTGTTAAAAGTTAATTGCTGGCATTTTTAATAACAAAAACATCAAGATATGTAAAGATATTAGTTTGAAAATATTTTTCAGCGTTAAAAAACCATTTTTCATGAAGAATTTTTTCTTAAAAAGAAAATTTCTTAGGAAGAATTTTTTCGAAATTGGGAACCTTCCTGCTTGTGCGGTCAAGGTATCGTTTGGTGATGAGCCTTAGATCAAAAAGTTGCAAAGGTACACCCCATTCGGCCGGAAATGCACAATACTTTGACAGAACTTGCTCTTCAGTTTTTCTCAAAATCACCTGATGTCGTAAAAATATATTTTTATGTGTTAATTCTTTGATTAATTCATTCAAAAAATCTTTTCAAACGAAAAATAATAGTTTACCAGCACGTTTCACGTGTTTCTTGTGAATTTTAATAAAGATAGTATTTCTGTGGACTTTGTACTTCCGAGAATCTTCTGCAATCGACATACCACCAGCAACTGCTTGCAAACATCGTTGCAGCTTTTCTAAAGTGTAATCACGGTAGTTTATCGTTCCAGGTATTTTTTTTATAACGTCTGACCATTTTTCTGTCGAAAAAAAAAACGAATGCAACTTTGAACAAGTAGCCCCACAGTGCATTTTTTTTCATTTTCTGTTTATTTGTTATTAATTTTCAATTTTTTTTTATCTCTAACATGATATAATTGTTTATTAATATATAAATAAAAAATTTTGCACTTACGATAATTGTTTTATCAACGTCTTTGCATTTTACAGCTAAAGTTTCCACGCACACTTTTCGACGTCCGACGTTCTCGGAAAGTTGTTGACATTGGATAAACAAAACACACTCTGAGATTGTTTTAAAATTCGAAAAAAATGTTTGTTAGTAATAGAGGAGACTTCTATCTTCAAATTCCACACATTTTTAACGTGAAAAAAAACATAATACTGAATAGCAGCACTTGAGAAGTGTCAAATTCGAATTTGCACAAAGTAGCCCCCTCTGCACACAGTAGCCCCACATGATGGTACTATATGATTTAATCTTAATGGTCATAGGATCAGTTCGTTAATGCACTAATTAAATGATACCAGACGAGAGTCTCTGCCCCAAAGTAGTCGCCAAGATTTTAACGTATTGAGAAGAACGAAATAACAACTAAACTTAGTAATTGGTTTAGTTAATTTTCGGCTAATACCTTTAAAGAGATTATCTTTTAAAAATTAACAAAACAATAAATATAATAAACTTTTCTTCATCATTATATCTTCTTTATGCTTAATTATATTTGTAAGAAATATATGAAAGAAAGAAATCTCCCAGGATAATATAAATTACCGGCTGAGGAGTTAATAATGCATTAATAACGTGTTAATGTAACTTGAATGTAACTTGATGTAATTTCGTCTGGTACACTAATAGAAAAAATAAATAACAAATAATTAGTGTAAAAAATATTTTAAGTTGTAAAATTAATAAAAAACACGACCTTGATACATAGATTTTTTAAAATTTCATTTTGGTATCAGACCTAATATCGAATATATTTTAATCGACCTAATTAGAGCACAACACATAATAATATCTTTAAAGATTTGACGCAATTCAGCCGATTCAAATTGTTATGCAATTAAACTTTTCATTCAAACTGTTTTATTAAGTACTCAAAACAAACCCACTCTGTTAAAACAAAGAAATAGGAATTTTCAGAAAAAGAAAGGAATAGATCTTTCTTATATGTTAGTTTGATTTTTATGTCAAGTTCAATAAATAGTCTTTAACGGTACTAGTCGTAGTGACAAATTGAATTTCATTGATTTGAAGGCAAAGAAAAACAATTCGGCTTTGAATTTGGCGGCTTCTAACAAATCAAGTTTGTTTCTTTCTTCATTGATGAGGAAAACAGTATCAATAGTTTTAGCTGTTCTTGAGGAAGAAAGTTAATAATCGCGTTTCTTTTTGTCAATCAAAACTGAAATGCAGCCGAACCACCGTTGAAGTTTTAATCTTCTCATTGAGGTTAACTCATTGAAAAAAAGGAAAGAAAGAACTCGTATAGTTTCAGTAATATAATTTCAATAATATTTTGTTTAGTTTGTTTTAAATAGCTAAAAATATAATATTTTGCTACAAAGTATGTAAGAAATTTCCAAGAAGTAATTATTTCGTGTAAAAATTGAGGGTGATAAAAATGTTTTGTCTTGGCATGTTGGAGTCATGGAGTGTTGAAGAACACTTAACGTTAAACGGAGTGAATTTGTGCCATTTTCTAACATTTTTACCTTTCTTTTGAATTGAAAAGTAGAGACCTGAATATTTAATAAAATATAACTGCAAAATTCTTTTGTTAATATTGTAGGTAACAATTAATTCTGTATGGTAACGAATTTTTAAAATTTTTTTTTTTCTTCCTTGCCTCAAAAGTCATATTTTGGGTGACATGACTTTCAACCACCTAAAGTTTCGTCTTAAAATCGGTTAAAACAATATCCCTCACATAATAAATCTTATTGTTATCAAATATGCACATAATTTTTTCTAAAAATTTTCTGTATCTAATTTATCTTTTTTGGTGAAAAACAAAAAAAATCGTGAATAATTGCCTTAAAATTATTATTCCGATTCCCATTAATTCAATTTTTCATATTAATTTTCTTATTATTTTTATTAATTATATTACTATTATTAATAAATCTATAATTGTAATTATTTTTTCTATTATTGTCCTTAATTATTTCATTATTATTATAATTAATTCCATTATTATAATAATTAATTCCATTATTATTATCTAATAACTATGTTGTTATTTATAATGAAACCTTAAAATTGACATCGAACCAATTATTATGATTGTTTTTGTAAATGCTATCGTTTTCGTTTGATTCTCCTTGTTGGACAAAATAAGGTAGATGAACCATATCCAATACATTACCCTTCTTCGGCCTTAACAGGAAATTGTATCTCTCAATTTTGCAAGAGTAAAGTTCGCTAAAATACTGAACATTAAAATACAAAATTATTAGTTCCTTGTGTTTCTTATTTAACCAAGGCTCACTTTGTTTCTGATTTGATTGGCTGATTTAAGATTAATAAAAAATCTTAAGGCTGTCTTTCGAAGGTTCTCTAGTCGTATGCTTTTTTTGCAAATAATGTGCCATTTTTATAACTGATCTGAGTTTGCAACAGTTACTCATGACGGTTAGATCAAGTTTGGCCTGTCTTTAGCCAGCGCCCTCTATGTTTATTCTGAAAAAGGCGCAAAGCGTCAATATAGAGAAAAGTCCCAGTTTTGAGAAAATGAAAGCGTTTGTGGTCTAATTTTTTAATAATTAGAAACTTACACCAATGCTGTATTACCTGGGTTCATAAAAAAATGCAAAAAAGGGAATAAATAATTGATTATGACAATTTTCAACTAGGTGGAAAAAATATCGCCAAATTGGCGGGTTTTTTTTAAAAAAAAATTTAATAACTTTTAAAATATTTCAGTTATGTGTCCGTTCTAAAGCTCAGATAATTCTTTACGACAAGATGGCTTATACAGTATAAAATTATAATCTTTCTTCGAGTGTAAGGCACTTAAACTGTGGCTTTTTTTATTTTCTTGGTGAAAGAGCTTCGGAAAATCTTATTAGCCACTTTCAATGGTATTGCGATGTCAGATTAAACATTATCCGCCTTACAGTCAAAGCCTTGCCTTCACACCTTGTCTTCCAGCCTTGTGTCCCAATCACGATTATTGCCATTGATGAGTCATGATTACTCGTTATTTGTCAGCATACATCCAATCATTGACACTAAGTCACCATTCGAATTGTAATAATTTTAGTTATCATGACATATTATGCAGAAGAATAAACTTTGTTTATGTTTGTAAATATGAACCGTTCACTCATTGTAATATGCTTTATTCATTAATTTAGGAATATGAATATCAACTGGTGTTATCATTAATAATATCATGAATATATAGTTCAAATTTATTTTGACAAAAATTCATCACAGGTAACAAAACAAATTACACTGTTTATAGTTCATACGGATTTGTAATCACAAAAATGACAGTTGTCTCACAAACGAATACTGTTCTTGAAAACGGCAAAACATTCTGGAACTGGATGTTCATTAACTCCATAAAACGAAACAAAATCACTCATTTTACAATACATTTTTGAGTGGTAAAATTATTTTTATTAAAAAAAAAAACGAAACAAAAACTCTTTTAAATTGTCATTTATAGTTCATGTTTCATTGAAACTTTTCTATTTAAATAAATGCAATTGTTACAAAGAGTTATTTGCTATTGAATGCTTACCTGGACAAAACAATCCTTTGCTACAGATACCAGCTTCTCTAGTTCTTTCGAAAGATTTAAATTTAAATTTTTGTAAGCAATTCTATTGAGCCCAGAACTGACGTAAAAAAATATCTAGTAATAGATGAATGATGTTTTAAATCTCCAATTCTGCCAGGGTATTCATAGGAGGTTTTCGAATTTTCATTCTCACGTAACGTAGTAATGAGTTTATCTCTCATTTATCGTCGGCATTTTATCCAGTACCTCCTTTGTCTTTTGAGTTAGGCACTAAATTGCTAGGTTAGGTGTTTAACATCGCTAACTACAAATCCAACTGGCATCAGCTCTTGAGCCGTGGTGGTTCAGGGGATAGAATGTTCGTTCTTCAATGAGGTGAACGAGTTCGAAACACAGCGATGGCTGGACGATACGAATTCTACACAGGGCTTGCACCGACCTGGTGCTGACGTAAAATATCCTCAATAGTAGACGGATCAATGTTAAGAAAAGCCCTTGCAGTCAGGCTGTCTAAGGGAGGTTTTCGCAGTTTTCACCTCCACGTAACGCAAATGTGGATTAGTTCCATCAAAAAGTCCTCCATCAAGGCGAAGTTCTCCCAATACTTGATCCAGAAGTTCCCTTGTTTTCGGATTTGGATCAAAGTTACAAGGCTACGGAGTTGAACATTGATGATCATAAGCTGAAAACCGTGTCGGCTATTCAACAACGGTTATAAAGCATCAGCTTATGGGCCATAGTGGCTCAGAGGATAGCGCGTTTGCTTTCCAAGGACGTGAACTGGGTTCGTAAGTCAGCGACGGCTGGGTCAATTCGAATTCTGCATCCTGCTCGCACTGACCACAGTGCTGATGTAAAATGTCCTCAATGGTAGACGGATCATGGATTCGAGTCTCTTTGCAGTTAGGTGGGATGTTTTCGTGGTTTTCCTCGCTGCGTAACCCAGATGCGGGATACTTCCATCAAAAAGTTCTGTTCCACGATGGCAAATTGCTACCCAATGCCTGATTCAGGAGTTCCCTTGTCTTCTGGACTGGTTTCAAAATCACAAGGCTACGGAGATGAATGGTTATTAAAAAAAATCTAAGCTTTAAGTCTAAGACGTTCTGTGTCATAAAAAACTATTTTTCGTTCGGTATTTTTTTTTAAATATTTATTTTTTAAGATTTTCAGCATCCATTTTCTTAATTTTTTTATTCTTTAAATTTTCAGAAGGCATTTTCTGATTATATCTTTTAGGGCGAAATATCCTTTTAACAGAAATGTCTTCTCTGTTGTACTGGTATTCTAATTTACATGCGTTACTGTGAAACATACTGTATTCGATGAATGCTTATTTGCATCCGGTGGTGAATATTACCGAGTTAGAGACAGTTATAATACAATTTTACAGATGGCAGAATTCAGCTGCACTACCCTCCCGATATAGTTGGGGAATCCTCATTAGATGGAAATATTATGCTCGGTGGATTTCAAAGGCTTTTGTAATTTGCTTCGCGCTCCAACAGTGAGTAGATATTGAATTACTTTACCTCCCGATAACTGATATTACCAAATTAATTGCTACATTGTTACGATGTTATAAACAGAATGAAACATTGTATTTAACATTTTTGCTCTATTCGTTTACATTATATCATTAGGTCAATAATTTCGAAATATTATCTATACACATTTTCTCATTATTATATATATNAAGCAATGACACACTTGAATTTCACTAATCTTAAAGTAAATATATATGATGTAAAATATTTGATAGAACAAAAAGAAAACTTTTTAAACAATATATATATATATATATATATTCTAGGCTTCGCAGCTATTCTAGAATATAGCGATTCCTGAAAAAGTGACAATTTTTAAAACTTCGCTTATTCAGAATTAAGTTATTTTAAAATGTAAAATTTTTAAGATATTGATGTTTATCATAATATTTCAAAACTTAACTAATCGGACTAGAGTAATAGTTTTACCACTACGGCACGCTTATAATTTTCTATTGGTGCCAAGTTTAATTTCTTTTTAAACAATTCTTTCCCAAAATCGTCATAATCTGAAGGATATAAAGATATACTTTAATATCACACGCAGAAATCGGAGGCAAAAAGAAAAGTACTTTTTTTTTACAAACCGAATTTCATGCATCCTCTATTACTTCTTTTTCCCATTACGATAATCCACAAGAACGAAAAGGGGAGAAAGGGATATATCGGAAAAAAATTGCGTCTTTGTGGTTTAAATATTTTTTGATTGCATTCTTGCAACAAAATACGATAAAAGAGTGATTTTCTATAAACGTGTTATAGAAATGGAGTAAAATTTTATGTAGACTGTACTAAAAATGGGATCATTATTAAAAGATTCCGGCTTCATTCTCGCTTCGTTGAAGAAACAAAGGAGGCATTTATTTTCTCATTTTTGAAACGTGTGGTGTTGAATTGTCTTTAGAAAATTCATTTAAATATTGCTTAAAATTTTGCTTGTGAACCATTGCACAAGAAAATTGTATTATGCATTTTTTTTCTGCAGTACAAAGCAAAAATTATTATTTTCTAAGATTTTTTATTGCGAAGAGGAGGCGGCATTTTCTGTAACAACTATTTTGCATCTGTTACAAAATTATGCGTGTTAGGAAAATAACATGCAACTTCCAGAACCCTGTAACAACATACTCGGTAAAAGTGCTTTAGTCGATAGCTTATTTTTTTACAATGGTGTTTTGTTGAATCGCGATGGATCAGGGGATAGAGCGTTCGCCTTCCAATGAGGCGAGCCGGGTTCGAATCCCGGTCAACACGAATTCCTCATCCGGCTTGTACCATCCACAGTGCTGACGTGAAATATCCTCAGTGGTAGACGGATCATGGGTTAGAGTAACCTTACCGTCAGGCTAACCGTGGGAGGTTCTCGTGGTCTTCCTCTCCATGTAGCGCAAATGCGGGTTAGCTCCATCAAAAAGTCCTCCAGGAAGGCAAATTTCTCCCAATACTCGATCCAGGAGTACCCTTGTCTTCTGAGTTGGGTTTAAAATTATAAGTCTACTGAGTTGAGCATTAGTAGTCGTAAGCCCTTAAAATTGGCTCGGCTGTTCAACGACGGTTACAAAATAAAATAAAATAAAATAGAGTTATTATAAAAGTGTTTCGATTATTTTGATCAACCCTTGAATAGTCCGTTACTGAAATGTCTTATATCTAAGCTAAACGTTTCAGGATTTCCAAGGAGAGAAGGATAAATCCTCAGAACTCGAAATCATAAAGCATCGGTGATTCATAAATGCTTTTTCTGGAGAGCTGATGGACACAGAAATTTCCTGAAGAAAAAGTCGGTAAGTAATATTCGTTTTAATGATAAAAGCAGAAGAGCAAAGGAATGAGGGTCAAAGAAAATGTTCGAAGTTTCTTCCATCGACTGCAATGCTGAATTTGCCTTTACGCATGGGCGCATGGAATTCTGAACGGCTGTTCAACGACGGTTATAAAATAAAATGGTGTTTTGCTGGCCAGGATACCCTGTTTGGCAGGGTGCTGGGCTCATGTCCAAGAGTTCGTGGGTCCGATGGCCGAAGACTCCCCGTGTAATAAAGGGTGACAGATGCACGCTAAATCAGTCGAGTCAGAAAGTCTTCCATGTTCCCCTTTTGGGTGTATTGATCCAGGAGTTTCCTTGTCTTCTGCATTGGTTCAAAATTACAAGGCTGCGGAGTTGAACATAAACCCAAAAATTGGATGTGCTGTTCAACGACGGTTATAAAATGATATAAAATGAAATGGTGCTTTGCTGAGCCGCGATGGATTAGAGGATGGAGCGTTCGCCTTCCAATGAGGTGAACCGGGTTCAAATCCCAGCGATGCAACCATACGATGCAACCATACGATGTAACCCAAATGTATACCGGGCAGTGGCCCTTTGACCTTAAAAAAACATCAGTGTAGGGTATACCGGGCAGTGCCAATTGTATACTATGATTAATCTTTCTAGATTTACTTAGATTTTCTTACCTCAACTTCATAAAAATACACGAGATATAAAAAAATATTTCAGACACTATATAAAATTAGTTACGATTTAAAAAAATGTAATCAGAGTGTAAAAAATATTATCTTTAAGAACATCAGATTAATTTAAAACTTATTAGAAATGTATATTTAAATCCGAAATTGATAAATGGCGTCATCGTTTTAATTTTAAAAATCTACTTGCAGAAAGAATATGAGCTTTTGTGTCTTCAAAAAAGATATTGGAATCGGATTCACTGTATAGTTCCTGCCCCGAAATGATGCGCAGTAAATTCTACTTTCCCCACCTTTGAAATAAATGGAATGATCCAGTCTCATTCAGATTCAATGTGAGATTCAGGGGCTACTAAGTTAATATAGAATAGAGGATGAACAAAATAATTTTTTACATCATTTTGCCAGCCTCTTGCATATTTTGAATAAACGGAGAAAGATCAGATTATTCAAAAAGATCTTCTAATAACTAAAGTTAGTTCAAGTTCTGCATAGAAACAAATGATACTATTTAAAAGTTTCGACTATAAATTTTAAAAATATGCTATTAGTTTTGACTTAATAATTTTTTCCAGAAAATGTTTTAGAGGAAATATTGTTTCCTTAAAGTTAATATAGAATGGAGGATGAACAGAATAACTTTTCACATCATTTTGTCAGCCTCCTGCATATTTTCAATAAATGGAGAAAGACAAACATTTTTGTTACCATCGTTGAGGTATTCTGCAGATACGGATGGAAATTGAATCCTAACACAAACGAAGTCTTTTTTTAACTTTAAACTTCTTACCACACTTTTCTCTTGAATTTTCAGTCGGATAGCCTGAAGGTTTTCCTTTGTTCCAATTGAAAAATTCAATTTCTCTGATTTGCAACGGGCAGGGAAACAATTTTACTATAAGTTTTTCTTGGGTAATTTAATGTATGGAAACATCCAGAAAGAGCGTCTTCTTGGTGAAAAAAATAGAACAAATGTTGTTGCACATCTCTAGTTTTTTTTTCTTTTTTTTTTTTAAATCACCATGTTAAGTGTAGTATGTTTTTGAACTAAGAGTTCTGATTAATGCCTGTGAGAAAGCTAGACGATTGGTTTTAAATCCAGCTCAATTCAGACATTTGAATTTTGAAATTTTTTCTTATCTTTTTGGAAAATGATTGAGATAGATACTAGTTTTAAAATATATTTAATTAAAAAAATATTATGTAAGATTAAAAATGCTTTGATCAACTCTTAATTTCAAATTTAGTTATTTAACGAAAACCACCATTGGTATTTAACATATTTTGTATGTACTTCTATTAAGTTCTACTAAGAAATGAGTAGAATTTTTTTTCTAAAACTTAAATTATTAAGATTTATTTTCTTTAATTGTTGATGTAAGCTTCAAGTCTACGTTTTATTGATTATTTTGATCTGATTATGTACTTGCATTACATTCATTAAGACGCAAAAGAAATTTCGTGCATGAAAATTTTTATTTTATTTAAGAAATAAAATGGTGCGGCATCATTCACTAAATCAATGAACGAACCATTTAGTTGAACGCTTGATTTTTCATGATGTTTTTTCTATTTTATTTACTGACTTGCAGCTGTAATCCATCATAAAAACATAATGATAAATTTCAAAAGGAATAATTATGCATTTTCAAAAAATTTCATTTGTAAATAAGCGTTTTAAGTATAAGAACTTTTAATAATTTAAAAACTTCTCAACAGAAAGTGTTTACTAAAATTGAATTACTATTAACTTTAAGGTGTCTTAAGAACCCTTGACAATAGCAGGAAAATAAAATTACTAAAAAATATACGTCAGAGTGTTAATAAATAGATATTTATTGAAATGGTACGTTTGGCGCGCCCTTGGCCGAAAATGGGTTGATATTAAAATACATGATAATTTGTAATTGTTTGCTACATTTGTATGAAATTCACATCGCCAATGCAAATCTGCATACTGAACAAAGATCTATCATTTGGCGTTGGGTTACCATTCATCATTTCATAATGAACTGATGAATGCTTGTTTGAGCTCTGGAGAATTATCACACACCGTATTTAGGGACTTTAATAATGTAATTGTACGGCGGGACAGTTTAACAGGTCTGATGAAATATTCCACAGAAACACACGTCAAATGGCCATGAACTGATAACAGACGGTGTAATTAGTCACTGACAAGTTTGAATTAATTTGTACAACAAATGTTGGAGAATTTGAAGGAAAATGTTTCTGAGTAATTTAATTTGTGAGATTATCCTGATTCAAATAGTTATCCTGGAACCGAGGAAAGAGATATTTAATTTTCATTTTTTAATTAAAGGGTATCTAAGGTCATGGGTAGAGAAAGGAAAACTGAAACTACTAGTTTTGAAGTGAAGGAATAATTTCGGTTTATGAAAAAGTCATTAATATTTTTGAAATATAAATGAAATCTGCTTTTTATAAATTGCATATTTTTCGATTCAATTTAAAGGTATTAGAATAATTCCAGTTCTCGATTTTAAAATTATATTTCGAAGAAACTATGAGGGTGAGAAAAACACAAGAGAGTTCAAATTTTTTTTTTAAAAAAAAGCATTCATTAATAAAAAAGTTCCATGTTATACTAATAAGCCAAGGTTGTGAAGTAAGTTTTATGGCAAACTGAGAGAGTTAGAAGAATGATTTGCGCCTTTATCATTTCGAATAAAGTAATAACAGTAAACTTTTTCAGAAGTTCTTAAAAATTAAATTTGCTTTATTTTTTGAAGTAATTTCGAAAATATTGAAATGTTCATTTGCAGGATATTGCAATTGTTGCAGAATTCTAAAAGACTGGGAACGCCAAACATTATTTTCATAAATTGATTGATTATTATTTTTAGTGTAAAACTTTTAGGATTATTATAAAAGCTTAAAGGTTTCGGGAAAACGATGCAGAATTAGAAAATCTGTTACTTTAAGGACTTCTATTTTACGTATTTTTTAAAATGTTTGTAAGGTATTGTATTCTTGGAATGCAAATTATACTTGCTGCATTTTTAATTCCAGTTTGTACTAACTTATATTAATAATGTTGTATTAATAATATTCATATTAAAAATGTTTATATTAATAATATTTATATTAATAATATTTATATTAATAAAATTGTATTACAATTTTTAGTCATGAGTAGAATTTTTTTCGGAATTTTGAATAATACTATAAAAAGAGAAAAATATCAATTTTATACAAATAGTTTAAAACTAGAATAAATAATTTGGCTATGAATTATGTATTCTTAAAAAAATAGATGGTTTCTTCGGAGAAGCTCAGGATTTTTTCTGAAAAAGCTCGCATATTTTAGGGGAAAGAAAGTTTTTTTTCCAGTGCTTTTAGAACGGCATACATTTTTTTTATTGGCAAAAATTTAGGCCGTTTTTTTAAAGTAGCCGGAGTTTCGCCACATTTGAGTGAAAAAAACCCTATGGTATCCAGCTATTTATAGATAAACAAACAAATGTAAATTTTTTGAAGCTGTTCTTTGTTTATTTATAATTTAAGGTTCACAAAGATTTAAAAAGCAAAAAACCTACATGCGAAAAAATGTTTAAAAATTACATATTTTCCTTTATTGCTTCCTTTTTCTTAAAAATAAATATATCCCAAACTAATTAAAATAATTTGTACATTTTAAACTTTCCTTATTTCTGCTTATTTTGAATTGGTAATCTAATGTATTCACAATCATCATCAATCATTTGTCGGTCCCAGGTGACCGGAAATTTAGGAAAGAAAGAAAAATTTCAAAATCTACGGAATTAGAATTACCTTACGAAAGACGTATTTGTCAATTTATTGATGTGCTAATTAATCATGAGATTGATATTATTTTGTTCGATTTGAACAAAACTCGTTAAGTTCTTAAAAATGAAGTAGTATCTGTATTTGAAATATACCGTTCTCATCAATCACGTTCTCAAAATTTACTTAATACTAACACTTATCCTCAATCGTGATTAAGTAAGCGAAATTCTGTAAAATATTTTCTAGCATGCACTTCTAGAATCGACAGCTGGAAAAGTAAAACTTTTCCATCTTTTCACATTTATAATAAGATAGTAAATAAGATATTTAGAGTTACCTGTATATGACAAAAATAATAAAGCTTTCTTTTTTTACTGTTTTGGTTTAAAAATAGAAAGCATTGCTTATGAAATTGTATGTCATTTTATTTTATAACCATCGATGAACAGTCGACCGATCTGTGTAGGGGGCAAGGCACTGTCCTTGCATCAGAAAGGTCCTGGATTCGAATCCCAGGCAAGGCATGGATGTTTCTTTCTCTCTCTCTCTCTCTGTGTTCTATATCCTTTCTCCTTCGTGTGTGAATGTGACCCGCCCTTTAAACGGGTTGCGGTAGTGTGAATGGCGTAGCAGAAGTCGAATTCCTGCCCATAGATGGCGCCACTGAAAAACAATCGCACCCCCACTGCCTAAACAGGCATACGACAGAAGAAAAAAAAGAAAAGAAAAAAACAGCCGACTCAATTTAGGGTTTACATTGAACATTGGTAGGCGTAAGCCTACCAATGTTCAGTTTTGTAACCTCGTCATTTTGAACCCAAACCAGAAGACAATAGGGAACTCCTGGATTAGGAGAAAGTTTGCCTTCTCAGAGGAAGTTTTTTATGGAACTATCCCGTATTTGCGTTACATAGTGAGGAAAACCGCCAAAACTTTCCACGGTTTGCCTGACGGCAAGGGACTCTAACCCATGCTCCCTCTATCATTGAAGATATTTTATATCGCATGGTATGTTATTGACGGTGATGTCATTCTCAAGATAAACTTTATACCGAATATAGCCAATATTTATTCTAGGAGATATACATTACGTGCAGTTAATTAAAAATTTTAAAACAGTTGCTTGTATGTTTTAGAATTAGTTCTTAATCTTTTCAAAGTAAATCTGAAGACATACTTTCTTTATTCGACGCATTACTTTAAGACAAAATATGCAATATTCGTACGGCCCTTAAAAATTAAAATAATTTAAGAAATAAATAAAAAAAACTTTACTGTGGTTTTGCACGATAAAGTAATAAATGAAATATTGAGTGTAATTTGTAAGAATAGTGTTGAGCCTCAATTAATTTTCCATACATTCTGTTCACTTTATATAAAGTTTATCTTAAAATGTGGTGCAATAAGAACATTTGCGCAAATATTTCTCGATCTAGCATTTCAACACAGCAACCAGAAGAAAAAAGATGAGTAAGTACACAAAAATAAATTGAAAAAGTAGTACCATTATTGTAACATAGAGAAGATGCGAATCTCTTTTTAATAGCTTTTAGTTTAAATATTTACATCTTAAAATTTCGCACCTAGATACTGGGCTCTAAAAGTTGCACAAGAAACTACAATTTTGAACTCGTGTATTCAAATAAGCGTGGATTTTTTTATTCATAATTTAAAAAGTATAGTTTTATGCATATAATAAAATATGAAGTAAATTGGTTTTGATGGCACACATAAACTTTTTCGTCAAAATTTTCAATTACTGTTTTGCATAAATGTGCATAAATTTCGTTGTTGTTCTAGGGCGTATTCTCATTCTTCATATCATGGAGCAAGGTCGTATCCAGGATATTTTTTCGGGGAGGGGGATATGGCAAGAAGCAAGGACAGTTTCAGACATGCAATGTATGGGAAGAACATTGTAACAAATAGTATTTATTCTGTTGTTTGCAAAAGTTAAACTAGTAATTAAAAAATATTACATAATAATTATTTTTCAATTAATATTGCATAATAATTATAATCAATTTGTAAACAAAGTTTACAAAGACATGCGACGGGAATTTAAAGAAAATTTTTCGATTACTTTTTTAGGACAAACCGGAAATATGCTTAATAAAGTAGTTAGCCCTGTTAGCCTTTCTTCTTCAGTAGCATTTCTTGTTGCTGTTTTTACGCGTCTAAGAATAAAAAAAGTTCTTTCTGCAGTTGCTGCGGTGATTGGCAACGTAGCCAATATTGATAATAAGCAATAAATGTTTGGGAAAAAGATACTGTCACATTCTTCCATTGCTGAAAGTGCCGTATCTGGTCTACTAAGGAGTTCACGCAGGTTCTACTTTGAGGACCATACTTCCATTTCTCCCGTGAGGTTTTCGATGTCAATGAAATTTGCATAGATTCGGAAATTGCATAAATTAATATCAACGTTCACACAATACTTAGGTAACACTTTATTGAGAGATGCAAGAGTATCTTCGTGCTTCGAAAGTCTTTCTATTAGTTGGGCAGCGAAATAATCTAAAAAAGGAATGTATCTATCTTAACGGAAGTACTGCTCTGGGTCCGTGTTCTGATTTTTTATATTGCCACGGTGATTTTGATAGGATGCCAATCTAGGAAGTTTTGGATCTAGATCCAAACTTGTGAAAGTATTAAGGAGTTTTGAATGTAGCTTTTGAAATTCTTTTGTTTAGAACTGTGTTGTTTATTGATTTTATATGTATCAAAGCTCCATTCAATTATATTTCTGTATGATTTCTACAAATTGCTAATGGATGCGAGCCTAATTTCAAAAATCATTTTATCGAAACGAGCCGTATTTAAAACTGTTGTCAAATCAATGTAATGGCAACATTCCTGTTCAAAAAATACTTGAAGTACCCACAAAAATATATCTAGAAATCAACCACATACCTGATTAAATACTCTTAAGTATGAATGAGCTGAAATTCGTATGTCAAAATGACCACCACTATCCTAAAAAAAAAAACGTTTCAGGCTGCTATTGCGAAGCTCTATTGTCAATAGGTCAGCATTTGTCAACTCACTGGACGATACCAAATGCTGAAAAACAATTGATTTCGGGGGAGGAGTCTAACCGAAGGAAAGATGAGCCACAAGGTCTAGTGAAGATGATGGTTTTTACTGAGAGGCTCAAAGAAAGACTAAAAAGTTTGAATCCCAGAATTTTGGGGGGGGGGGGTGGTTGTCCCCACGGTCCCCCCCCCCTGGCTACGGTCCTGTCATGGATGCATGAACCTCAGATTTGGTGATACAAACTTCATATTTGGTGGTACAAACCTCAGATTCAAAATGGTCATCCGGCCTTAAACTGCATGATTTGTGCAACCATTCTTAATAACCAGAAGGGAGAATTAGACGAAATTGGAATGACTCAACAAGGCTTAAAATATTGGTGAACAATGAAAACGTATTGTTATTTTGACTATTTTTTTTCAGTACCTCAAATTTAGTAATTTTTAACAACTCAATCTTTAGTAACTCAGTTTTTAGTAGTCCGTATGGTCATCTTTCACATCCTTTGAAGATCATGTTTCCATATTAATTAAAGCGGTATTAAATTAACAATTAAATTGCACTAACGGTTAAATTGAAGTAGCAGACAAATTACAACTAATAACATTTATGTTAAAATAGCAGTTAAATTAAAATAATAGTTCACATTACTGTTAATAACAGTTAAATTAAAATAACAGTTCACATTACTGTTTATAACAGTTAAATTAAAATAACAGTTCACATTACTGTTAATAACAGTTAAATTAAAATAACAGTTCATATTACTGTTAATAACAGTTAAATTAAAATAACAGTTTAATGAAAATAATAGTTAAGTTACAGTTGAATTTTAAAAAAAAGGTTTGGTTGTTAAATTATTTTGTGCTGGAAACATTTGCTGGCCAATGGTGCAAGATTCAAACCCTATGTGAATTAACATAAGTATGGTCATCTTTCCCGTCGTTTGAAGATTATTTTTCCTTATTAATTAAAGGGGTATTAAATCAACAACTAAATTACAATAACAGTTAAATTAAAATAGCAGATAAATTACAACGAATATAACAATAAATTTAAAATTACAGTTAAATCAAAATAACAGCTAAATTACTGTCAATAACAGTTAAATTAAAATAACAGTTTAATTAAAATAGCAGTTAGATTGCAGTCAATAACAGAAAATGAAGGAAAAACAGATAAATGAAAATTACAATTAAATAACAATTAATAATAGTTAGCGTAAAATCACAGCTGAGTTAATTTACAAAGACTAAGTTGAGCACTAAGACTTGGTTTTCGATTAAAATAGAACTTTTCGAAAAGAAAATGTCATTATTAAAACAGCTAAAAATGTTTGCGAATAAATTAAATTACAAAATGTTTACCTATGGTTATTCTAGCTAGCAAAATTTTAAAACTGAGATTAAAAAATATTGAAATTTTCTAAAATGATAACTTATCTAGTTATTTCTATCTTTTAATTGTATTTCTAAATCATCCATAATGATTAGTTATTCCCAACTATCGAATTTACGTAATACACAGCATAATGTGTTTGTGCATGAAATTATCTCTCGTCATTATAATAGCGAATGTCTAAGTTATATGGTAAACATCAACATGCAATATAGATTTCAATAAATGTAACTCTGGTTGGTAGCTTTCCATTAATGCTAACAGGAAATGGGTAATCATACAAACTCTGTCCTAAAATTACGGCTTATGTATTTAGTAACAGATGCTGTTAAATTCAAATACTATAAGATCTGTTGAATTTCTAGCTATTGTCAAACGCTTAATGTATTCATTTGCTAACACTTGTCTTGACTCTTTAGTGTAGATTGAAATCTACCAGTGATTAATTAAATTAAACTTTAGTTAAGCCTGTGACTAAGCTTTTTAATTGTTATTTTATAATAAAGATTATTATTGATTTTATTTGATTAAAAAATTCATTTGCTTCAAAAATATGCAAATTTTGAATAACGTTGACATGTTTCAGGCTCTTGAAAACAGGCTTCCATTTTCAAGACTTGGCAAATGTGAATGAAAAGAAATAAAAGTGATTGAAAATATAAAATATTTATTAAGATAGAAGTTTTATACTTCAAATCACCTTTGTTTCTTCTAATTCATGTCGGGTAAGTCTTAAAAATAGACGCCTGTTTTTGAGAATCTGTGCATTTTCTAAAAATTAATAGTTTACTTAGATAAGGAAAAAAAAATTTTCTAAAAATATTGGGAAATTAAAATATTTTATCCGTTAAATAAAGAATAATTATAAAATCATAAAAACGAAAATGTGTGTATTAAAATGTAATGTAATTTTAGAAGATTTTGAAATATAATTCAAATTTTAATCCATCTAAAGAATGGCTTATTAAGTTACGTTCAAATTAAGCAATCTTTCTGAATGAAATTTGTTTTAAAATTAAAAAAATAATTCCAGTATTTTAAATTACTTTGCTACTGAAAAAAAAAATTATGCAAAAGATGCTTTCGAGTTTTAAGATTGCGTGAAAATTGAAAGTTTCGCAGATTTAAGGAACACTGTTTATCAAAGCAATGTTAAAATTTCCCTCATTTAAATATTCTCCGTGTGAGTATTTTTTAACAGTCATTGCCTTTGTTTGGGAAAGAACTTCTAAAATAGCAGACGATTCTTATTCAGCTTTCATTCATTCATTCAAAAACTCCATTCGATTCTACAAAAGCTTCATTTCCTTTCGTCAGCTTCCAGCTCTTAGCGAGAAAAATTCCGATCTTGATTAAATTTTTGGAGTTTTTCTTTCTTTATTTTTTTGAAGGTACGGTGTTAGTTAAGCTGACTTTGTTCTATGAGCTCTTATTTGCGTTCGAATTGTGAGTGGTTTGAAAAGCGAAAAGAAAAACGCAGAAAGTGTTGAATTCTCAATTCATCAGACATCCAAATTCTATTTTTTTTTTTTTTTTTTGCCAATATGAGAAAAAAACTTAGCGAAAATCGTTTGCTTTCATTTCAAAAATAAAGATATTTTTTTCCTCATTTCAATGAAATTTATTTGCTTTATACTTAGATGATTATTATTATGGAAAAAATATAAAAAGTATTATCGAGGTATAAAAAGCGAAATCTTTTATTATATTTTTTATGTAGAAAATACTCGATTGCTTCATTTACCTTCATGTGACTGAATTTGACAAAAAGTTAAATCTTTTATATTTTACTTTATTTTATTAAAAACAATTTATTGCTTTATTTATTTTCGTATTGAAATATGGTTGAAGTTTAAATCTCATATTCAACTCACTTCATCATATAGTGTAGTTTTTCAATTAATTTTAGTTTCAAAATCATTTTATAACCAGTTTGTTATAAATCTTTAAGCAGTAGAATTTGTCAGAATAAATTTTATTCATGATTTGAAGTATAGTTTTTAATATTAGATAACGCTGAAAAAGTTTATCGTTTCTTTAATGTTATTCAATCTAATATTTAATGTATAAACCTTAGAATTAGCATGGGTTTTAAAATTAATACTAAATACCTGAATTAGTTACTTCAACATATTAAAACTAATATCTTAAATCAAATTGTATTCAATCTCTCCAATTAATATGGAGATTGGTATGGATAATAATTTCTGCAGTTTGAGAAAATATTTGTCTTAGTGGTAATAAAATGTAATATGTTAATAATTCAATAAAAAGAATTTTGTTCTACAATGCATGCAAGTAACTCAAACTGATATAAAAGAGTCAAAAAATTTAATGATCAAGTTTAATAAAAATTTTATTCGTTTTAAAATTTTCAATTTTAGTTCACTACCAGTAGCAAAAACATTTCGAATAAGCCTCAAATGTTGGGGATGTGTTTAATAATGTGCTTAATAAATTTCTTACCAAGAGTATTATTAAAATACAAATTTTATAAATTGATATAAAAAATAATTTATATATTTAATTTCGTACATTTAAATATTAAAAAAAAACTATAATAATAACTATTATCTAATAGTTCGAAATTGAAAGCCTTGGTTTCGAAGAATATGAAATAATGTTTTAACTGACTGATAAAATTTAAATTATTAATTACGTTTGTAACAAATTAAAACACATTGTTCTTTGTGCTACAAATTTTTAATCGAAGGTTGCATAAAATATTGTATTAAACAATTAATAGAATTTCAATTATTTATTAGGAAAAAAGATTCTAACGAAACAAATTATGCTTTCTTTCTTTTAAGTGTTTAAAGCAATTGCATAAAAAGTAGGTATTATTATGTTAACGTTTCAACTCAAGTCAATGTAAACTAAATTTGATTCCACACGTAAGTTATTTTCGCAATTAATTTGTAAAGTTCTTTTTCATTCTTCTGAAATACTAAAAACATTGTACCCCTACACGAGAAAACGTAACTCACATTTTTATGAGAATAAGTTTTAGATCCTGTAAAAGTGAGAAAAATTTGAAATAAACAACGATTCAATTTCTTCGGTGTTAAATTTCATTTCAACTTATTTTGATGAATTATTCATAGCGAAAAGCGGTTTTTCTTTTTTCTCTTAACGTTTCAATGGTTTTCATACGTACGATGATAAGTAGGAAAAGTGACAATAACTTATGCAAAAGTGATTTCAGTTCTCAGAGTTTCACTTTCAAACCATTTGACTGACAAACTTGTATAAGGTAAAGTTTATAGACAAAATTTCCTTTGAGTATATAGTGTCTAACAAACCAGCTAAGTTTGTTGTGGAATATTTCCTCTTATTTTTCTTCTATTGATGCTAGTACTATTTAGCCAGCCATTTTGTTTTAATTTACTACTTTTAGAATCTAAACACAAAGAGCAATATAAAAAACTGAAAACTCTGAATAACTTTTGATCTTATGGATGGAATATCGCTCACCAAGCTGCAATCTTAGTGATTTGAAGGAGTATAACCCTGAAATGTGAAAGTAATATGTGAAGAAGATATTTTAAGTTCCAAAAACAAACCTTATCTGAATAAATATCCCGTTATTTAGATTTATAGCCTTCAAAACATTGGGGTTAAGGCCTGGGCGTCAGAGGGATATTGACGTACCGCCGACGCCAACAAAATACTGTTTTGTAAGCTCAACGTGAGCAGTTGGTCAAACGCAGACATTATCTCGCATTGCGCATGCGTTAATAACGTAAACAACTATTTATTTTGAATTTGTATTAATTTTGTTATTGTCGACCAGTGCTTTAGAGAACAAATAATGATTTTGTTCAAGAAACAGCACATTATAGCTTGGCTAAATGAAGAAGAAGAGGAAGCTATGTTTAATGCTAAAATCAAAATCTTGGATGATTTGAATGCTCTGCTGGATGTTGTCCGTCATTGCTTCTGTCGTTAACGTTACGTTGCAATCCAACTGCAGTTGATTCGGACGTCAGTCGTCGTTCAAGCTGAGCGTTCGATGATGTATTCTGCACGTCTGATGTATTCTGTACGTCTTCTAAGCTGACGTTTTGTAACCCCGACTTGTCCTAAGAAACCAGGCCTTATTAGTCGAGAATCTCCTTAATGTAAATTATACATTCTGCATGTTCACTCTAGTACTATTTGAAGGAATCATAAGCTCTTTGCACTCAACTATAAACCTCGTTATTCCGAAATGTAATTTTAAGCAGTTACGTAAATAAATAAATAAGTAAATAAATATATAAGTAAATAAATATATGAGTAAACAAATAAATAAGTAAATACAGTTAGTTATTATTCATTTTTGAGATGGTCTGGTTTTTTTTTTGAATTTCAAAGTTTATACATATTTTACATGAGTATTAGTATGTGAATTTCAATGATGAAATAAAAAGTTTTATTATCATCGTTGAACAGACGACCCAATTTTTCGGGTTTATGACAACTACGTAGCCTTGAAATTTTGAACCCAATCTAGAAGACAAGGGAACTCCTGGATCAAGTATTGGGAGAAATTTGCCTTCGTGGAGGACTTCTTGATGGAACTAAACCGCATTTGAGTTACATGGAGAGGAAGACCACGGGAACCTCTCACGGTAAGCCTGATGGCAAGGGGACTCTAACCCATGATCCGTCTACCACTGAGGATATTTCACGCTAGCACTGTGGTCGGAGCGAGCCGGATGCGGAATTCATATCGACCAGTTATCGCTGGGATTCAAAAACGGTTCATCTCATTGGAAGGTGAACGCTCTGTCCTATAAAGCATCGCGGCTCCCAGCTGATTCTTTTATTTTATATCATATCCGTCGTCGAACAGCCAACCTAATTTTTGAGTTTACGACTACTTATGTTCAACTCCATAGCCTTGTAATTTTGAACCAATCCAGAAGACAAGGAAACTCCTGGATCAGTTGCCTTAGAGGTATTGATTTGTTATAGGAACATGGAGGACTTTGCGACTTGACAGATTTATCGTGCATCAGTCACCATTTACTACACTGGAATGGAATCCACGAACTCTTGGACGTGGGCCCAGTGCCCTACCAACCAAAAAAAATAGCCTATTAAAGTTGAGGTAAGTTTCTCGTCATAAGTTAGAATGTTAATTAATAAGGCCCGGATTTTGATGACATTTGTATTTTTTTTGTATTTTTTGCATTTTTGGACATTTTTTGTCTTTTAGAGCATTTTTTTAGATTTATAGGGCATTTTTCTTTAAATTTTGGGGCGTATTTTGCATTTTAATGCATTTTTTAAAGTTTTTTGTTATTTTTTTCAAATTTTTATTATTTTTCATCAATATTCATTTTTACACTGGCTTCCAAACAATGAAGAAAAGCTATAGAATATTAACAGGTGAAGCAAAATCTTTTCAAATTGACGAAAAATTGTCAGTAAGTGAGACCGTCTTTTTAAAACATCAGTAGACGTTGAAAGAAGCTTCTGCAGGAATGAAAATTTACTTTCAGACAAGCGACGCTCGTTTACATTTCAAATTATCGAAAAACATTTAATAATCCAATGTAATTCTGATATTTAGTAATATTATGAGATGGAAGTTGTTATATCCATTAAAGTTTCTATACAAAATAAAAATATTTTGGTGTCAATATATTTTCCTTTTTTTGTTATTTTAGGATATAAAACAAATTTTTCAAACTTTAATGAACGTAGAACAAGTATTGCATTGCTTTACATTTTTTAAATGACTCATAATAATTTTAAAGAGCAAAACATTTTTTAATTCAATATTTTTACTTTATTTAAGGCATTTCTTGCGCAATTTTTGGATTTTTAAGGGCATTTTTTTGCCCTTTTTAAGGGCATTTTTTGCACTTTTTAAGGGCATTTTTTGCACTTTTTAAGGGCATTAGTTGAGACTTTTTAGGTCATCAAAATCCGGGCTCTAATTAATTAACGTGAAATCAATTAAATACAGCGCCGTATGACACATCGAATTTGTTGATATATAATTCTTTCTCGTCTGCGTCTTTTACTTAACTTAGATTTTTATTATTTGTTTATACATTTTATTGTAACCGTGATATATTTTTATTTCGTGTACCTGGCAATTTCAATGTATAATAAGTTTTTTTGTGCTCTACATAACTTTGTTCCTGTCTTTGTGTTAAGTAAGAAATGTATAGTGAAAGATTGGAAATCTTTGTGAAAGAATATAGAATGTTCTTACGACTTATTATGTGTACTTAAGAGAATTGAATTTTGATGAACTTGGATGACTTGAAATAGAATGGAAAGAACATTTACTATTTTAAACAACTATTGCCACTTTTCAACAACCAATCAGGATCGAGATATCCGCACTACGTCGCTTGCGGATATCCCATTGAAGTAAATCACGTGGTTGCAGTAAAAAAATTTCTTAAAATTAGACATAAATGCCTCAAAAACTAATGTTCTCTAATGTGGCTGAGCGTTAGTGAGTAAGGGATATGCCTCTACGCTCTCCAACTCTCAAAACTGCTTGCCTAGTTATTTTCCGATCACTTCGTTCGATCGCGTTCCACTTTTATCTCACTCCTCACAATCATCTATGTTGTCCTCACATTTAATTCGGTAACAAATATGGAGATTTAAATCAAAAAGCGCTATTCTTCTATTCGTTTATTTATGCTTTTACTTTTTATCCGGCGCCGACCGGTCTGTGTAGGGGGCAGGGAACTGTCCTTGCATCAGAAAGGTTCTGGGTTCGAATCCCGGGCAAGGCAAGGATGTTTTTAACTTCTCTGTCCTCACTGTGGGAGCGACGTTGGCCCACCTAATATGGTGCCCCTGAAAGAGAGGCCAACAAAATCGCCCTGCAAATGCCTGAATTGACGGATGTTAACACAGGTGGGCATTGGAAGAAAAAAACCTTTTTATCCGGCGTTAAATTTAAATTATTAAACACAATGTTGAAGAAATTAAAATTAAGAATTACGTATTTCGGACTAAAAATAAATAAAAACCCAAATCGAAGAACTAAAAATAGAAATTCATATTGAAAAAGTTAAATATACTCTTGCAAACTATACTCTATATTAGCTAGTGTAAATAAAAACATCAATCCTCCTAGTTAAAGTAAATCCATTTTTTTTAACACTAGAAAGACTGAAATACCTATATTGCCCAAAAGCAGTCAAAATGACTGCATTGTGAAAGAATAACTAAAATGATGAAAAAATTTGTTTAAAATTAATATTTCTGATATTATTTTCAATTATACAACAAGTTATTAGTAAATATCAGCAATAAAAAAAATTATATGTTGTACAAAATTCTAAGAAATTGCGTCATTATATACATCATTGTTTTTCTAGTTGAAATTGAAAGCAGTCAAAATGACTTCCTTGGGCAATCTAGTGTTAACTAAATAAAAAGAATAGTTCTGTCCAAACGACGAAAAAAAAAAAAACACTTTTTTTCTGACATTTCGAGATTACATAAGGAAAAATATCAAAACTTAAAAATTTAATAACTTCGACACGAAATTTTTAGAAAAAGGACAAAGGTTTTTCGGTTATCTTCTAACAAAAGAATATGTGGTTGCGAAAAAATTATAATTTCCCAAAGATTTGTTTTTCTTTGCACCAAAAAAAAAAAAAACTGTCATGATAAACTGTTTAACCCTTTGACGCAGATGGGACACTGGTGTCCCGTATATACATGCTTTATATATATGCTTATATATGTATATATATGCTTATATATATACACACACATATATATATATATATATATATATATTCCTAAGAAACCAGGCCTTATTAGTCGNTGCTACCTAGAGCGAATGATTAGTTTCAATTTTCCATAAGATAAATATATAAAATGTAAAAAAATTAGATTTCAGAATTTTTTAACTGTAGAAAATAAAAATAATAGTGACTAAAATAATCAATTAGATTATCGGAATTATGATTGTGCTAAGAAAAAAATTTAAAAGTAGTTTTAAATTTTTTATGCATATTAAAAAAATTATCAATAATTGATTTTGTAAATTAAAGAAATTTCAATGATGAATAACTGTTTCTCTTAGATCTAAATAACGGTAAATAAGTGAAAGTTCGGAAGTGAGCCAGTTTTGGAAGACTGTTTTTAACTTAGAAAAAGATACTAATGTTCCATGTTGTATTTCATAAGCATAAATTCTTAAAAGGGTAAATATAATGTTTTTCACTTATTTTGTCCTAAATTAATACGTCCTTTATTGTAATAAATGTAAATTAATAAATAAAATCCTACATTCATAAATAAATATTGTCCTAAATAATTAAGTAATGAAAAAAGTCCTAAATAATTGAGTAAGAAAAATAAAAGGTAGAAAAATCTGTTCAATGAAAATTCTGCTCTTAAGAGTTGATAACCGAATCCTATTCCGAAATTTAAAGAAAATGAGATGTGTTACTCATTTTAAGATATAAAACTACGTGACGGCAAAAAAAAAAAAAAACAATCATAATTCTCTTGCTAATAGTTTTGGTTAAACTGAATTACGTGGTGAAAAATTAAAATCAATTTTGACATAAAATAACTCAAAAAGTTACAGAACATACAACTTTTAATTAATAACTTTTGATATCAGAATGCGTTTTTAATCATTTATTTGGAAATGTCGTAAATTCCATATTGTTTCATCGGATAGTTTTTGGGATACATCAGTGAAAAGCGCGTTCCGCGAAATTTTTTGTAAACGGCGGCGATTTCATGACAGAAAACGATAAACATACATTTTTACTTAACTTGGAGCTGTTAAATTAAGTTACAGAATTTCAGAAATTTAAATAATATCATTTAGTTTCTGAAGAAAAAAATTAAAAAGAAAAAAAAATCGAATTTAAGGGTTTCTGTTTTCTGGGAGCTACCTATTATAAAATGGAAAAAAAGATGTCTGAAACTTTTTTTGAAGGAGCACAAGAAAAGCAGTAATGAACGAATTAAAAATAATGAACACGCATTTCGTTCATCATTTATTGTAATCTGTATAATGATTTCAATAATCTATAATAATATTACTGATATATTTGAAAATTAATTTAAATTTTAACAATAACTGATTGTTGAAATTTAGGGAAAAAATTCAACATTCTGCTTCTTATTTTATTTTTGATTTCCAACAGAAAGTTTCACTCCATTAATTAAGTTTGTTTACTTCTGAAGTTTAGTCTTAAATGTAGGGATTTGAGTATAGAAAAATACCGCTAAATACCATCAGCGAATCGATTTGGAGGTCTTTTATAACATCTTAATTTGAGAGTTTTGTCAAAATACTCCTCTTTAGAACATTATCTCAGAGAAAAATAGCCTCTTTCAACAAATTTTGCATTCGCTTTACGAACGCCATTTTATGAACCAGTTTCAACTGAAAGACTCCTTCGGGTAAAGTATTTCAAGCCTTTCTGCCATTTTGATGTTGCGTTCTATTTGAAAATGCAAATATAAAAGCAAATTCTTCAGAATATTGTCCCATTTAGTAGAAGTTGCTGCCTTAAATTCGATGTTTTATTCTTATTCTACGTAAAGAAAATTCTGATTCGTTGGTATATGACAGAGTTTAGTAATAGATTATATAATAAATTCTGTCTCTTTCAGTTTTATTCGCCTTGTTGGTTCTGCTTTCTACATAGAATATTTTTTATGTAAACTCATTTTAAATTCTTTTTTTAAATTTACATAAATAATGTGAGTAATATTTCATAAAATAATAGAAATTGTATAAATTAAAATATTTTAGTAGACTTATGTATTTTTTTTGCATAGAATTTACATTTATTTATAGCGGCAAAACAAAATATAATATAATATATACAAAAAGTACTATATGTCCTAATTTCGATGTATTTATCTGTAAATTTACTGTTTTGAAGAAACAAACTGAACTTTGACAGAAAAAACAAACACTATGCGATATACCCGAGAAATTTTTAAGCTTCAATATTATTTTTCACTTTTTTAAACAGCATTATAAGCCACATTGTTATCTTTCTGGGAGGCAGTGAAATTGTTTTCCAAGGTGTATTGCATTATATTTGTTACCGAAGATATATTTCATTATGTTTGTTACCACAAATATATTTCCTTTTATTTGTGGAAAAAAAAGGAAAAAAAGAAGCAACAGATTTTATCCTTTGTTTAAAAAGATGGTATCGCTTCGAAATAAATAGTCGCGCTAGTTTATTAACTTAGTCGCACTAATTTATTAAGCACTTCTGTCATACAAAGTAACTGCCGTTTTCATTTAAGGAACAAGGGTGTCGTATAAGGTTCTAAGAACTTATAGAAATCACCCAAAATATAAATAAAACCTTAAACTACGTATATAAAGATATTTGCATCTTTCTCCGTCTGAAGGGATCGAACTTGGTACTGGTGTCTCACTAGCGCAACGACTCTATCCAGCTCAGCTACGCTGACACATGTCCATGTTTATGCAAGAATAAGGATGCCTTCATGATTTCCTTTCATAATAGGATATTTATTACAGCTTGTCTATGGAAAGGCTTCGCCATTAGTTTGGTACAGTGGTGGTGACTATAGTAACGAGGTTTAACAAATTCAAGTAGGGGTTAACACAATGTTTAGGACAATGTTAGGTCAATGTTTAGGACAGGTTTTGGCTCGGGTCAGAGCGAGAAAATGGATCAGGGGAAAAAGAAGCTTCCCTCTTTTAAATGTGCTGTTTCCTGTTTCCATAGCTGCAGACGGCCTTAGATTATGTAGCGAGGGAGTTCTTGATATAGACAAACTATACATGCAGATATGTTTATCCAAAGTGCTGTAGTAAATTATACGATTTTAAATGTGCTACCTAGAGCGAATGATTAGTTTCAATTTTCCATAAGATAATATAAGATAAAAAAAAGTCTGTGTTTTTCGAAAATACCATTTATTTAATGCATAATAGCTCTCTGTACGTACACGAAAAAATTTCTGCTAGCATCGCTTATTTCCTATTTTCAGCATTTTCAAAGGAATTCGTTGTATTTCTTCATGAATTTGACGTTTCAACTGTGCTGTGTTGGAGTACTGTACACTTTTGATTTCAAGTAGCCCACAAATAGTACCGTCGGACCAGTGGCCTCAAAGGTTTGCACCTAGATCTTGATGGCACGAGGCATGTTTTATTATGATACCTTACAAATTTTTTTAGGTGTTTTTTAAGTTTATTTGATGTTCTTTTGAAGTGATAACGTAGATTTTAAGTTTATGTGAAGTTGACTTCAAAGGCAACTATAAAAATTAACATCCCAAGACTGTACATTAAGGTGTATGAAGTTGATGGTTGTTTTGAGGTCGTGGGAAAACTACCTAAGAGCAACCAGCTTAAAGAGGCTGTGTTTTTTTTTCTTCAGGTTTACAGGTTACTTTTCTACATTTCAAGCAAATTAGTATACTTAAGATATATATAATTTCATCTAAAAGAATTGCTGGGCTATATATTAGGTTGATTTTATGAGGTTGAAATTGAGGCTTATTGCTGAGATAGTTTTTTGGTGCAAAACATAACCTTATTTTCTATATCAGGTGTATTTTTTTACACATATAAACCTCAAAGCAACCTTAGCATGTTATTTTTTTGTGAGGGTATGGATCTTGAACTCTCTTTGAAATATACGTTGAATAATCACGTAATTTTTGCAGTTTTTACAAAATGCATTTGCATTATAGCGTTGCTTTCCCGTCTCTGCACTATTGTAGCTAAAAATGTTCAAAGTTTTCCTCAGATCCATCGTCCTTTTTACTCCAGCTTAACCAAAGACAGCGGTGTTGCCAATTTAGCGATTAACTGCAGCATTTATAAATTGTCAGTAAAAGGCACATTTAAAGACCTGGATAATTGGAACTAACAATTTACCATTATCGTCCTCTTGAAACTTATACTTATATACACCCTTGAGCAAATTAATTAAAACAAACTCAATAAATTCAGAAAACTAAGAGAAAATGCTATTTTATTTAAATTTATGCAAAATCAAAAATTTTTAGTACATAATATGATCTCCACGACACTTTATTAACATTTGGACACGATTCGGCATGGATTCCACTAATTTTTTACTGTCATTTATAATATTTGTGTCCTTGTACCACACATGAATTAACGCCGTGATTAGCTTCTCCATAGTTGTACAGTCCATATTTAATAGGCGATTCTTGCATATGGACCAGAGATTCTCAATTGGGCTGATATCCGGAGAGTTCCCTGGCCATTCCAATGTCTCAATTTGATTCTCAGACATGAATTTCTTGACAATTTTGGACGTATGGCAAGGAGCTAAATCCTGTTGAAAAATCCCTGTTCCATCAGGGTATCGTTTCTTCAACTCTGGAACAACTGTTTTACCCAGAATAGTAATGTACTGCTCAGAACGCATCATACCGTCAATAGGCTGCAAAGGTCCAACCCCATTGTAACCGAAACAACCCCAAAACATCTTCTTTATAAAACACGAAAAAAAAAAGTTTGTTTCAATTAATTTGCACAAGGGTGTACTAGTCATTAAATCATATTATTGAAACTGAGTATTTTTTATCAAGCTAGAGAGGGTGGTGTCCCTTGCTCGCGCTCCCTGTGGTGGTTGAGTAGCGAGTCGAGGGTGGTGCTTGAGTCGCGTTGCAATTTTATCACCTCGTGATCGTAACTCGAATCGCTCGCTTGCCAATAATTTTTTTTCCAATGCCCTCCAGGAGAATGACCTAGGTCATACAGGTATCTGAAGGGCAGATTTGTTGGCCACTCTTTCAGGGGCACCATATTAGGTGGGCCAACGTTGTTTCCACAGATAGTACAGACACTTATAGTAATAGATATTCGACAGATAGTACAGAGAGGGAAAGAACATCCATGCCTTGCCCGGGATTCGAACCCAGAAGCTTCCTGATGCAAGGGCAGTTCCCTAACCCCTACACAGGCAGGTCGGAGCTTACCAATTATAAAAACTAATGCTTTTAGGAAAGCTGATGGATTAATTCATAATGTAAACTTGTTTAAAGTGGGAATCATTAAAAGGAGAAATTTGATAACGCTGAGATTGATGTATCAAATTTGATATATCAAAACAACGTAAATTCGAATATTTTTTTCTGCTTTGAAAAATGTTTTGTTGTTCAAGTTAGTCGTAATTTTCCAGTTTACACCACTACATTCCACTGTAAGCCTTGGTGTAACTTCCTTCCAAACTTCCCTATTTTGGAATTTTAACTTTAAGTGCTAATTTTTAATTTGGCTTTTAACTAGCAGTTTAATTATTTATGTTTACCTCGAGCTGTTTGTTTTTTTCAAGACGAAGATTTGAAATACCTGAATGTTAAATTAAGAAGAAAAAAAAACTAAAGAGGTAAAAACGCAAAATTTTATTTTAATTTTAAAAAAAAAGATAAATATTTTACGAGTAGAATCTTGGCATTAGTCGTAAATATTAATTTAGCTTTGAACAGGACATGTAAGATTTATAACCGTACTAAACTGCCCAGATGTGTCCGAAATTGTGCAAAAGAGGAAAAAAGTGAATTGAGCAAAACCTATTAATCTGGAAACAGTTGAAACACTTCTATCATTAATTAGTTGAATTTAAAAATAAGCATTACTATATCATTTACTGATAAGTAATTTTTTTTAATTGATTTAATTATAAATTAGCCCTCAACAATTTATTGGATTTTTAAGATTGCAGATTGTATTAATATATTTGAATATATATAACTCAAGCATTGTCTCAAGTATAGTAAAAACGCAAGTTTTATCTATGAAATTGTTTTTAAAGTTCGAGGAGTTTCGATAGCAGTTTTTCTTTTTTAAATATATTTTAAAGACGAGATTCCCAATTTAAAATTGAAGTTTAATTAATATATTAATTATTTTTTTAATTCTTATAGTTTTCTAATTAGCATTATTTACATTAAACTGCACTAATTTTTCTATTTTTTCTATTTGTTTTAATAATAATCAAAAATATTTTTGATTATTAAAATATAAATATAATAAAAATATAAGCGATGTATTTGTTAACTTTTGAAGAAAAATTTCAAAATGTTTTTAAAAATATTTTTATTTATGTTTCGATTAGAGGGCACGTACTCCCGAATAGCATGGCAAATGAGATCCTTGTCTCTCTAAAGGCGCGAGTCCTGATTATTATTGCGTCTTACAATAATATTGATATAACTTGCGAAATATGCAGGAATTCCGGAAAATACATTCACGAGAAAATATTTAGAACAATTTCAGTGCGCTGTTTTCCAATATTAATCTAGAGAAAGCTTTAGAAAAATATTTTTTTTTCATTAAATAAATGACGCTCTGAAATTTTTAACTACCTAAAGTTCTAGCTTTACAGAATTTTTTTTTCTACTAATGGTAAATACTGGTTAGTGCTGCCTGTCTGCGGAGGCTTTAAAGTAATCATCTTTCGCTGAAGAATATTTAGTTTCTGGGATGGTTATAAAAAGTACTCTTATTTGTTATCTAAATAAGAATCTTGGGGAACTTCTATGAAAATAAATAGATATTGGGAACTCCTTTCACTTTCTAGACACCGTCTCGCCATTTTGTTCTTGAGAGCAAAAACTCGTTAATTAAGCCTAACTGAAAATTTTCTTATGCTATATGAACTAGAAACGCATACGTCAATGTAATGAGTGGATTTTTCATTATTCATTCTTGAAATTTGAAGAATTATTTATATATGTAGACTATAGTTTTGAAAAGTAAGGTGAAATATTAGTATTTTTGGGAAATGATTTGCAGAATTATTCGCATATAGATGATTGTCTGGAGAAATAATTCAAAAACTGGAATTCATGGGAAATGACTTAACGAAGTATTTGAATATAGACTATAGTTTCGAAACTAGTATTTTTGGGAGAAAAAAATGCTTATCTTAAGTAAAATCGAAGAGTCCTCTTGCTGTCATGCTAACAGTGGGAGATTTTCCTTGTTCTCCTCTCCACGTAGCACAAATGCTGGTTAGTAATAATTAGTTAAATACCGGTCAAAAAAAGTCCTCCAGGAAGATAAATTTCTCCGAATACTTTATCCAAGAGTTCCCGTCTCTTCTGTTTAGAGTTCAAAATTACAAGGCTACGGAGTTCAACATTGGTAATGTTGATCGGTAATGTCAAAATGTCAATTGGTAATGTCAAAATTGGTCGACCCATAGCTCAAAAATGGGTCGACTGTTCAACGACGGTTATAAAATAAACTTAAAACACATGTATGTGTATCATTTTATAAATAAAAAAAGAGGATTAAAAAATTGAAAAAAAATGTCTGATTATGACTGTGTCTATTTGCCTTCGTTTTCAATTTGTAAAATATAAAAAAGAAGGAAGTTAGGACAGTGTTCTTGGCTATACATGGATAAATAGCTGAAGTGAGCTGATTGTGATTTCTTGAAACAAACCTTTTGCCAGATGAAATTTTGATAAACAACGCTTCTTATTACTGCAATTTGTACAAAACTGAAGTACTATTAAACCCTTAGTGGTCGTATTTTATTATGCGGTTGCTATGCCAACAAGCGCTCCTTCAAAGAATTCGAATCTGCCAGAGTTTTAAAGTGGTACCTTATGAAAAGGAAACTCCTACGTTTACTAAGTTTTCTACGGCTATTATAAACTTGTAAAACGAGTAGAATTTCTTTCACATTAATCGGTTTTTGATAAATTAAGTCCTTTCTTAGATTTCGTTGACATTAATAATGATTTGCCAGAGTTCGAAAATATCAATGTGCATAATTATTGGCATGTTAATGTTGCATCTCGTAATCTGCATAAATTTTTAAAGTATTATTTTACAATTAAGGGGTCTGTACGCTGCCGCTCACTAACGCCCATGATTGCTTCGCAATAGTTGTTGTTTTGCAGACAACAGTTTTTTTAATACAGAAGTCGAAATTATTAACTTAACATATATGTACTAAAAGAATTCAGTTTGCTTGTGCGTCCACTTCTCACGTCCAAATATTATTATCTATTGGTATTATACACCGAAGGGCCATAACATTATGACCACCCTCCATCTATAACAAAGGGTTCGACCAGGTTTTCATGGTTCCTCGCCCAGGAACAATGTTTTCATGGGGCACATTAGGACCCATAATCCTCATAGAACAATCCCTGACGTCTGTAAGCTACTTGAGCATAGTTGCAGACCAGATTCACTCATTCATGGCAACAGTTTTTCCTGCGGGGGATGGTGTTTACCAACAGGATAATGCACCATGTTATAAGGGTCGAATCATCGAGGAACATTCCAGTGACTTTCAAGTCATGTCTTGACCCCCAAATTCACCCTACCTTAATCCAATAGAGCATTTGTGGTCCTACTTGGAAAACCAAATTCGTGCTGCCGTGCTACCCCCTCGCAATGTGAGGGAATTGCAGGACCAGTTGGTGAGCGCTTGGTACCAGATACCTCAGACTACCTATCAGCACCTTGTGGAATCAATGCAACGGCGGGTGCTAGCAGTTTTAAGGGCTAAAGGATGTCCTACATGTTATTAGCAGGGTGGTCATAATGTAATGGCTCTTCGGTGTAAATATTTAGATCTATTGGTGAACCGAAGCAATTTTTCTAAGTAATAATTTTTTTAAATAACACTCATATTGTTATAACATTTGTATAGTAATAACATTATCTTGTTCTAACAAACTTGGTGACTTCACAACCAAAATTTAATATTTTCGCTTACCAAACTGGCGGATATATTAAATATTTTTGCTTGCATCACATTGTGCATGAAGCTGATCAATAAGTTCTAAATCATTTAACAAATCTCCATAACGGTAATTTATAAAAAATATATTAACGTTATTTGCACAAAAAATAATGATTGCAAAACGATTAATAAAGATTAGACACCTTTTTAAAAAATTTTAACTTAAAATGTAGCTTAGAGTTAATTACGTTATATAATATTAATAATAACAACGATTCTCTTAGTTTTAAACTCTTAAATCAAAAGCATAATAATAACAGTACAGGAAAACACCTTTAAACTAGAGATGATGATGATGATTACTGTCGGGCATTTTTGGAGCTCTTTGCTTGGTTGCGCTTATAGCTCGCTTATTGTAGATTGAAAGATGGGATGAAGCTTATATAAGATGAATAACTTTAAGGGATTTTATTAATGATTGCAGTCTGTTGTTGTCAGAAGTGTCCATCAGTGATGAAAAGGACGGGGCTCCGATGCCAAGTTAAATTAGAGATACAAAAATATTTATAGCAGAACAATACCTTTATAACTTTTATTAATTTTATGTCCCGCAGTAGACTGATCGTTAAGACACGGGTCCCAGCAGATCACCGAAGTCAAGCATCACTGGTTGCGGTCAGTGTGCGGGTGGGTGACCACTTGGATCAGTCTGCGTAGGGGTCGAAGGTGTGCGGTATTGGTCCTCGTTAAATTGTTCTACCGTAAAGTGCTCGACTTCGCGTGCAGGTCGTCGGGCTACAGAGGCAGGGGTGCCATACCCTCTGCAGAGGATCAAAATTGTGATGGCATGTCTTCGGATCATCCTCAGGGATGCTTCCCAGACCGTCGCCAATAGCCCATTGTGCAGCTCTAATGCGACGTAAATGAACTGCCACTACAACAACAGCTTATTAATTTAATGCTGATGACAACCAAAGCAATATTGAAATGAATGAGGGAAAATCGGATCCTACAACGCGCACCGACAACAATGGAAAACTGCATTAGATTATTATGTTTTTATATTATATAGAGATACATATATAGATTAAAAGTGGTTGTATTAGAATACCTTGCATAAATTAGTTTGATCTCTCCCATATTGAATTTAGAAAATATGTATAGTGCGCAAAATAAAAAAAGTGAGCACTTTGATTAACACTGAAGCATATCCAGGTATTAAGACTCATTTATAATAGTTCGAGAACCTAATCTTAAATATGATAAATAGTTAGAGCAGACGATATTCTATGTAACCAAATCAGACACAAAAACACGTCTTTTTTTCCCGAGTAAGCGTATCATTGTTTTAAATCATGCGGATTTCTGCCCCTCAAAATATGGGAGAAATCTGGAAATTATGGTCCGAATAGTTTAGGGGGGAAAGATATAGAAATTTTAGACCCCTTATTGTTAACAACACTTTTCGCTATATCTTAAGATCTTCTTCAACGAATCAAAAAATGTTTGCACATAATTATATAATTCCCTTAGCTCTTGAGAATTATTTATAATTTTATTTAATTGTAGTCAAATAAAGTTTTGAATTATAAGCTATACACATTTTTATATCTTTTTAAAGTTTGTAATTTAAAATGACAAAACAGAAACTTAAAATAGAATTGGTCCACAAGTGGTTTTAGAAATAGAAAATAAAACATATGGTTCTTCCGAAATTTTTTCAACTTAGAAACAGTACGATTTCGCTCAAATTTTGAATTTACTCACATAAAATTATATACTTTATTACAATGATTAGAATTGTGTATACCCTGCAATTAAAATCAATAATTATTAAACAACTAGGGGGCAAAGCCCCCTGTTCGCTACCGCTCACGAACCCCAATGATTGCTTCGCAATAATTGTTTTTTCTTGGCAGAAAACAGTTTTTCTACTAAAGTTAAAAACATTCACTTAACATATATGTACTAAAAGGAATTCTGTTTACTTACGCTTTTGCGCCTCTTCTTCCCACGTCCAAATATTACTATCTATTAGTATTATAAACATTTAGATCTCTTGGTGAACGGAAGTGATTTTTTGAAGTAATCATTTTTTAAAATAACATTTATATTCTTATAGCATTGTATTGTTCAAACAAATTTGATGAGTTCACAACCATAATTTAATACTCTCGCTAATAGTAGCAGTACTGGAAAATAAGTTTAAATTAGGGATACAAAAATATTCAAAGAAAAACAATTCGCGATCGCAACGAACTATAGGGGGCGTTGTTGTATGAGACGCTTACCTGCGATTTCTATATGAACCGTCATTCAGTTACTCTGGAGACGTCGTTAACGTAGCGTGTAGCATTGCAACGTTCCTTCTTTAATGTGGCTTATTAAATTTAAAAAAGAAAAATGCTTGATCTTCTTTCTTGTACAACCGAAAACAAAATGGTATCTCTTTTTATTAGAGAAGGAA
>NC_092207.1:13371162-13403742 GCF_043381705.1 Parasteatoda tepidariorum
GTAAACCAGTGAATAGGCGAAAAAGTAGATTAAAAAAGGAAGTTTGTGGATGAGGTGGTCTCTTTAAATATAACCGAAATGGTCATTTTAAAACGAAACAAATTGCTGAATGAGTAAATTGGTTTAATAGTGAGTAATCATATTATTGAACAACCTAAGTTAGTTAACGTAAACCAGTGAATAGGCGAAAAAGTAGATTAAAAAAGAAAGTTTGTGGATGAGATGGTCTCTTCAAATATAACCGAAATGGTCATTTTAAAACGAAACAAATTGCTGAATGAGTAAATTGGTTTAATAGTGAGTAATCATATTATTGAACAACCTAAGTTAGTTAATGTAAACCAGTGTATAGGCGAAAAAGTATATAAAAAAAAGGAAGTTTGTGGATGAGGTGGTCTCTTCAAATATAACCGAAATGGTCATTTTAAAACGAAACAAATAGCTGAATGAGTAAATTGGTTTAATAGTGAGTAATCGTATTACTGAACAACCTAAATTGGTCAGCGTAAATCAGCAAATAGGCAAAAAAGTAAACTTAGGAAAAGGGAATATTG
This sequence comes from Parasteatoda tepidariorum, assembly GCF_043381705.1. Taxonomy (NCBI): domain Eukaryota; kingdom Metazoa; phylum Arthropoda; class Arachnida; order Araneae; family Theridiidae; genus Parasteatoda; species Parasteatoda tepidariorum. The sequence continues at coordinate 13,371,717 of NC_092207.1, forward strand.
TGGTGGTTTCTTCAAATATAACCGAAATGGTCATTTTAAAAAGAAACGAATTGCCGAATGAGTAAATTGGTTTAATAGTGAGTAATCGTATTATTGAACAGACTAAATTAGTAAACGTAAACCAGTGAATAATCGAAAAAGTAAATAAAGTAATAAAAGTGAAAAAAGTAAGAAAAGTAATCGAAAAGTTGATCAAACGAATAAACGGGCAAGTCAGTTTTAAAAAGATTATAAAGATGTTGTTAAAGAATTTAAAAAAAGACGTTGCTTAAAAATAGAATTAACTTGCGGTGCTGCTGTCAAACATTCCCCCCCCCCATTTTTTTACATTAAAAAGCTTATGCTTTTTCAACATTAATTAAAATAAAACAATTCTTATTTTACTAGATTTAAGAATACAAATATATTTATTATCAAGTTAACATATTTCCACCCAATTTAATTTCCCCTTGATAAGAACTCTTAAAAAAATCTCGATAAAAAAATGCCTATTGATCAATGTTTAAGTCAGTTGACTTACAGCAGATTTCTTTTAACTAGGTAACTATCAAGCCATTTATAAGAAAAAGCGAAAAAATAATATAAATCGAGACATGTGACGGTATTGGTTGGCTCCAGGCAATATAGCCTATATTTCAACAAAAGGGCAGCTATCAAATGAAGGCTAAAGGTATGCTATATAAGAATAAACTGCTATCTTTCAAGTCTTTCTTTTTCTCTGAGTTGAAGATGAGGCCATAAAATAGAAACCTTGACTCTCCATAAATTTTTCCGAAAGTTGTAACCAATTTTCTTCGGTTTTGCTGCTTATTAGTTGTCGAATAGTCCCTTTTTTATAGGAAAAATTATTTTCGTGATAAACTTGGCTAAAATTGATGGTTTCTTATCACGGAGCTTTTATGACTGGGTAATATTTTTAAAAAGGGAAATTTTAAATGAAATTTTACTTTAGAAGTTTTAGTTGGAAGCCGTTACATTTTGTAATAGTTTTTCAAAAACCCTTTATTTTTATGTAAGAACAAATACGTATAGATTCCTTAATTTTGAATTAACCCTTTAATTCCAGTGCACAAAAAGTGTTTTAAATATCAAAAGCATCTATATGAAAAAAGAGGTGGTAGTGCAGAGCTCAAAGAAAAAAAATGGAACACACAGAGTAATTTTTAAATTAATGATCAGATCTTCACGTTTTAAAACTCAATCTTAAAGGTTCAAGGGGGCGGCATTAAATATGCTAGCTAATTAGTGCAGATGATACTTAAAGCAGATGCTGACAGGCCTGTGTAGGGGTTAGGGAACTACCCTTGCGCCAGAAGGGTTCTGGGTTCGAATACCGGGCAAGGCATGGATGTTCTTTCCGTCTCTCTACTATCTGTCCTTACTGTAGGAGCAACGTTGGCCCACCTAATATGGTGTCCCTGAAAGAGTGGCCAACAAATCTGCCCTGTAAATGCCTGAATTGACGAAAAATGTTAACACAGGTGGGCATTGGAAAAAAAATATTTAAAGACGCAAACATGTACTTTCTCTGAATAAATAAACCATTTTTGTGATAGATTGGGATTTCTGATCCCCAATATACAATCTGGAAATTAGGGTCCCAATTGTTCAGTCAGGAGAGCGATTCAAAGTTTGGATTCCTTAATGTTGGTTTTGCTTTTTGCGTATTTCCTCATATCTCTAAAAAAAAATTATGAAAATTTTAAATTTTTTTTTATAAATTTTAAAATTTTAGACGAATTGAAGTATTTGTAGTTTCATCTTCCGGTCGAAGATTCGCTTGCAATGATTTCCATACTCTTTTCTTTTTTTTTGCATCATCTTTCGACTTATGTCTTAAAAAAATTAATTGTTTTTGATGGCAAAAAATTCATTTGCAAGTGGCGAAAGTTGTTCTGCTTTTGGGTGCACATTGCGTCGAAGCACTTCGTTGTCATCTGAAATTAAGACGCTTAAATTCTCTATAGACTCAACACACTGGATTCAATGGAGAAATGCATTAAAGAGGAAAGACAGAGGGGGGGGGGGAATGTATAGTACTGCTATGACGTCAAAGGAGGAGCGCAAGACTTCGAGTAGGGTTTTTTTTTTATTTAAGAAAAGTGGTGAATACTTATTTTTATTACTTTATCTTTGGTGTGTTCGTATGAGTTGTAAAATCTTTAATTGATTTTAAATTTAATTAATAAAATATTGTTCAAATTAATTGAATTAATTATTGTTTGATCATTAACCTAACTTTAGCACTTTATTAGCATTACTAAGTAACTTTTTTTTTAAATTTTGAAAAAATATTCAAATTAAGATAAATAGGGCTCCACTTAACCCGTTAGCCCCAGGCGCCGTGCCATCTTAATCTGGCCTTTACCGTAAAATAATTTTTGACAACATTGCCTACTGTTTCGTACCTAACCACAAGCCCTTCTGTAGCAGCGCCACGCTGCATACAAAGTGATGAATATGTAACAATGTTGCCAGAGTTGAGTTTTTCATGAGAGATTAGAATAAAACGAGTAACTGTTTATTTTAGAGACTTATGTGAGATTTTATTATTTACTTACAATGTCAGCAAGCCTCATTGGTGAAACCAAGCGAATTAAGGCAGATGGTGCGTTTTCAGCCACACACACGTCAGAGCCCGTTTATGACGCATTCATACATCCATTCATTCATCCACAGATCGTAAATTTGACCTGAACCAGAGAACGATTAATCTCCAATTCAGTACCCCAGAGGTATGATTTGTTATGTGCACCAGTCACCATTTACTGCTCGAGGTTCGGCTGGCAGAGGTCGAACTTACGACCTCTTGGACATGGGCCTAACGAGAACAAGTACTACAAGAACAGATGCGAATTTTACTAATTCGCATCTCTTGTTTTAAAGCAAAAATTCCGTTCATAGCGATTCATGACATGCGTTTATATTTCAATGCTTCTCATCTCTGTTTTTGATTTTCCTTCTCAGTTTGAATTGGAATATTCTAAATTTTTATCTTTCGCTAAAATTCTTGTTACATACTTCTTTTTTGAATTCAAAATGTTTCTAGAACAAAACAGGAAATCTCCTAAAGCTTTCGTTTCGTCAAAAAATTCAATCTTTATTTAAACTTTTACCTTTTAAAAAAATGTGCATAAGCTTCATGAAGCTTTTTTATTCATTGAAAAGAAGAAAAAAAAACAGAAATTTTGATTTTCCACGAAGAAAAATTGCTAAAAATATACCTTTAAGGTCTTTCTTTTATCAGATTTAAAATCAGTGATGAACTGAATCGATACAAACTCTTATGCAAAATTTCAAAGTAGTGAAGAAGAGGCATGTCCATAGCTGAGGAAAAATCAATTTTTCATCAAAAGATATTACCTTTTGGCTAGCGTCTTCAAGTAACTGCATTGCTTCGATTTTAAGATTTTGCACTTCAGACTTTTAAAAATATTTTATGTGAAATGTATAAATTTATGCTGCCATCTAAATAGCTGTCAAGTATCTACAAAAGTTTTTAGCACTACTGCTAAACCTAAAACATACGTTTAATTTTATAGCTAAGGTTGAAAAATTCAATAGAACAATTTATGCATATTTTTTATCTATAACGGGAAAAATATTAAGTTAAACAAGATTTACAGAGAATTCCATAATCAACAATCTAAATAAATATGTATCGATGCCTAAATGGAGTAGGGTTGTGGCGGGCAGGAAGGTTTATAAGTAAGGGAAAAACATAAAGATCTGACAAATCGCTATTGCGTTGAGCGTAACAAAAAAAGCACATAATCCAGCTTCTTTGCAAAATTAAACTAGAAAGAGCGTTTTAGTAATGGGAGATGAACCAGGTTCGAATCCCATCAATGACTGGTAGATACGAATCTGCATCCGGATTGTACCGACCACAGTGCTGACTTGAAATATCCTCAATGGTAGACGGATCACGGGTTAGAGTCCTTTTGCCGTCATGCTAACCTTGGGAGGTTCTCATGGTCTTCCTCTCCGTGTAACGCATATGCGGCTTAGTTCCATCAAATAGTCCTCCACGAAGGCAAAATTTCTCCCAATACTTGATCCAGGAGTTCTATTCTTTTCTGGATTGGGTTCAAAATTACAAGGCTACGGAGTTGAACATTAGAAGTCGTAAACCCATAAAATTGGGTCGACTGTTCAACGACGGCTATAAAATAAAATGTCCTCCTCCATAAAAACGGATTTTGGCATCTTAGATATCACCTTGCTCGATTATGATGCGTTAGGTATTGATAACGTTTGTATTTTAGCTTTCACAAAACTACAAACGTGCAGAGCTATTCATTTAATGCCAAGCTGCCTCCTTGTACGAATGGTGGGTTCTTGCATTAATTTTGCAGGTTTGGATGGATGGAAAATACATCGGATCCCATTGTTGATGCTTTATTCATGGTAAAGTGTCATTGCCCGGTATTCTTTACACTGACGTTATTTCAAGTGTACTAGCCATTGCGCTGTTAAATCATAAACGTTATTATTAATACACCGAAAATAGAGTGATATTAATCTTTCTATTAAAATATGAAAAATCAATTATATAAAAATACATTCATACAAAATTTTGTTTAAATCTGTTTTGTAGTTCTCGAAGTATTCTTCAAAATGTGGAAATTCTCCTAATTTTAAGTTTTAAATAAATTTATTTAAATAAAACAAATTTTAATAAAGATTTTTTAGTAATAAAACAATATTTAAATGAGGATCACTATCAGCACGGAGAAGAATTTTTAAAAATGTGAAATTAATAAAATAGTTTTGTTTTTAATATCCTTTGCTTATAAGCATTAATTTCATTTTTTTTTTACAATTTTATTAGTATTGAAAGAAAATTACAAATATTTTCTCCGGGAAAACTTAAATATTAGTACAAAATATGTATCCCTATGTAAATGTTTTCATTGGATTTATAGAAGTATAATCATTTTAACAGTTTTTTGTGATCTTAAATATTTTTATTTGTTTTGTTTATGACGCGGTCTTTGGGTAAAAAGTGTTTGTTAACTTGATAGTTTTTTCCTCAAATGCTTTAATTCACTTGATTAATTAGACGATAATTTAATCTTAATTCCCCGACAAACAAATAAATGTAATGTTTCCTTTTGCTAGAAATACTTGTAATTAATGATGAAAAGCTTTAATTCCAAGCTTTAATTGTTAATTTTTAAGACCTTATTTTATAAAGTAGATGCTAAGTAACGCATCATATAGTTAAAAATCCAAGAAATTAGTGAAGCAGCATAAGTTATGACAGTTTTAATATAAATAAACACTTTTATTTAGTCATTTTCCTTTAGTTTTTCTTCTGTGAAAAGCTCAATGCGATAAAAATATTAATTTTTGCAGATATGATTTTCGCTTCGTTTGGAATTATAATTTTCATTTTAAAATCAAAATTTCCGTTTCAATTTAAATATATGTTTATCGGGGTGATCAACTTTACTTTGAAAAAAAATTTTTATTTGTGAAAAATAAATTCCGTATTTATATTGTTTTAAAAATAATCTGATGCAGTGGTCGGAAAAACTACATTATTTTTGTAGTTCACTACAAATACATCTACTTCGTTACGAATGTGGTTAGCTGCAACTACTTTTTTTTAAACTACTTGCAACTACTTGACTTACAAACTACTTAGGAATTTGTTAACTACTTCACTACTTTAAGGAGACTAACTTTGGACAACTTGTTGTTGTTGACGTATGCCTGTTTAGACAGAGGGGTTGCGATTGTTCTTGTTTTCCAGAGGCGCCATCTATGGCCAAGAATTCGACTTCTGCCACACCATACGTCGCACCCGTTTATAGGGCGGACACATTCATACATCCATTCATTCATCCACAAATTGTAATTTTGACCTGTATCAGAGAACGATCGATCTCCAATCCAGTACCCCCAGAGGTATTGATTTGTTATGGGAACATGGAGGACTTTTGCGACTCGACAGATTTAACGTGCATCAGTCACTTTACTACACGGGCAGTCTTCGGCCTGCGGGGTTCGAACCCACGAACTCTCGGACATGGACCCAGCGCCCTACCGACCAGACTACCCCGGCTCTTTGGACAACTTAATTTACACCTATGTTCAAAATAGTTTTTAATAAGAAATCGGCTTACATTAAATACAAGAGAATAATTAAGGAATATTTATTCCATGTTTATATGAGAGCCAGTTTGTTACTCCGAAATATTCGAATATGTTCATCTAATCTTCAATGTTTTATGCCTTTTCAGCAGCAAACATTTAATTTAAAGCTGTATATGTAGAGGTCAGGAAACTGGCCTTGCATGAGAAAGGTTCTGGGTTCGAACCCCTGGCATGGAAGGGATGTTCCTTCGTTCTCTGTACTATTTCTCCTTATTGTGGGAGCAACGTTCGCCCCCCCCTAACGTGCTGTCCCTGAAAGAGGAACCAACAAATCTGACCTGTAAATGCTTGCATTTACGAAATATAAACACAGGAGGGCATTGGAAATTTAAAAAAACATTTAATTTCAAAAAAGCGAAATTATCAAAGAATTGCTAATTTTTAATTGTTTGAAGTTCTTTTATTTCCTCTAACAAATTAAGCACATAAAAAATACATTCTTTTCCTTTGAAATAACATCAATGTTCAACGAGTGTGCACACGGAGGTGAAAGTGTGATTAAAATGATATATTTTCTATTTCTATTTTTTTATTTCTATTTTTCTATTTCTATTTTTCTATTTCTATTTCTATTTTTCTATTTCTATTTTTCTATTTCTATTTTTCTATTTCTATTTTCTATTTCTATTTATTATTCTTAATTATTTCTATTTATTATTCTTAAATATTAATTAAACAGGATATTTATCCCAGAGAAATGAATAAAATCGTTTAGGAAAAATTTATTTATTAAGTAAATATTAAATAGAATATTGCCACATTCAAAAATATAAAAATAAAAGAAGTCCCTAAAAGGGATGAAGAAAATCATCTCTTAACGTAAAGTATTTCTGTTCAGATATTCAACGGTTGGGACTGAGAGGCACCAAGGCCTCCGAGTCCAAACGCCAATAATTAGAAATTTAAAGTAAATAAATTGTTCCTAGCGGTCGGTTAGGAGCATGGGAAGAGATCCATAGTTGGTGATTTATAAATACTTATTTTGTCTTACATGATACATTACATTTATTTACACTTTCTTTATTCTTTTTCTTTTTATTTCTCTTTTTCTTTTTTTTAATATATATAACAAAATTCATTTCACTTCTTGTTCTTTTTTCTTTATTTATTGTTTCTTTTTTTTTAAACAAATGTGATGCACATCATTGTCATCTACGAGACTCTTCAATGTTGTATACTAAATTTTATTGAAAAAATTATCTATGTATTATGTATTATGTAATTGTATCTTGTAACTGTTATGCAATTATGTATTATGTAATTGTTTATGTATGTATTTTGTATCATGCGAGCTGGACTGGTAGCCAGACGTGGACTATACGGGTAAGGGTTTTGCAAACCTAGGTACGTGTCCGTGTCTGGGGAAAGGAAGAAAAAGTTGGTGATTTATCGAAAGATAACATAGCCAAAAATATCAAATTTGGCGAAAGCGAATCGCCAATAAGACAGTGAGAATTAGTATAATCATGTAACTGAAACATTTTTGAGGTAAGAAATAAGGAAAAAAGAGTTAAAACTAAATTCTTGTTTTCGATTTAGTCGCAAAAGTGAATTAAAGAATCTTACATTAGTATTAAAAATAGAAAGTTAGCCGTTACATTGATTGCTAAGAATAGAATAAAAAATTTTTTATAATCGGTTTTTATAAAATGTAATAAAAATTAAGTAATTGGTTAAGGGGGAACCCCACTCTGAGATGGTAAAATATTAAAGTTTTTCTTGAATTTTTTTAAGTAATAGAGACAATGCAGGTACTCCTTGTTTTTGTTATGTTATTTAGTTACAGTTTAAGTCTATTTTAAAATTTTTCCTTTTACAAAATAATGAAAAATAAGTTGGTGGCAGCTCCGTGTGTGACTGGTCATCAAAAAGTAGCACCTCACTGGGCTCGTGGATTAAGTCCTGAAACATGGGAAAATGATTTTGTTTTAGATTTTCAGAAACGTAAAGACATTATCTAAAAAGTAGCATAGCGGTTTTTTGATATTCGCAAAATTACCAAAATGGCGGCAACTTAAAAAAAAAAAAGTTAAGTTTCTCATTTAAAAAATATTCATTAAAATACTAATATAAAATCGAAATATAAAAATATCAGAAAAATCTATTGCTACTTTCTAAAGAATATATTTTTACGTAATTTAAAATAAAGAACAGCTTATTTCGTTGTATAGATCACGAGAAGAACGTTAGGCCAGGTCAAAAAACAGCGTTTTGAGAAAAAAGCGTTTAAAGTTTTGACTTATGTTCAATCTAGTAAATTATTAAATTATTAATGACTAACCTTTATTCTGCAATTCCAGGTCCATATATCTTCTCCGTCAACAGAATGGATGAGACACAAAAAGAATGTCGCCCCTCCTAATCCGGCCGACCTGCTTATAAGCAGGTCGGCCTGCTTATAAGCGACGACTCTCTATTTTCCGCTATAACTTCCAAACGAAGTTATAGGTACTGAGAAATCAATTTAGACAGACATTAGGAAGGGTACAAAGATTCGAAAAATGCAATAAATTTTTTTTCGAATTTCTGAAATATTCAGGGTGATTAATTTAAATTTAATAAAATTTGAAATTTTATAAAATTTAATAAAAAATTAATAAAAATTTGATAAAATTATAAATTAAATTTAAAAAAATTTAATCCCCTTAAATTTAATAAAAATTTGATTAAAAATTATTAAAAAATAAGTTAAAGAAATTTTAAAAACTGGGAAATATGAAATGCCTATTGCAGATAGAATATTTTTTGTGTCTAAAAGAAATCAGGAGCATTGTTTCATATCTAAAATTCATTATCACCATCGCTTGCATTTTTGAAAAGTTAAATTATTCCCCATTTTACTTTTTAGTGGAGATAAAAAATAATATTACATTCTCCTTTTTATTTCACTTTAAAAACGTGAGTTGTAAAAATCTGTTTTTTTATTTGATTCGTTAAAATTGCTGTTATACATTTTTACAAGATGGGTTTTTCAAGGGAATGCTAAATAAAACGATTGAAACTTTAAAACACTGTAATATTTCTGATATAGAAAAAATATTCTTTATAACATTATTAAATAAAGAGTAGAAAAAAAAATTTTAAAACCATAAAATCAGAAAATAAGTTCAAAATCTTATTTACCTCAATATATCTTCCTCATAAAAGTAACACTTTTTTGTTTAACGTTTAAGTAGGTTATGTTTTTAGATATAAAATAGCCTACGCAGTAAACTTCAAAGGAACTACCATAAAAAGCTTTTATGATCAAACAACTAAGCCAACAATATAACAAAAATATAGAATTAGATTTAAAAGAAGATTGCAAATAATGTCTACATTTTACTCTTGGTCTGGCAGTTAAGAAATTTAACGAAATCAATTTTAAGATTTAAATTCGTTTTTCAAATGTTTTGTTATAAAATTTTCATACTCACAGAGAGTAGTAATTAATAGCTTTATAACTGAAATAATAAATGGTGCATTAGTAGACAATAATCAAAATATAATGTCGTGTCAGTGGATTTGATATTTGTTATCAAGATATTATTTTCAATCAATAATGTATTCACTCTCGTTAGCAATAACCATTCAATGCCGGATCGAAAAGGAATCGAATTGGATCGGAAAGAAATTAATTGGTTTTTTAAGGCTAGCGAATATTTAATGTGCCGAAACGACATTACTTTTCAGTCCCCCTAATACTTTAGATTCGAGATATACTTTTAAGTTGTATTCTCAAGTTAGATTACAGACTTACACTCTAAAATTAGGTTCAAGACCGAAATTAGATTCAAGATTTATGCTCTTAACTTATATTTAAGATTTACTTCAGATTCAAGTATAACGCTCTTAAGTTATTTTAACATTCCCTGAAAAAATAAGTTCAATGAACAATAAAGTTAAAACCTCGAGCCGTAATGCCATGCAAATTTGTTGAAAGTATAAGAATGTGTATAATTGAATCGTGTTTTTGTATAAGTTGAACCGTAGTATAGTGTAATTAAGTTCAAGCTATATTAATTAGCAAGATAATATTTTGCAATTCGGCATCAAATAAGGGAAACAGAAAATGTCTTGATAATAAAAAAATCCAAAATTTCTAACTATTTAAATAATAAATAAAATATTTCATGTTAAAGCTTTTTAAATAAAAATATTGTTGTAAGTCTATTTTTGGCGCATATTAGTTGAATTTAGCTGTTGAACCTTGAAATAATTTTAACTATTTACTTTTTCCTAAGGGGGAGTAATAATTTACGAGCTTAGAGTTTTTGTGGGAAGTTATGCTTTATTTATTATACATATAGTTAATGCTTTTATTTTTTTTATTGTATTGTAAAGAAATTTTGTAAAAGACAGAATTTAACTAATTAAGACTTTTTTTAAGTAAGGAATAAATAGTTAAAGGTACACCTTGTTCGTGTACCTTGTCGGTCGGTGTTAAGGTTGTACCATGTAGACCAGCATATGTTGTACTATAGACCATTTGATGTCACTACTTAGATAACACTAATCTCGAGTTCTCTTAAATAAATCAAATTAATCATAAGCGTAGAATTAAATAATAACACTAATTTCAAGTTCTCTTAAACAAATCAAATTAATCATGAACGTAGAATTAAATTATAACACTAATTTCAAGTTCTCTTAAATAAATCAAATTAATCATAAACGTAGAATTAAATAATAACCCTAATTTCAAGTTCCCTTAAATAAATCAAATTATTCATAAATGTAGAATTAAATAATAACACTAATTTCAAGTTCTCTTTAATAAATCGAATTAATCATAAACCTAATACTAAATGATAGCACTAATTTCGAGTTCCCTAAAATAAAGCAAATTAATCATAACGTAATACTAAATAATGACATTATATTCGAGTTATCTAAACTAAATCAAACAATCAGAAGCGTAATTCTCAATAATAACAATCAGAAGCGTAATTCTCAATAATAACAATCAGAAGCGTAATTCTAAATAATAACATTAATAATAACATAACAACATTAATTTTGAGTTCTCTTAAATAAATCAAATTAACCATAAACGTAATACTAAATGATAGCACTAATTTCGAGTTCCCTTAAATAAATCAAATTAATCATAACGTAATACTAAGTAATCCCATTAATTTTGAGTTCTCTAAAATAAATCAAATAATCATAAGCGTAATTCTAAATAATAACATTAATAATAACATTAATTTCGAGTTTTCTTAAATAAATCAAATTAACCATAAACGTAATACTAAATGATAACACTAATTTCATGTTTCCTTAAATAAATCAAATTAATCATATACGTAATACTAAATAATAACATTAACTTCGACTTCTCCTTAATAAATTCAATCAATCAGAAAAGTAAAACTAAATAATATTTTATTGAGATATTTAATAATATTTTATTGGAATAAAAAAGTACAATACTGAGGCTGGATGGTTAAGCACTTTTTTTTCAATTTTGTTAAACCGTGCAAAAGTAATTCTTTTTTTTAAAATTGTTTTTAATATTTAAGATAATATTAATTTAGTTACTTATCGATCTCAATTCTTTTTTTATGTGTAAGTTTTATGGGATTTAATTTTCAAATTAAACTTATAGAATAAATTGCTCAGGAACTAGAAAATAAAAAAGTTCTCTGGCGCATGTCGGAAAAGACATGTCTGAAAAACTGGCCACAGCACATAGTACCTGTCTTTGCAGATATCATTTACTTATACTGAATGCAAAAATTAATGAATGCAGGCACTAATATTTACACTGGTCCCAGTTAAGTTTTTAGGTTCTACATTCTCCCTTCATTTCCTAGCACATTTTTTATTTTACAAATTCAAACGATTTATTTGAACTCATTTATGAACTATTATTCTATGAAAAAAAACATTAGAACTTACTTTACTGTAGAAAGTTTTAACACATATTTAATCAATTTTCGGTATATCATTAACTAAAATTTTTCAATACGTCAAGCATAGCGCTATATATATTTTTCTCACAGAAATAATGACCAAAACATTGTAGAAAGAATTTCTGACAAAGTAAATATAATACCGATAATCAATATAACCATGAATGCAAAAAAAAAGCCTTTAAAGATTTTTTATTAAAATTTCCAGACGCAGTGGTTTTAAATGATAATACCAATATTTCAAAGGAACAAATAATTTATTTTTCGAAACTTTAAACTAGGTTTTTCATCGGTACGCTTCCTGAATAATGTTCGTTTTTAGTCAATAAATAAAAAGTATTAATAAAAGTCAATTAATATTTCGAAATAAAAATGATTCTAGGAGGTAATTTTGTTTTTTTTTGTGCACAAAAATGATTAATGTTTTAAAAGTCATTTTAGTTTTTAAATTGATTTTTTAGTCAAAAAAATTAAACATTTGTTTAATTGCGTCTGATTCGTAGTGATGAATTAATTATATCTGTTTCTGCATATCTATATCGCTTTGAGTTAATGGTTTGCAAAAAGCTTTTAAGAATTAGTTAGCAATGAATTTTTGAAAAGTTCCTTTTAGCTCGAGATTTTTTGTTTTCGTGTTTAATCTTCCTGTTTCCGTTTTTTTAAAACAGAATTATGTTTATTTTCTATAGCATTCAAATTATTTTAAATATTAAACACTTTTCCATTTTTTAGCAGAATTATTAATCCTATTAACTATTACTTCGGGTTTATTAGTAAATGTGAAATTATTATTTTTTAAATTCACTATATATTCCATTGGTTTGAATTTTATTTAGAACTCAAATTAAAACAATAATATAAGCAATAAAGTTCTCCTTTTTTTAAAATTTAATTTTATTTTTGTAAGTTTTCAAATAGCTACTTTAACTGCCCGATGAGAGACAATATTTGATAAAACCTTTTCTTATAATACAGTTTTGGTTCTTACTTTAAATAAGAACCAAAACTCAAAAGTGAAAACAATTGTTATAATTATTATTTTATATTAATAATCAGTTATTAGTCCTTTTTTTAAAAATATATGATTTTTCTTGTGTCTTAAAAATAGAATAGTGTTTAATATAACAATTAAAAAGTGATTGAAAATTTATTTATTTCACGAAAAAAAATTCTGGTTAAATTACTGTACTGTATGGTAATGAAATTTTAAGGAAAAAAAACATAATTCTGGTTAATAAAAGCAATAAATGCAGCATTTAACCCTTTCATTTGGTAATTTTCCGTTCACATGGTAACGGTTCACTGAAAGTTCTAATTTTCAAAAGTATAGTTGTTATTACCACGCAATTTATTAAGAAATACAAAACTGAAAAGTAAATTTTACCGAATGAATGCTTTTTATGCCATGTTCAACATTTTACATTTAGCAAATTCTATCACATATTGATAATCCATAATTTATTGTTAATTTTACCAAAACGCTCCGGTAATAATTTTGGAGCTTTTGTTGTTCCCATAGAGCCAGAAATACGATAAAGTTTACCATATTCTGGTATTTAAAAAAAATACTTTTTTTGAGTGCCTAAATTATTATGCATTTATTACATGCAAAATTTTTAATATTCATTAAAAAAATTTAAATATTTATTTAGATTATTTTAATTAAAACTATTCAGTTTATTTATTAAGCGAAAAAAGTTATCCAAGCATTGAACATTTATAATATGATGAATGGCTTATAAACATAAAGAAAGGAATGTTTCTAAATTTCTTGGCAGAAGGTTTAAAGAAAATAATATCTGAAAACAGTAAGTTAAAGAATAAATTTACGAACGCAAGTAAAAATATTACTTTTATAACTACTTTTTTTATTCGAAAGCTGTTTCGCAGAAGCATTGAAGGTAAAATTTTGAAAAATGTCTTTTGAAAATAGACTTTTATCATTAGTTTCGGGTTGTTAACTATCATATTTTTGGACGTTAATAATTTCCTATTTCGGAATATTACTTAACTTCACGAGTGCTAAAATGAAACTTTAACTAATTTCTTTTTTTTCTAAATTAAAGAACTGCTGCTGGTAAAGATGTTCTGTTTTCATAAACATGGAAAATTTAATAAAAAAAAGATAAATTAATTTCAGTAACTTTCGTACGGAATTTGAATATTTTATAACTCAAACTTTATTTATTAAATGCAGAACCCCACTTATTATGCCTATGTGTTCAAAAATAGGCTGGAAAATCAAAATAGCCAGATAATCGGAGAGCATTATTGTGACTAAAAAAAGAAAAGAAAGCAGAATGTGTTCATTTAAAAGAAAAATGTACACCTGTGTTTTGTTTGGTGAAAGCAATTACATTCACACGTGATATTTTTTAAATCACTACAAAAGCGTATTTATTTAATTTTGTTTAAAAAAAACGTTACTGTAAACATGTTTGTTGAAAAATTAGTTGTTTCCGTACATTTTCTATTCTTTAATGCGCACAGTGTCAGAAGAAAGATTGTAAATGTAAATATACCCCTTGCCCAAAGGACCGAATAATATTTTAATAAATATATTTTAATTTTTTTATTTCTGCTTTCGAAATAGATGTATACAATTACATTATCTTTAAGATTCATGCTACAAATTTCAAATTTTACGCAACTGTTATAGCTATAAACCGTATTGATAAGATTTATTTTATTCAAAAATATTATTGTGGAGTTAGAAAATTTAAGTTTTTGAGAGAACAAAAATCTAAGCAATGCATTTTGTTCGAAAAAAGCAAACGATTTTAAATCAAACGTGAACCACAGCTGCTGTCATTTTTTAATCGTCAGCACTTTTTTTTTTCAAGGAGTGGCTTAAATTTAGCAAGTTGATGCTATCACTTAAAATTGAACCTACAATCGTTCGTAAAAGATATACTACACGATTAAAATTCATTAATATGCGTTGAATCCGTTGAAAACGATTATGTATACTTTTGTTTTATAAAAAAGCTTTGTTCTACTTGTAATAAATGTTATTTATTTGCTGTTAATTTTTGATGATGTTTAGTTACTTAGTTGGAATGTATTACTTGGCGAAAGAGGATTTACATGATGCTCTATGCTTGATCTTTAAAAATGGCAGTCCCTTCTGACATAGTTCGTTTGAATATATAAACAAAGAACTCATATAATAATTGTAGCAACGATGATGTCACCAAAAATCAAATATTTCAAAAAAGTTATAACTTTTGTTGCATGTAGTATTTAAACTCGAAGAAGTTCTGATCTTTTAATGGTTTGGTTAATATCCACTGTATTCCAAGCCTGTGACTCTAAAAAGTTTTGAGCTTTCGTAGTGGTTATTTCAAAAACAGAAAATGATTTCTCAACTTCGTAAGAACAAAAACAGAAAAAATCTATGAAATAGGTAAGTCCTACTTTCTTGGTTTTCTTGCATGTAAGTTCTTATATTAGAGAATAAACTAAAAATTTGGGATTTAAGGTTTAGTGGAATGAATTAGTGTTTTAAGATTGATCATTTAGAAAAACATATGTTTTTAGTTGTCCACTATCTATTTTTAAAAAAAAAATAATTTAATTTCTTTGGTTAAATGTTCTTTCGTTTTCTAATACTTATTGGGGGCTGTTTGTTTTCGATTGCTATTTCAATGTTATTTCATTTTGATCATATTTTTTAGCTTTCTCTTCATATTTATAACGCACCCCAATCAAAAATATTTTTTACAGCTTTTATATTCTAATTTAGATTGATCTGTTTTCTGAAGTAATTAAATTTTTTTCAAAATTTTTTAAAGTTTAGAATTTTTTTCTTCACTAAATACGTAAATGTTTGAATAGCTAAGAAATTAAAATATTTTAAGTTTTATTTGAGTTCAAAACATTGTTTTTTTGATAGCAAATGTGTACTGGCCCTTTAAAATTATTTTAATGGTTAAATTTACAATTCTCACTCTACATTATAAGTAAAAAATTTTTTAGTTTTATCCTTACTATTTTTTTTAATGAACTAGGCTTATTACTATGCAGTGATTGAAATCTATATCTTACAGACATAATTTTTAAATAATGTTAGCCTATCTATCCCTGGAAACACAAAGAACTGTTTGAACTTTGATTCTTTTTACAAGCGGTTTTTAGAAAGTAAAATATGGTACCATTTTATAAATACTAATTAGTAGTATCATTTTTTTTCTATATTTTCATCATTATAAAAGATAAAAATATTTCCCCTCTGTTACTATTTATGAAAAAATTGTAAGCTTTTTATCAAGTCCACAATTTATATTTTAAGTTAATATTAAAATTAATGTTATATTTCTTACACTCTAGTTAAATTTACACTGTAAATCATTAAAATTACTTTTTATTAAATTAAATAAAGTTTAATTAATAGTAAGTAACTGTGTGGAAAAAAAGTAACAGACTGAAAGAGGAGCTAAATTTTAAATATTCTCACATTGCAAATTACTGAATTTTAGTCATACAAACATTGATACCCGCTCATATTCTTTTTATAAACTTAATATATATAACGAAATACTAAATTAAATGTCAATAATTAAAAGTAGAAAAAATCTTCCTCATATTATTATCCCACATTGATATTAAGATTATCAGAATTAAAATGTTCGCAATTAGTTAAATTAAAATTATTTTCAATTAACAGTTGCTTTATTTGCAGTTTTAAATAAGAAGCAGAAAATATGGCAATTTAATTGTATATGGCTAATTTTAGACATGAGTTCTTGTTTTATCTTTAAAGTACTAATTTCTTTGTATCTACACTTGCTAAAAACATATACATAGTAAATTAATTTGATTGCTTAAAAATGTTATTTGGAAATTTATTTCAGTAATTAAAATTACTTAAGGTCGTAGAACACTAATTCTACAACATTTTTTGAAAATCACCTATATATGCTTACACATTCCATGCTTACTCCACAGAGCGCAGTTTCAGTTCTCTAGAAAATCACAACATGATGTCTGTATTATTTTTTTTAGAAGAATAACATATTCTTCTTTTCAAAAAGAATATGTTATAATATTTTGAAAAATTACAACAGAAAAGAGTTCCGTTGAAAATAAGAATAAATACCAAAACATACTTAAAGTTCATAAATTTATTTGAAATCTGTAATAGCAGCTGATGCTAAGTAAAAAAAAATTGTAACTAAACTACAATAATTAAATATTGGAGCAAATCAATTACAAAACATTGTATCTAAATATGTTTTGATAGATTTTAAATTCCTTTTTCAAACGGAAAAGTGCATGTAAATAACATACTGGTGTGTGAAAAAAATGTAGAAGAAAAAAACTTGGAAACATTTCGAAACTTTTTTATTATTATATCCATGAGCATGACATTTGTGTAACATTTGAAATTTAAATTTTGAAAGGACATTTAAATATGTCAAACGGTTGTTATGGGTATATCACACGAAAGAAAAATAAGATCAACCGTAAGCGCAACTCTAAAGGCAATTTCTCAGTTCGGAGTTGCCGATAGGGTTGCTTAATTGCTCGTATCGGGATTACCATATTTTGTTATTCATCGTAACTTTTGGCTCATATTTTATTTCTTCATGCGATGCTATTATCTCATAGTTTTACTACGATGTTTGCAAAGGGAGGAAAAGGAAACCACAGACGCTGCAGAATATTGATTGATTTTCATTTAATTTTGTACATTTTAAATTCTTTATTCAGCTGCAAATAAAAATCCTGAACGCTTCATTTCCACATTAGTGGAGCAGCACATCTCTTTCCTTCTACAGCAGAAAAACCTTACAGGATTACACAAAATATCCTAAAAACAAGAAAGAAATCACTATCATGATAAAATTTTACCAACACATTATTAGAATAAGAGAGAAGACCGGGATTGCCTGGTCGGTAAAGCGCTGGGTCCATGTCCGAGAGTTCGTGGGGTCGAACCCCGCCTGCCGAAGACTTCCCGTGTAGTAAAGTTACTGATGCACGTTAAATCTGGCGAGTCGCAGAAGTCCTCCATGTTCCCATAACAAATAAATACTTATTGGGGTATTGGATTGGAGATCGATCGTTCTCTGATTCAGTTCAAAATTACGATCTGTGGATGAATGAATGAATGTATGAATGCCCTCAGGGGTCTGTCCAGACATTTTGTGAAGGGTCCGGTTTTCGTGAAATTGTGAAAAAATTACTCACATTCTTTCAACCAGGGTCCGCTTTTATGAATTTGTGCAAATAGGGTCCGGTTATTGCAAAAAACTTTCTCAAGGAGTTTTTAAATTGTAAATAGATACAAGATTATGCTCGGCACTGAAAAATTATAATAAAAAAAATTAAATTTTCAAAAATAAACAGCAATTGCTGCTTCTAAATTAGAGGATGCAACATACAAATATTTGGTATTTAGTCTAAACTGCTGAACGCAGAATATTCATTTCGGACGAATAATGGTAGAATCGTCTGCGAAGACAAAACTTAATTCGTTTACATCCATCTTTCTTGTTTTCTACCCCTGGGAGGGGTTTATTCGATTAACAAAATAATAATGAAGATAAACAAATTTGTGAAGGGTCCGATTAAAAGAAAAATCATTTTGTGAAGGGTCCGTTTTTAAGTTAAAATATTTTGTGAAGGGTCCGTTTTTATGAAAAGATATTTTGTGAAGGAGCCACATTTCTTCTAAACAGACCCCTGGCCCTATGAACGTATGTGGCGTTTGGGATGGCAGAAGTCGAATTCTTGGCCATAGATGGCGCCACTGGAAAACAAGAACAATCGCACCCCCTCTGCCTAAACAGGCCTACGTCAACAACAACAACAACAATAAAAGAGATTAAATACCATTAATTTGAAATCAGTTAAGCCTTCAGGTATCCCTTTTAAACCTACTTTAAGTTTGACGGATATTTTGATTATAATTCTAAGATTATTCTACACTAATGCAACAATTGTATCAAAAGATGTATATTCATTTTGATGCAATTGTTACATTCCAGTAAGAGTAAAATAACAAGCGTAACTTTTAATTAGGTAGTTAATTACTCCCATGACAGTAAAATAACGACATCTGCGATTAGAAAATTTCATATTTTTGAATCAATCAACGAATACGTTTAAAACTCTAATTAGTAAATATTAATAATTGCTTGTAACTAAAACCTTTTATCATCTCATATCGCGCTATGGGATTTTAGCGAACCGAAATCAATGACCTTATTTGTCTCGCGAAGATAACGTTATTTAAACTATTCTATTACATTACACGCGAAATGGTATTGCTAGTTTAGCACTGATTCTGAATTTGATTAAAGTTAAATTAGGCGTGAACGCGTATAATACGATTCATCAAATGCTAAATGAAGCGCAGTCGCTTAATATGGAAATTTAGTTACATTGTTTTGAAAGTTAGAATCATAAAAATAAATATAAATAAATTTTTTTCAAATTATAAAGCCTTAAATGTAAATTCTTAAATATAATATTTTTAGTATCTTCGAATTTAGCATTTGAAAGTGGGAGTAAGCCTTAAACAACACAATTCTGAAGTACAAAAACCTTTTTTATGTCTTATACATACTGTTGGGTTAAAATGCATTATGTTTAATTATTTCATGTTAAATATGCATATATTTAAATTTATTTTTTCTAATACTAAATGGTAAAGAAATTTAATATTTGAATTTCATCTGGTTGGTTGGTTCTAATGCCACTTGCGCACGGGCAAGCCTGCTTGGTGAAACTGAGCCAATTTAAGGCAGAGTGCGCGATTCTTGTTTTTCAGTGCCGCCATCTATGGCCAAGAATTCGACTTCTGCCACACCATACGTCACACCTGCTTATAAAGCGGACCCATTCATATATCCATTCATTCATCCACAGATCACAATTTTGACCTGGATCAGAGAACGATCGATCTCCAATCCAGTACCCCCAGAGGTATTGATTTGTTATGGGAACATGGAGGACTTTGCGACTCGACAGAATTTTAACGTGCATCAGTCACCAACTACACGGGGAACTTTCGGCCGGCGGGGTTCGAACTCTCGGACATGGGCCCAGAGCCCTACCGACCAGGCTATCCTGGCCGAATTTCATATTTATACCTTCAGTATTATCGATCATAGTTTGTATTCTGCCCCGTGAAAATCAAATTATCCAATAAATAATCATTCAGGTGTTCTATCTTGGTTTCTTTTTTGCAAGTTTTCTTTTTTTTTCTACTCTTTTTTTTTGTAATTTTCTACATAGTTACTGAAAACGAAACTTTTGGAGGCGATTTTTCAGTATTTTCAGTAATTCAAATGTGAATTCAGCAATCTTCTTTGCTTTGTAATGGAGAGATGTCCCTTTCAAATTCGAGTTTTTGCATCTTAACTACTTTAATGCTTGTAATGAAAGGGGTCATAAATAGAGAAACGGGGGGAAAAGGAGGAAAAAGAAAGGGAGGCTACAAGAAAGGGGACATAATTATTTTTAAAAAATTGCATTTTATTCCTTAGTTATTTAAAGAATTACATTTGTTTGTTATGTAAAAAACTTTTCTTTAAGGAAATTTCTACGTCTGAAGTATCTGCTAATTTAAACGAATTAACTATTTTTAATTCTACTCCTTTATACGTTTTTTCTACAATAATTATAATAAACGAAAAGCCCCATTTTTTTTAAAATTAACCAAAAATTATATTCATTTGAGAATAAAATGAGTAATTCCCCGAAGTACTAATTTTTTTCAAAAGAAAGTTATATTACAAAAAATGAGCAAAATAGAATTAAAGCTAATTATGTATTTTTTTTCTTGATCATCGTAATCATTTGGCGTAGATTATGAGATGGAATTATCATTACACAATTTTTCTTTGACTCCTCAATTTTGCATCTTGTCTGTTGTACTGTAAGAAAAAATTGATCTTCAGGTTTTACGATTTATGGTCTTGGACTTCTGCTTTTTTGGTAGGATGTGAAATTATATATAATCAATACAGTTGAAGAGTGTAAAAAGTGAAAAAAAAGATTTATTTGACTTATATATTAAATAATAGACAAATAGATAATGAAATTTTATTCTATTTCCCTATCATTGCAAATAAGAACATTTTTCTTCTTTTCGGATTGAAAGAAATGTTTAGAACAAGTGGGTCAGACGAAAACAATAAAAATAAACAAAACTTTCTGTTGGATAAAGCCATGTCTACAATTCCAACCTATTTTGGTTTAGTACGATCCACTAGTTACACAAATCTAGGACGTGTTACCCCCTCCCCTTGATAAATGACTCTATTTTCTTTCCTATAAAATGTGTCGAAATAAGCTGGCCTATTGTTATATATCTACGAGTTTCCTCATAATTAACTGTGTGCCATTTTGAAGAATTTACTATATTATAGAGGCACGACACTAAAATATGCTTCCGTTTCAAAATTGCAAAAATATAGAGCAATTAATTGCTTTGTTTCTGAAATATACTTTAATAGACTCCGGCTGTATTAATAGGTTTCATGTCACCGCTACATTAGGGTTAAGGATCGGGAAAAGGAGTAACCGTAAAAATAAACTTATACCCGTAAACGTGTGCCCGTGAATTTCATCTCGAAAATATATAGCAACTGGCCGAACATTTACGTTATGCTCGTAAAAGGTATCTTTAGTTCTCGTCTTGAAGTCATTAGAGACAAGGCGAACCGTGAAATAAGGCGAAAAAGTTTTATATTGCCATCTGCCAGAAGAAGATAGTTGAGTGTTCATCATTGTAGGAAGAATTCGGGAAAGATATTCTTAGGTGCTGGCTGGGTTGGAACCCGGGACCTTTGTGCTCGTAGCTTGATGCTGTAACATTATGGATTAGGGTGTACACTTCCGAATCGAGTTAAAGGCCTGGTTTCTTAGGACAGGTTGGCGTTACAGAACGTCAGCTTGAACGACGACTGATGTCCGAATCAACTGCAGTATGGCGGACAACATCCAGCAGAGCATTGAAATCAGCCAAGATTTTGATTTTAACATTAAGCATAGCTTTGTCTTCATTTAGCTAAGCTATAATGTGTTTTTTCTTGGACAAAGTCATTATTTGTTCTCTAAAGCACTGGTCAGCAATAACAAAATCAATACAAATTCAAAATAAATATTTGTTTACGTTATTAACGCATACGCAATGCGAGATAATGTCTGCGTTGGAACGACTGTTCACGCTGAGCTAACAAAACAGTATTTTGTTGGCGTCAGCGGTAAGTCAACTTCCCGCTGACGTCCAGAGAAGGAGCTCGTCTTAAGAAACCAGGCCTTTAGAAAGCTTTATATGATAACCGTCTAAATTAATGTTCAACTATCTCTAGTTTTATTGAAGTTCGGTACCCTGAAATTTATTTAAATTTCTTAGAGTGAAGTCAATGTCAAATGTTGTAGTTAATAGTGCGTCTCTTTGTTACCTAAACACTGTTTCCAAAAGAAACAATGCTCTAATATCAACAATGTTGTTTCTCGCATTCCAAACTATCAGTATGCCAAATTTCATATCTCTCAGTCAGGTAGTTCTGAAGTCCATAAAAGGCCGACAGACAGACGTTCTTTTTTTATAAATACATTCGATACACATTTCGATAATATATTAAGTAATTATCGAAATTTTTTTCATTGTTATTGTAAATTGATTGTTTAGGAAAATAATTTCAAAAACTCATAAAATATTTAAAGTTATATCCAAAACTACTTATTATAAAGCTTTTGGAAGTTGTATGAAATCGTTTACATAAAATGACAATTGCGTAAGCATATTATATAAGCAAGCCTAACCGTAATGCATAGGTAGATTACAATAAAAACATCATAACAATAGGTCATTAAGTCGCAAGAAGTCATAATTAGTTTAGTTCTAAGAAGTCATTATTATTTTAGATATCACATTATTTGTATGAATCCCCAAATTTGGACCCATGAGTATAAATTGGCTAAATATCGGTAAGAAAATTTTCAAACACAAACAAACCAAGAACCGAACAAAAATAATTTTAATTAATTATTTACCGATACTGAAAAGAACAGGAAGATGTACTCTGAGAAAAATCCTAATATTTTATGACCATATTTGCCTAAAGAGTAAAATATGATCTATGTTTTATGTATTACCATGAATGAAAAGTAAATTAATTAATTGCAAATTAATAAATCTGTAGCCATTGCTAAAAATATCCTCAAAACAAAACCACCAGTTCATTTATTTTATTCACTTATCTCAGCAGTAAATATGATAATTCATTTTTATATTCTGGCTTTTTCAATATCGGGCAGCAAAATATCTATAATCAATAATAACACTAATCTAGGCGGAAAAAATATTGCCTTTATTTGTTTTTTTTATAGAAGCAGGTGTTTTAATGATATTACCAATATTTTTTTTCAATAAAATGTGATTTTGCCGTCTATCGTAGAAAAATTCTAGTGTTTAATTTACCTTAAGGCTATTTGAAGATTTTGCTTCACTACCTTCTTACGTGTATGAAATTATTTTTGAGAAAAAAAAATATTTTATTGAATAATGCAGTTTTTTGTTCATTAAAATTCTTGTTTCATTGCAGGGTTTTTGAATTGAATAATTTTTCAATAAAAATAATTTAATGATTTAACCTGCTTAAAAACAAATTTCAAACGATTAAAAACTTTAAGTAAAGAAATTAAAGAATGAAATTAGTTTGTAGAGTAACTCAGTTGTTATAACCATTAAAATTCTTTATTGCATCGATTTTCTAATTCGGATAAATTTTCAATCATAATATTTCAAAATTTTGCCATTAAAAGTAATGTATTTTATTAAACTGTAATAAGTGCAATGACCTTAGCTGAAAAAGCTTACTGTGTCCTAATAAGATGTCAATTTCAATCATATAGTTCGGTAATTTTTACCGAAGCGTTTTGGTTATGATTTTGGTAACTTTACCAAAAATATGGTTTGATAATATGTGATAAAATATAGAAAATGGGGAACAATTTAGTAATTTTACCATGATACCTTAGAGCTTGCAATAGAAACTGTTTATTAGATTAAATTTACTTTTCAGTTTTGCATTTTTTATTAAAAGTGGGGGTAGCAAAAACTATAATTTTGAAAACTATAATTTCTGGTAAACTGTTACCATATGAAAGGAAAAATTACCAAATGAATGGTTTAAACTCCGTATATTTAGTTTCATTTATTTATTTTTTGCTAGAAATTTCATTACCATACAGCAGTGTTTCCCAAACTTATGACTTTTACGCACCCTTTCCAAATTTTTCGTAATGCTGCGTACCACTAATAAAAAAATGAATGTATTTTTTTAAAAATATGTTTATTTTTCTTTGTTGGTCCTAAATTTTGTTAATAAGTTTATTTGCATCAGTAAGAAGGAAGATATTGTTTTTGCTGTGATAACAGTTATGGGGATAAAAATTATATTTTATAAAAATTATATTTAGCGTTACCCAGTGGGCACCTGTGAACCAAAGTCACGGAGGCGAGCAGCGTTACCCACGCCATACTGCCACAAACCCGTTCATAGGGTGGGCCACATTCACTCATTCACACAACAGAAGACAACACAGAGAAAGAGACATCCATGCCCAGAGCGGGATTCGAACCCGCGGCCATTGGCTCCGCAGTCAGACACGCTAACCACTCGGCCACCTGGCCGGCTAGACTTTATTATAAACCTTTACAATAAAAAAATGCCCAAAGGTTAAAAATCACAACTGACTGTTTACACCACTAATTATTAACTGTTAACTCTGCAAAAAATAGTCAATAGAAAAATACGTAATCGTAAATTTTCATGGCTGGCTTTCGTCAATTTTCGTTTGTTGCAAGATATTTCGCATAAGAACGCGTACCCCAGCTAAACTGTTCCCGTACCTCTGGCGCACCACACTTTGGGAAACACTACCATACAGTATTGTAATTTCACCAGAATTCTTTTCTTGAGTTGAAATTTGACTTGCTGAAAGAACCATATTTGTTTTGAACTTAACACGTAGTTTTTTATTTCAAAATTTTAATACGTTCGAATGTGATTGATATTTTGAGGGCTTCTTTTGCGAATTTTTTCTCTATTTCTTTTGCTTTACGCTACATTTTGCTTTGCTGCTCAAAATTTATAAGATATGATATAAAAGATATCTGACTTAAATAAGACTTGAAAACTTGAAATTGCAATGGTGTCTGAAAAGAAGTATAGAGAGTACGACGGAATAACGAAATGTCAGATTAGAGAACTATTAAATGATAAACTTGTAATTAAAAGAAGAGATAAAATAAATTTTTGTCAATCTACTATTCTCTGAAATGCAACGATAGAGTTGAAATTCAACGTGCTGACAGGACCATTTGTAGAGTTATTGCAAATTTAAATGCTTTTGTGTGTTTTATCTAAGCTTTTTTATTTCTAAGATTGACTGTTTATCCCTTGTTATCGAAAATTAATTTTTCTCTTATGAAATCCTTATTTCTTTATGTTGTAGGATAGCGCCCGAGTAGATGTTCGTTAAAAGTAGCAAAATAGAGAGAGAGAGAGAGAGAGAGAGAGAGCGATTAATTTATTATTTAATTAATTAATTACATGTTTCCAGATATAAATCTGGTAATATAATATAATAAATAATATAAGAAATAAATAATAAAATAAATAAATAATATAATAAATATAATAATAAATAATAAATAAATAATAAATAAATAAATAAATAAATTAATTAATTAATAAATAAATAAATAAATAATATAATAAATCTGGTAAAAATAAAAAGTACCAAAATCCGTTCACTATTTTAAAGAGTAAAATTGCTGTGCATTTATTTAGTCACTAAAGTGTTTTCCTTAGGTTAACTATTTTTAAGTATAGATGATTATTTTTCAAATCTATGAAATCATTTATTTTGTAATGATTAAAACAGCAACAAAATTTTTACGTATAGCTACAATGATTGCCTATTTTGAATCCAAAATGTTCAGTGCTTTGTGGAAATACTTGCTTTTAAGAATAAATGATATTATAAATGATTAATAAATGAACAATAATGCATGAGAAGCAATTACGAGGGTTCGCATGCTAAGCGAGTAGGGTTTAGCAAAAAATACCACTCGAATAATTTTGCTGCCTGTTAAAATGCAACTACAATGTTAAAACTTGACGAGGTGAAAGAGCTATATTTATTCGTGAACTTAATTTATTTTTGTTTTCAATATTCTAACTTGCTCGAAAATCATTGCAATTTTACTGTTCAAAACCTATTTGAATTTTTCTTACTCATTTTTCTTCAAATGACGAAGATTTATCCACTGTTGTGGAAAATTTTATTTATCTCTCTCTAGATCTTCATTTTATAAGTTCACGTTTGAGTTGACGTTGAAAGTAACGAATAAAATGAGATTAAGTATTGTCAGACATAGCACCTTAACATTTATATTGAAATTCAAAAAAATTTGAAGAAATATGAATATCATAAATTTTTCGGCACTACACTAATATGCTTTTGTATTATATCAAGAGAAGTGAAAAGGTAGGTCAATGAGCATGACAAAGTGGGACAATTTATGACAAAGAGATAGGTGGAAGTCGAAAATAATAAAAAAAGGTATAATTATGGCATAATTGCGGAATGACATAAATTATTAACCGTCTCCAAATGTGCCAAGTTTATATCTCTTTTTTTACTTCAGTTATATTGCAATTTTTAAGTTTTTTCACAATATGTATTTAAAAGATTCCCAGCTCTTTTCGAATAAATTCGTCCCGCTGTGGACTGATAGTTAAGACACGGCTCCCAGCAGATCGCCGAAGTCAAGCATCACTGGCTGCGGTCAGTGTGTTGGTGGTTGACCACTTGGATCAGTCTGCGTAGAGACCGTGGGTGCGCGGTATCGGCCCTCGTTAAACTTTTCTACCGTAAAGTGCTCGACTTCACATGCAGGTCATCGGCTACCGAAGCGGAGGTGTCATCCCCTCTGCAGGGGATCAAAATTGTGATGGCATGTCTTCGTATCATCCTCAGGGATGTTTCCCAGACCGTCGCCAATAGCCCATTGTGCAGCTCTAGTGCGACGTAAATGAACTACAGCAACAACAACAACTTTCGAATAAATTCTTCCTACTACAATTGTCATCGATAGAATCCGTGTTTTTCTTTTTGCTTCCCTTTCAACAAGATTAAAACAACAATATTTTAAACTATTTCATTGTGGTAAAACATTATATAATGTGCTAAAAACCAGCTGAAATTTTAAATACACCGAAGAATCTACTTTTAAAATTCATTCTAATCCATCATCCAAGCTCAGTAAACAAAACAATTTCAATTCAATAAGATACCGTAAGGAGTTTCGTTAATTTTAGACTATAGCATACCTTGAAATTTACTAAAAACATAGTTTTTCTTTTCTTCTTCCTCGTCTATATTACCCTATTTGAGGTGAACGCAATCTGCGAAGAATGCCAAAAGATAGATTTTTCTGAAGTTGAGCAATTTGAAAAATGAGTTAAGTTCTCCGGAGGATTAGGATTCCATTTTAGAAAACACTGTTCCTCATAACACAGGGCATAAAAGAGAATATTTAGTCACTGCAAAAATGCCTGGCACGCTCCTTTTTATGAAACCAAGGCAGTAATAAAGAATCCGTAAAGGCAATTTAAACAAGAATTTCGCCAACTCTTGATAAGAAAATGCAGCGCGTGTTCCATCTGCTAAATCTTGGCTAAGAAAATATTCCATCTTGGTATGCAATTCTGTAAACCTACCTATGTTACCTTTGCGCCATTTGGAAGAAGAAAAAAAAACATTTTTAGGGCAATTTTGCTTTAGATTTTATGTTAAAATGCTAACGTTTCAAAACTTTTTTGCACACCCAAGAATTCAGTATATTACAAAAAAAAAAAAAGGATTAAATTAACAATGTTTCTTTTTAATTAAATAATATTGTTAGAAATAAGATTAAAATTTAGAAATAATTTTTTTCGAAATAGGAAATTATTATTTACTTTTCTGATGAATCAGAAATGAATCAACTTTCAATGAGTCATCTTTTATGCATTTGTTACATAACTTGAGAGAATAATTGTAACTTGATAGATTTTAATGTTTCAGTGTAAAAATTTTCGAGCCATGTTGCCCCAAACATTGGTATTCATTTGTTGGCTACATAAATTGGTGCTCAGTTTTACTATATATTGGTGCTTTCTTTAGCTCGGTTGGACCAAAGAAAATCAGTGTTCTGAAGGGAACTAAAAGCGGAGGAAGAGTGCACCATGATTTGGTAAGAAGTGAAAAAGAAATATAACCACTATCTAATCATTATTGAGAAAAGCGGTTGTACAAAATATCAAAACTCGTTTCATTGTTGAAGTAAACTTGGTGAAGTTGCAAAAAGAAGTGTTTAAAAAATTTTCAAACTTCAGCCGACAACCGACCAGATTTTTATGCTTCATGATTGATACGATATTAGTCAAATTTAGACCCTGACTTAAATATGAATCATCGATTTTTTTCACTCTCAAAAAATAAATATTAAGGAAACAATAATAAGAAAAACATTGTGTAACGATCTGTCTACTTTTTTTCAACTGATATTAATAAGGTCACTAAATTTGAATACCTGCTAGTGACGTCATTGTAGGTAAATCGTGGCGATTGTCAGTTCAGAAGCCAATAAGGTTCAGCACGCACACGTGACGTTGCTCACAGGTATAAAATTAAATCTGATTTAAATCAAATGTAGGCACAAACACTTCACTTCTTCTCGAGTTGCAAGTGTCTAATTTATGTTTGCAGTTATAATATTAAAGCAACAAAAAATGTAAAAAGACAAAAAAATTTCTGAATAAAAGTTTTGAAATAAATATATTGGGCAGCAATCTCGTATTGAATCAACCAGATATATTATTAAATTTAGAAATAAGTATCGAAAGAAATTTTCGATGCATTTTCAACGCTTTAAAATTGGAAATAAACACACAAAATTTTATCTCATATTTTCTTCAATCTTTTCGGAAGTTATTATAAATAAACTAAATAATAATACGCAGAATCATTTTATGGATCAACAGATATTTTAAATGTGCTATAGAAACGTAACGGCACGTGGCTGTATATTACGCTAAGTTGTATTGTTAAAAAGCCTTAACTATTTTGAAAAATGTTTTTTTAATAGTTTTTAAGTAGATCTAAATAAATACAGCTGAACTGAAAAACTTTAATATATTTTTTCACAGTGTATTGTATGATAAGAAATGAATGTAAAATTGTTTATTTCTGTTTCCAAAACAATATCCTTTGTGGTTAAAGAAAAAATAATTTTCGTCTAGAAAAAGTTAATTCAATTGTTACAACTTTAGCATAGAATAATATAGTTCTTTTTTACATTGTATTTTTTTCCTTCTTTATTGAATGAAAAATTCTAAAAAAAAAGTTACTTTTTAACAAACTTATGCCAAATTTTTTTGTGCATCCTAATATCTGTTAGATAATTAAATTATAACTCTTAATTATATTATTTATCACACTTACAGGAAGCTTATTCAAGGAATTTAGAAAAGCTTATTCACTGAGAGACAAAAAAATGTATCACGTGTTTTTTATAATGTCGTCTGAATAATATAATTGGTTGAATGCATTAATCGTTTGCGTTACTAATAAGGCAAAAAAATATAAAACTGAAAAACAACGCGTTCTTATTTATTTATCTTTTATGTTGAATATTTGCGGATAATTTAATAAAATATTTAAATACTGCTTATTGCTGTTAATGTAAAATGCGAATTCATGTATGGTTAAATAAAAAAATCTTTAATTCATTAAAAAATTCATATATTTTAGAAAGAAAAACGTGAAGTATTAGATAGATGATTTCAGTTCATACATTTTTCTGATGGTATGAATAAATTTACTTTTAGTAAAACTAATGTTATTATTATAGATTTACTTTTTTCATTTGATTATTAAATTGAGTATGAAATAATTGCATGCTTCATAAAACAATTTTTTTTTTCTTTCCTGATGAAGATGCAATTAAATTTACTATTAAATTAGAACACTGTAAAAAATTTCAGATCAAATTACGATATAAAGTAACTGCATTTGTGTGCATCATTGAAAAAATCCATAAAAATCATTTTCACCGTAAAATATTATATCATAATTTTTACATTACCACTTATTTAATTAGAAGGATTCAGTGATTTTGGGGTCATTATTACGGTAAAAATTACGGTACATCAGAGTTTTTGTTCTGTAACATGTACCAATAAAAATTTGTTATACGATTAAAAGTTCTGGCACCTTGATTACCAGTACTTTTTACCGTAACTTGATCCGGAATTTTTTACTGTCTTAAATGCCGTTGCGTACAATCTGTATGCAGAAGATGACAAGTATTTTTAGCATCTGATGGCTTTGTTAGAAAAAGAAATGATGATCATACTATTCATCACATTTATAAGAACAATAGACTCAAGATGATTATTAATATTATAAATTGATAAGCAAAGAAATCAGGATTTCCAACTATACCGAAGGTTAATTAAAATAAATGATTTCGTATCTATAATCATTAAGCTCTATACTTAAATAGCTTTTTTTGCGTATTATTTACTTTCCTCTTTGGCTGAAAAGAGACAAATAAAAAGGCAGTAGATTAATACAAGATTGCCATGCATGGCAAATTGAGGAGAGAAAAAAGTAAATAAATTGATGCCAATTTTTCGTTTGATACAATGCAGACGATATAAGTTGGAGAATAATTATTTCCTGATCGATGGAGAAAGAAAGGTTTCTTTGAACTATCTATCGTTTTGTGTAAAAACTACTCAACTCATCTTTATTTGATAAAGTTAATCCAATGAATATCGAAATGAAAGGCTGTAATGGAGTTATTTTTAAACCTTTCCACTACAATATATTTTATACAAAAGGTATTACATTGGATATACTGTTATAATATTACTGAAATAATTTTTACATTTAAATTAATTAAAACAGAAATAAAATGAAGCTTAATTTTTTAAAGGCTCACAGACAATATATGTTGAGAATGGATCATTTCCTGATGGATCAAGAAAGAAAAGTTTTCTCAAACTATAGTTAGCGTAATAAATGAGCAGCTAATTTTTGTTCTATTAAGAAATTCGAATGAATAACGGAATTAATGAATACAAACCCTGATCTATCTAAATAGGCTATTTAAAATCAATTTTAACTTTTTAAAGGAAATGGATTGAAGTAAAATGTTATACGCTTGTCATAATCAAGTTAATATACTGCGAAAATATAATTTTATGTTACATATAGTGTTCTAAATAAATCTTTCTTATCCCAAAATAATCAGAACAAATCCTTCAAACTAGATAAATACAGTGGCTAGATCGACGTCACAGCTAAACCGTATATGCTTATGCTTCGTATAATTTATATATTCGTTCATCTCATCATATAACTTAATTCATTTATTTAATTTTATATATGGATTTGTTCTGAAACTGGAGCTATTTGTGGAGTACTTCAAAATCAATAAACGTTTTTCAAACAATTATTTGACAACCATTTTTTCGAACAATTCAGTTTATAATTTTCACATGCTCTATTATAATTAGATACCTCTAAGCGACGTCATCGTGGATAAATGGTGGCTTTCGTTTATGCCACAATTCAGAAGTCAATCATCAACCACACACATGCGTGACGTCACTTACAGATATCCAATTAAATCTGATCCCAAAATTGATTCAGAGTGATACTAAACCAAAAGCCTACTTTCTGCAACGTCAACCCACCAAACACAACCACCACGTGATTCAGCTCAACCATGGGATTTGAATATATATATATGGGTGATTCTCACGAAACATGACATTTACTGTCCCTTCCTTGCTCCAAGATCTAATACTATAATGCTAAAATAAAATTTTTTTTTTAAAAATTA
This sequence comes from Parasteatoda tepidariorum, assembly GCF_043381705.1. Lineage (NCBI taxonomy): Eukaryota > Metazoa > Arthropoda > Arachnida > Araneae > Theridiidae > Parasteatoda > Parasteatoda tepidariorum. The sequence continues at coordinate 13,403,706 of NC_092207.1, forward strand.
ATAAATAGCTAGCATTGCTGTTAGCATTTTAAAATGA
>NC_092207.1:13404242-13415787 GCF_043381705.1 Parasteatoda tepidariorum
TATATATATTTCTAACAATAAAAAAAGTTGCATTTCTTTAAATTATTTGCCTCATAATTAGCAATCAATCATGCCTATACTTATTACGTGCTTTATGCTTGTTTAGTTTCAAAAACTAGCACGAATATTGTATATATATTTATGGAATTATAACTAAAAAATTTAAATCCCCTAAAAGTAGCTTTTTTTCATTTGTTTTGTTGTTTGATATCTTGTTTTGATAAATCCAACAAAAAAAGAGGTATTTGATTGTCATTTTTCTCAGTAAACTCTTTCTAACTTTCTGAGCTTTTTTTTCGTACATTTCGATTTTAAAAGTATGAAAGAGACACAATTCGTAGCAGTTTATTTATTTTTTTCGGTTCAAAAAATTCTTTAAGAATTCGATTATTTTGGCAAACGCGTTTCTTCAACATCAGCTTCCTACTCATTTATTTATTTTCTTTCTACTTTGTATCCCATGCTCTATTTATTTTACAAGTTAAATTGTGCTTAAAATATTTGTAACACTTCAAGTGAGAAGTTGTGAGTGTATCTAAAATAGTGATACATTTGTCTTAAAAACTGTTTGAAATCAATTTTGAATTTGGTTTGTAATGATTAATATTTTAAAAGTTAATAAAAAATAATTTCACAAAATTATGAAAATAGACACAATGCTCACTTTTGACAACAAGACAATTTTTGGGCATTTAGAACATAGGTTTTTCTATTATTCTATTTAACTTTAAAGGAAATAAAACTGAATTCGATAATTTAAAGAATGTTTAGTACACATATTGTAATATTTAAGGAGGACCACATTAGAGAAACGAGCCGATCATTTTTTTCTTTTAACTTTTATTTAATTCAAAAGCAGGAAAAATTCGAAGCATTTTTCCTTTTACAATAATTAGCTGAACTCCATATAAATTATAATAAAATGCATATGACTACGAAATTTTTGGTACGAGTGTTCTGACAATTTTTTCTTACTTTTGTTAATGAAAAATAACTCTTTTTTTGGAAACAAGAAAATTAATTGTTTATGAGTGCATGCTAAAAATTGCTGCTGTGTATGCGAGCTCTTTAAGAAATAATATAATTAAATATTAATTTGTGTAACTAGTTAGCATTATTTAGTGACTAGTTAGCAGTATTTAGTGACCAGTTAGCAGTATAACCAATTAGTTACATAAATCAATTATGTTGTACCATTTTAATTATGAGAGTAAAATTTAGATCTACATTGTTTTCAAGTTTTAAGAGCAAAAAAAGTTTAACTATAGTTATATTATTATTGTTCAATTAAACTTCAAGTTCTTTTTAACAATGATAATATAATTTCAAATCATATGATCATGAGAAAAACATGAACTATTAGAGATAGTTGAATTTTAAAATTTTTCATTTTGATACAACTTCTATTATGGTGTTAAGTTCAGTTAAAGTATCGTTTTTTTTATACTTGATTATATAAGAATATAGTTCAATTAGAAAACATGGTTCAGTTTAACACCTTGATGAAAGTTGCAACCAAGTTGGTATTGAGTTGAGCCATAGAATAGTACTCTTACACGAGACTTAATTATTTAATACTATACTTCAAGTTGGAAACATGTATCATTTTTTCACTTACCTTAGCTAGTGTTACAAAAGTTGTGTTGGGTTCAGCCATAGATTTGCACAATACTTGATTCATCAATACTTTAGTCTAACTTGGAAACATGTATCATTTTTTCACTTACCTTAGCTAGTGGTACAAAAGTTGTGTTGAGTTAAGCCATACATTTACACAATACTTGATTCCTCAATACTTTAGTCCAACTTGGAAACATGTATAATATTTCACTTATCTTAGTAAGGGTTGAAACTAAGTTGTGTTGAGTTTGGTCACAGTATCGTACCATACTATGGAAACATGGTTCAATTTAACACCTTAATTAAGGTTGCAACAAAGATTGTGAGTTCAGCCTTAGTATTGTACTTCGGATATTTAATTACATAATACGCAAGTTCTACTTGAATACATGGTTCAATTTAACACCTTAAATAAGGTTACAAACAACATAGTTGGGATTTAAGCCATAGTATTGTAATTCCGATACTTAATTTCATGATACTAAGATTCAACATGAATACATAGTTTAATTTAACACCTTAATCAAAATTTTAGCTAATAACGGTTCAAAATTCAGATAATATTGTTGAATATTATATCGGGTTTTATAATATTGCATGATGCCACTATCTAAAATTATTTACACGTAAAGATGTACAGTGTCTTTAACCAAACGAAACACTACTTTTAAAATTTCTTCAATGCAAATTTTTCTCATAGCTCATTTTAAGTAAGCGTAAAGAAATACTTAGAGAAGTCGAAGAAGTATTAACATAAAGCTTGCTTACTAATGAAGCTTTTTCCACGAATTTCTCAAAACATTTCTGTTTCCACAATTTTAAAAAGAAATCACTGTTAAAAGAGTGAAAGTTTCTTTTAGTCATTTTAACAAGTTCTTCAGATTCTAATTTACTCGAAAGAACTCGTGTAAGATACTTACGGCTTTGAAACCAGTTAATGAGAAATACTCAAAACCAGACCTTTTTTGGACGACGCCAAATTATGTTTAGCTGTTCTTATTTTTAAGTGTGTTCAAGAGCTAAAAAAAATCTCTACGTAGTTTTTGGAAGAAAAAAAAAATATTGCATTTGTATGTACAAAACAAATTACTTTTCAGATACGTAATTTTTATAGTATTTGTTTGGCATAAAAACTTTTAAAAATGTTCTAGAAATGCTTAAACAATGACCTCTCTGAAATATAATGAAAAGTATTCAGAAACACTACAGAAATAAACTAGAATTTTTTGTAGGAGTGCATTGTAAAGTCTATATTAGTCCTTTAAATTTAAAATTTCAAACAAAAAATTAAAAAATAATTTTCGCAATGCATACTTCAGAAAAATATATGCAAAAGTCTTACTAACACATTGGGAACATTATAAATATATATTCTCTATAATAGACGTTAAAGCTAATTTACAAAGGGATGGGGAGCTTTTCATGTTGAATTCCTTGCTTTTTATTTATGAACTCAACCCAGAAGACAAGCGGACTATTGAGTCAGATAGTTTTGCTTTAAAGAAGACTTTCGAAGTCCCCAGAAAGAAAAATGTAATTTATGAGCTAATATTTTCACGCAAGTAGTACTAATTTTTTCAGAAAAACTAGGGTAGTGGGTTCTTAACAATTTAGATAATGAGTAAACACATATTGGTTTTATTGTTGATAAACATGTCTAAAAAAGCTTAAAACATTTTATTTTAAGTAATTACTAATAAGTTAATATTTTATTTCAAATTTTTTTTATACAAAGCCAAGAACACTTTTTGATATATTTTGCTTTGCGCTGATTTTTTATACTAAGATTTCCAAATTTGGTGTTAAACATCCAAATTGCGTAAAGAAACGCTTCATTTTCAATTAAAACCACATCGAGAATTCATATTTACTTTGAAGGATGTAGTTAAATCTAATCACTATCAATGGAAAATACTTACACCAAGCTCACGCGAATTCACACCATTCACGAATTATTTTCGATTTCAAAAACACAATCTTGTCGTACTCTAAATATTGTCTGTAGATAGTGTCCAATCGCGTTCGCAAAGGCGTCACATTTGTTGTTGTCTCGCACACTGCTACACATCTGCAGGTGAAAAAAAAATCCCGTTTCGAAATTCATGTAACTTTTAGTTGTGAGTGAAATGATAATTATATTTTAATTTTTGAATATCTTCCAACTTTATTAAATAATGTTTAATTTTTGTGTTGAAAAGTCTAATACGAAATCGTTTTAATATTTTCTCTGCGATACGCATACGTTTGATTTACTAACTTATTTTATTTTAAAAATTAGTGCATGCATGTACTACATTCTAAAGTAAATGTTCTTACATCAAATTATACACTGTAAAAATTTTTTAAAGCATCTTAGGTACAAAAATAGTGACCATTATTTTACACCAACTCTACGAACTTCATTCTTGACACTTCACTGCACCAAGTGAAGATCATTTTACACGACTTGATGTAAAGTAGCCTCCAGCATTTTTTGCATTTAACAACACGGATATTTCTAATTACAGTAATATAAGAAACATAAAAGAATTAGCAAAGTTACTTTTACAATGCAATATAGAGTAAGAATCATCAATTTAGGATGCATATACATACTCCTTCTTAAAATAAAATTAGTTTGTAATGTAAATCAAACATACACATTTCACCCAGAAAATTTTAAGACAAATTCGAACTAGGCTTAGCAAAATAGAAGTGAATAGAAATGATGCATCACAAAATCATTTAATACAATCTCAGAGATTAAAATATAATTGTCCTGAAGCACAACTAAGAGCATGCATACGTAATTTATAGGCGAACTTTTGTTTCAGAGGATGTATAGCAGCGTAGAGGATGTATAGCAACAATAAACTTACATCCACTCGTACTGGGTTATAAAAAGTTATGACGATATCCAAAGGGTGCCAACATTGGTGTTTTTGGATGCGAAATTAATTCTTTCATCGTGTGAATGTACGTGAGTTGCACAATTACACCTTTTAAATTCCATATGGATGTTTGATTTAGGGTTAGCTTGAAATAATATGCTTCACATTATTATTATTTTTTTTGTTTCACATTATTATTATCATTTTTTAAAATTTATTATTATTATTATTTATTATAATTATTATTTTTTTGGTGTTCAACATCTTATTCGAAGAGTTATTACACTACAGTTTTTACAGTGTATAATAAAACTAACTACCAACTCTTATGTGTGTCATATCTTATTCTTATTATAAATTTTAGTGCAAAAAGGGGTAACTACTTTGATAATATTGATAAAGATGTATTCCTATTATTTAAATCGTTATTTTAGATGGTATAAGCTAAAAATATTTAGCGAAGGTATAGTGTAACTGAGATAAATGAAGCGCTTAGAGGAACGGGGAGTTGAATTCTATTATGAAACTGTAACTATTGCTCTGATTACTGTCTCCTAGATTTCAACTGGTGTGGATTATAACATAGTCCAATACAAATTGCATTTGTATCCTCTGAGTTAGACAAATGTAGTTTCCACTGTTACGGTCAAAATAAGGCTGTTCTCAAATTGTCAGTCTCGAATGCTGGCTTTATTGCAATTCTACAAACAATCATGTGTAATTTTAATGACTTTTGAGATACTTGTAGGATTGGTAAGTGTTTCACTAAAATGTAAAAATTGTTCCGAACTTGAACTTCAAACTGAAAGTTAAAAATATTAAAATGTATTATTCAGTGTAAAAATATATTTACTGTTACTATATTTTTTGTACAAATTTTAGCTTTATATAATAAATTTTACTGATTCCCAAAATATTATGTTCTACTGTAAAAGCGCAGTGTTCCCTAATTTTTTTTTTCATTCCTCGAGATAAAACGTTCTTTGTTTTAATATATTCTTTCATAAACTTTATATGTAAAAAATGCTTGTTTTTATTTGGTGGTAATATTTTGCGCACACTTTTATTCTCACTTAATTAAACAAAACGTTTGATCATTTTGTCATTGTTCCCACTTTAGCACGCAAAAAAAGAAAGATGTTTTTTTGTTTAGTTGTTAAGTTCCAAGACTTTGAGAGGATATAACTGTCTTCGTAGAAAATCTGTCGTCACTTACTTTAGAGACCAGAATTTATAGAGACCACTCTTAAGAAACCGTTTATTGAAATTCATTATTTTTTGTGTAAACACTCTCAGAAATAAAACCCTCATTTTTGACAATCTTTAAGCAGATTTTTCAATAATTTTGAGAATCATTTCGTCATGAAATCACGAGGTTTGTGGCAAAACGCGAACTCTCAAATATATGAGCAAATTCTACAAGTAAACGCCAATTAGGCGGCAAAAAAAAAAAAAAAAATTGGGGGGGGGGAGCACACTATTTCTGCACGAATGTTCTTCCTTTTTACACCCTAAAAAGGCAAGAAAAAATCGTGAACATGAAATTTTTTCTTGACATACTTTAAATGTGACATACTCTTTCTGACATACTCAGATAAATCTGAGCCATTTATTCAGATAAAACGATTTTTACATAAATATAATATTATTATACTCTCTAAAATGTATTTATAGAGATTTTACACTATAACATTATATTTTAGTATAAAAATTGGCCTTTTTTTGTAGATTTGCTCATATCCTCGCTTTGAAACTAAACCGTGGTAACTCAAAAAAGCAAGTTTTTCAGGAGAGCAATGTCTAACTTTCCGCGCGAATGCTAATGACGATTTATCTGCTCTCTAAATTAATTTTATGAAACTATGGAGATAACACTCTGTTTCTCTAAAAGAGTGATTTTTTTTAACACAAAATGACCCAAATATCTCATTTTTCGATTTTTTTTGAGTTACTACGGTTTAGTTTCAAAGCGACGATATGAGCAATTCTACAAATAAACACAAATTAGGCGGCCAAACAAAAATTAAAATTTTTTCTTGGGTGGGGGCGCTATTTCTACATGAATTTTCTTCTTTTTTATACCCTAAAAAAGCAAGAAAAAATATTAAACATGAAATTTTTTCTTTGTGACATACTTATGACAAAATACCAATTAAAAATTTTTCCCAATTTTTTCAATTTAAGAACTTTGATTAAATTTTTTTTATTTTTGTTTTTTATTCTAAAATATAATCTTATAGTGCGAAATCTCTATAAATACATGTTAGAGAGACATTATAATAATAATATTTTATTCATGCAAAAATCGTTTAATCAGAAAAATCTGAATAAATGGCTCCGATTTATCTGAGTATGTCAGAAAGAGTATGTCACATTTAAAGTATGTCACAAAGAAAAATTTTCATGTTCACGAATTTTTCTTGATTTTAGGGGTATAAAAAAGAAGAAAATTCATGCAGAAATAGTGTGCTCCCCCCAAGTTTTTTTTTGGCCGCCTAATTGGCGTTTATTTGTAGAATTGTTCATATAATGAAAATGTTTTTTCAGCTTGGAAACTCATCACAACGCATTGTGAGAGATTGCTAACTAGAATAACGAAACTAGAATGAAGAGTTAACTAGAATAACGAAACTAGAATGAAGAGTTAACTAGAATAACGAAACTGGAATGAAAAGTTAACTAGAATGACGAAACCATAATGAAGACTAGACGATAGAAAATTAGATCACAAAAAAGCCGACCGGATGTATGGTGGTCATAGAGTTGGCCCCATAAGAAGAAGACCCCGGCTCGAATTCCGCTGCTGGCGCGTGTGTAATTTTTTTTATTAAATTTGTTGTTTGGGTGACATTGATCCACCTATATGGTGCCCACGATAAAGTGATTATTAGCTAAGTTAGATAGATTAGAGGCTACAAGGTTCTCTAATTGTTTTGGTAAAAATAAAATGACATTAATAATTCTTTAATTTCAACGAAATTCGTTTCCTCAAAGATAGTTATTTCCTCACTTCGATGAAATTTTTGCTCGGAGCATATATCAGGAAACGGTTTCGGCAAAAACGACGAAATTTTCGTGAAATTTGAGCATCCATTTTTTACAGTTTCCTTTTTTTCCTACTTGATTGAATAAAAGATTCGATCATTTTGTCCGCGTTCTCACTTCCGTATACAAAAAGAAAGATTGTTTTGTTTAATTATTGGATTCCAAATCTTTAAAAATCACCTGTGTCCACCGCTCAGACTTAAATCGTGTGTAATTGAGGAATCAGAATATATAATATAATCAGAATATATATATATATCTCGGGTTAAGATTACTCGTGGGTTAACTCTCTGTCTTTATTCATCAGCCGACTACAACGGAGATCTTTTTTTCAAATCATCCACTTGTAAGTGGTGTGTCAAAACCTCTGATTCACCAAAGTGAAACCATATGACCTTTTAACTTTTTATGCAACACATGCAGCAAGAAGACTCGATCAATGAAGAACTTATACGCTTCGCGTAAAAAAAGAGGGATAGATTCAATGTGGAATCCTAATCTTGTTTTACTTAAGAAACCTTGTTTTTAAATTATTTCACACTTTATTTTCAAAATTTTACCTTAATGCAATGTGCTTTATATATTTTTCCATTAAGCATTTTTGATTTTTTTGTTGTTGAAGAAATTGGTGAATTTTATAGGTTATGCTTTGTTGTAATAATTTAAAAATGTAATGACTCCTTTTTGTATTTAAAAGTTTTCGTAATCATGTTATTAGAAATGTTCGCATTGCGCTCGAAGTAAAATGTTTAGAACATTTTACTGCCTTTATGGTCTAATATGTTTTTCCATTTTCCCTACAAAAATAGTTTTTGGAGAATAGCTAAATTTCTCCGTGTATTCATTATATATAAAAATCTTTGGAATCAACCGTTTTAGTATTCGGATATTTAAATAGATAGCATATCTGTAGGACTTTAAGCAATGAATAGAAGCAGTTGGGAGTAAATATTTGGAATCCCAACGGTGGAGGACTCTTAAAACTTGACCATCCTTGAAGACATTGATCATCCTGGGCTGTGTGCTACTATGTATACTGCTAAATGGATAAGTTGCCATTAACAAAAGTGGAACTTTTATCAGTGGATTTATTTATCAACAATTAGTGTTTTAAAGTGTCCTGCTTCAAATTTATTCCATTACTATCTCAAAAATTTATTTTCCAGAACTGTTTTTTATTTTGCAAGAAGCATAACAATCTGAAATTGGAACATAATTCCAATGAAAGAAAAAGATGTCAAGGGAAACTCGACGGCTTAAGGCAAAACAGCCCATCAGGAAATAAAGGGAGGAGATAACTGTTTTATCATTGAAGATTCTATTTAAGTTCCGCAAATCTTACATCAACAGAATTTCGATCATAAAGTATTTTATATATTTCTTTCCAATATTTTATAGTTATCACTATTTTCTTTAGCATCTGTACTTCACATAGTTTGCCTGAAATATTACATTTTCAGTGAGATAAATTCTCAAAATTATGAATTAGTTTCAAAACTTTCGCTTTACAATGTCATTAGTTTTAAACAAACAAGAAGGCTCCTCTCTCTGCTCGCTCCTCTCACCAAGCCCGTAATTAGCTTGCATATATCCTTGTTTTTTACTTAAAAATCAATATTTCTCACCACAAAATTAAAAGCAAAATGCGTAAATTTTTTGGTTTTATTTAAGAACATTTCGTCAATAAGTTAATCGTAACGAAATAGACAATTTTAAAGAATGATAAATTTATTTAAGAAAATTGAATATAAAGAATACTAAGTGTGTGGCTTAGTAAGAAAAAATTGATACGAAAAAAATTTAACTCGTTAAAGAGACTTAGAACAAATCATATAAGAATAGGTATTTATCTCTCTTTTATTATTTTTCATTATAAATGTTAAGAAATTTATCAGGAAACATCTAATCTCTCTCTCCTACGCATTTCTTTTTTTGTTACTTCTGATGAGGGTCGAGTTTTTGACGTCAAAAGCTGGGTTTTGATATGACACGTCACCAACCTGCCGAAAAATGTCAAAAACTGTCATAAACTTTCAATATGCTTCAAAAACTGTCAAAAACCGGGGGGCAAATTTCCTTTTTAACATTGGAGACATTTTATTAGATACAAAATCATGTACAATACTTGTATTATATGCAACTATAATTATGATTTATATAATGTATATATCATGTTTCAAAAACGTTAAGACCCATATTATAACTATTCGGTTTAATATCACACATGATAACTATGAGTTGTTTATTATTATTAATATAAATATTAATTTTAATTCTTTCATGTTATAATTTAAGCAGATGTTTTAGATTAAATAAAAATAAAGTGTTCGCCAATAATTGTCTGATCTCAACGTATATTTTTTTTATTGATTCTCATCATTTGTTATTATTAATTATATTCAGGTGAGCAGAAGTCTGACCGCGCGAACAAGGCTTTGGAGGAAATTCAGGCAGACATCGAGAAATTTTTCGTCTAAAAAAATCCCTACAAAATTTTTTATTAAAAAATGTGTCGCTTTGAAAGACTTTTTTTTTGTTAAAAAAACATGCGTCAATTTGTGTACATATTAGTTTGAATTCCTTTAGTTAATGACATGATGCAGAAATCATGTGGAAAATATTTACAAAAGAGTTTCAGAAGAAACTTGTCTAATACAAAACATGATAAGTTGAGATCATATATATCAATATCTAATGGGGGGGGGTTAAATTTCTTTTTAATATAGAGATATACTATTCATGTATTCATTGTTAAATTATATTTTCAAGTACAACCGAGTTACTTGTGACTCTGTTTTAAAACAATTGAAACAATCATACACAATTACGGTTTTCTTTGTTGTAGCAAACATTTAACAATGAATCAAAATGAAAAGATATTAAACAATGCCTCAAAATATACATATCAATCACGCAACAATGAAAAGAATTCACTTTCTTGAAAGCCTTTGAGTTAGTTGGGTGAATTTTTTTCAACTGCTCTTTGTGATAAAATAAAATTGTCACTATGGCGAAATTTTACAGGTTTGTTTGTAAAAAACTGTAAGTAGCATTATTTGATCCATTCAATTTAATTCATTTTAAAAATCATAACTAATTTTAAGATATTGTGTGTTTATACCATATATGTACTCGCACATGCATCAGTTTAAATTTTTCCAAAAAAAAAAATAAAAACATATTTTACTTTTTCTCCTCTTTATTTGTGATGGAAATAACATTTCATAGTTTGAGGTGGCATCGTTTGCCATCATAAAATTTTTAGGTTCAAATTTAATAACATAGATAGTTAATTTGTAAAGAAAATAATTAGGTACCCAAACCCCCAAATATGGGTATGCTGGAAAATTTTTCAACTTGTCGCCGTGACAGTCTCCCGCACAGCCGGAGATGGACGGAGAGAATCTGGCACACGCATCGGCCGAGAGCTCCAGCGAAGCCCCTCCGTGGTATTTATGTGAAAACAAGAAAAAACATAGTACTATTTTGGCAGCAACTCGGAGGTAATCGGGCAAAAATACAAAAGCAACAGATTTACTTCAAGAATTTAAACGTTTTACATGTATAATGGTTGTGATTATTCCTACTATTAACTAACAGGTGAAGTTAAAGATAATAAAACAGTTTTTGCATAATTGTAAGCATAATTAAACATATCATTAATAAAATATTTCTTTTATTGCTATTTTCTAGCTATTTTTTCGTAATTCACTGGTTGTTTCTAAAAGCGTGTGTCAAACTAGATTATATGACATGAAATAAAAAAAAAATTTTTTCATCCGTACCGAGAAATTGTTAATTTATCTCTGCTAAATGACTTATACTCTGATATTTTTTTGGTATAAAACATTTAGATTTTAGAGCATCTTTAATGAAGCAACTCCATCTCTTTTTAATCACTACCACAGTTTAAGAAATAATTTAAACTGTCATAAGTTTCTTTATTTAAGATAAAGTTGATTCTTTAAAATTTTCTTTTTATAAAAACTTATTAGGTATATATATATATA
>NC_092207.1:13416174-13423503 GCF_043381705.1 Parasteatoda tepidariorum
TATATATATATATATTAGCATTGAAATAAAAGATAGTAAATGAATTTTTATCAGCGTATGCTACTTGTTGGGAACTGTTTTAGAATATTTTTAATTAAACATCTGCCTCATTAATAAATATTAAAAAAATGTTGATACTTTAATACATTCACTTAAATGAATGATAAATAATTATTGCTACTATGTTTTGTACAATAATAAAATTTATAACAATTAATTCTTATCACATATCAGAAAAAGAAATGGCAATCCTGAAAAGGAAGCCAGAAAAAACAGCTGTGATGATGAGATGGGAGGAGAGCTGTATAGGATCGGAAGTGCTCTTATAATTCCTCTGATGATGGATGAGAAGGAAGAGAAGGTCTTGACTGAGACAATTACTGCCAAAAAACATCATGTTTGGCGCTCTTTCTTCAAAAAGAGGAATTGGAAATATTTTAAAGGAGGAAAGAAGCTTCGTGATGAAGCAATGACCAGTGTCATTGGAAACGTTGAAGTTTTGCCACTGAAGCCTGCAATGGCTTATGGTGAAATTTATGAATCTGAAATGGAGCGAAGCAATGAGCAAAGAATGCAATTGTACTTTGCCATAAAGAATAATTTTGGCAGAAAAGAGACTGCTGTGTAAATTTTGTTCTAAGACTGGCAAGTACAAGAGTGTGTAATTTTGGCAGCAAAAAGACTGCATAGTTTTAGCAGCTCAGAGACTGCGTAAGTTTGGCAGAAAAAAGACTGTTTAGTTTTGGCAGAAAAGTGACTGCATAATTATGATAGGGAAAAAAAACTGCCTCATTTTAAAAGAAAAGAGGCTGAGTAATAATGGCAGAAAAGAGACTGCATAATTTTCGCAGGAAAGAGACTGCATAGTTTTTAGCAGAAAAGAGACTGCATAAATTTGGCAGAAAAGAGACTGCCTATTTATACTGCAAAATTTTGGTAGAAAAAAGACTGCATAATTTTGTCAGGAATGAGTTTGCCGTTTGAACTTTAACATACGGCGAAATCAATTTGTTAAATAATTATAAATATTGTATATAGTTTGCTTATTTTTATACTACATTTCTTGTTATTACATATCTCATTTCCATATATAATTTTGGCTTAAATAAATGTTTCAAAATTCTGTTCTGTTATCTTCTCATAGAATGTAAGAAAATCTCAATTCAAGGGTTCTTGGTCACTTACAAAACCGTTACTTTTGAGAACTTTTTCACGTATGCACTTACATATGCGTTAATAAAAAACTAATAAATGTGCTTGCAAGCGTCCAAATTGATCTTCACTTAATTAGCAAAAGATAAAGTAATAAACTGTTCGAGTTCGATTTTTTTAAAAAACAATTTTTGATAATTTTGGATCAAAGTTACCACTGTCTGTTGCATCGTTAAATCGTTACCTTACTATAAAAGAAAAATTATACAATTCACTTCTTAGACTATTCTAATTCCTTGCACGAGAATCTACTAAATAAATGACACTGCAGTTTAACAAAAAATAATATTTTACATATTTAAACATGGTAGAATACAAATAGTATTTTGTATCCTCTGAGTTAGACGAATGTAGTTTTTATTGTTACTGTTCAAATTAAACTCTTTTCGAATAATTAGTTACGAATGGTGGTTTTATTATAAAGGACAAATGAAAGTACATGAATTGACAAATTACAGTTTCTGTTCTATAAACGAGAACCTTCCTCTATGTCTAAATATCAAATGAAGGTCTGAAGGTCGAGATGTAAGGAGACAAACACGTGAAAATTGCTTTAACCAATAAAGTTTGAACGTGTTTAAATAAGGAAATAGTAAGGGGGAGATATGAAATAGATGTAAGAGAATTTTCGAATATTTTTCACAGCAGTTCGGCAAGAGGATTCTAATCTATCCATCACTGAGGATATTTCCGTCAGCACTGTGATCGATGCAAGCCGGAAGCAGAATTCATTCCAACCAGCCACTCCGGGATTCGAACCTGGTTCACCTGTTTGGGAGGTGAACGCTCTCTCCCCTGAACACAAATAACATTACACAAAAATGTCAAAAACATCATAATGCCGTAGTGGCTCAGGGGATAGAGAGCTCATTGGAAGGCGACATGGGTTCGAATTCCAGCGATAGCTGGTCGAAACGAATGCTGCACCTGGTTGGCACTAACCACAGTGCTGAACTAAAACATCCTATGTTGTAGACGGATAAAAAGGTAGAGTCCACTTGCCGTTAAGCTAACGGTTAGAGGTTTTCCTTTCCATGTAAAGCAAATATGGGTTAGTTCTCTCAAAGTGCCCTCCACGAAAGCAAATTTCTCCCAATACTTGATCCAGAAGTTCCTTAGTCTTCTGGATCGGGTTCGAGGCTACGGAGGATTACAAGACCCGGAGTTGAACGTTAGTAGTCGTAAACTCAAAACTGTGCTCGGCTGTTCAACGTCAGTTATTAAAAAAACACCAAGAAAAATCAGAATATATCAATGTTTTGTGCATATAATCCGCTAATCCCTTAGGCTTTTCATATGTAATTTAATTAGTAGCTGGAAAAAAATATTTTCAACTTAAACAGTAACTTCACTTTGGTAAACAGAATATTACAAATATCTCTATTAAAAAGCCAACACCTAAGACAACAAGTAAATCCCTCAAGTAAAAGTTTATAAACGCCAAATTTTTATGCCTTGATTTATAAGTTGAAGTTAATTTATTTCCAGATAAATAAGTTTATTAGGTTCATAACAACGAACAATTTAATTTTTATTTTTCTTGAACCTGAATGTGGCGGTACACTTAGAGGAAAATGTTTACCGACATAAACAACATTCCTCCCCAACGGAATCCCTTAGAAAAGCATCTTTTATTCTCTTCAAATCTTCACAGTTGTTTCAACAAAGAGTTTTTCATCTCCTTGAAATGAAATCTTTTATTTCCATCCAGGGAATAAAAGAGAATCTTTTCAAAAATCTGTTTCACCTTACAGTAGTGGTTTGGGAATTTTATCCGGATGGGGACATTTTGTTCTCAAATAGACACTTTGCAGTGCAAATAGAGGTAGATTAGTTTGCATTGAGATATCTCAGGTTCATGAGATATTTAAAGAAAGGGGAAATGTTCCTAATACGCATTTATTAAAACTTTCTAATCTTTGGAATATTTATTAAACAAATACAATCCTTTTGTAAATCTTGAAATATATTTTAGAGGTATCACTAGTGATTATAATGAATATTAAGTTGGTTGCGTTTTCGAATATTTTCTTCTATTTCTTTAATATGAAGGAAGTAAATATTTTACTTGTATGCGCATCTTGTTCGAAAACTAGTAAATTATACTTCTTTTCAAACTTTATTGATGTTAAATTTTATCTTTACATTTACTCTAAAACAGTTGATCACAACTTGTGGCACGTGTAGGGGAGAGTGGGGTCAATTGTAACATTTTTTACTGAACTATTTTTAACTTATCCATTATATTATTAGTATTAATTGACAGACGAGTAAAGTAGACTATCCTCTACTAGAAAAAAAAATAAATACCTTATTTTAAATGTTATTATATTAGTTATTAACAATTTTTGACAGTCGTGCACTTGTTACAATTGTCTCCGCTTACGGGGCAATTGTAACAGTTCATAAATTCAACTTAAACATAGTTAATTATACATATTATAGTTGTGATATATTTTTTTATTGATCAAAATATTAGTGATATTTTAGGAGTAAAAATAATAATGAGTAGAGACCTAAAGGGATAAACTTTTAACTTTAAGGAGTTTAAAATTTTAATTTATGCTGTGAAAGGTGACAAATAAAATAATGCACATGCAACATAATATAAATGATATAGGAAACTATTGGTGGTTCTAAAAGAGTTAAGTAATGGTTTGTAAACATAAGATTATTTATTTTCAACTGTTACAATCATCCCTTTACTTATTGTTACAATCGTCCCCAAGACGCCATTTCAGCTTCATTTGTTAAAAACAATGCTAGTTAATTAACAAAACTAATCTTTTTTTTAAAATGTTAATTAAGGTGTCCACTTACATTTTTGGTTAATTTTTATTTGTTTAAACAAAATTACTCTGTTACAATATAATATTCTAATACCAAAAAAAGTACTTACGTAGCGTGAAAATATCTTTTGTGATGTAACTCTTTCAAAAGTACATAAAAATGGTTGCTAGCAGGGGTGTACATGTAGATTTATTAAATACATCTTGTGCTCCACATAGGAACCAAATCTAGAACCCAACGAGTGTTGGGTTCTAGAGTGTAGAGTACAACGAGTGTAGAGTACATATGGTGTAAAATGATAAAGTTTAAGATACTTTATAAATACTTTGTAATGGGGAAAAATACCAATAATGTCGTTTTCTGTCTCAAAGGTTAATGCTATAGTGCGATTTGTTTTTAAATTTATACCTTTAATAGTTTTCATTTCGATTATCAGTGCAATAATATTTTTTTTTCAAACTGTGATACTCGACCTTAAGTTCGCTCCGCTCACCAACCCCTTTGTTGCTAAGCATTCATCATCGTTTTCTTATCCGTTTTTTGTGAAATTGAATAGTTGTTTTAAAAAAAAAGCTCACTTTGCTTATAAATATTTAATTATTACAATTTTTGTAACAACATATTGTAACAAAACGGACGATTACTTAACTTTGAAAAAAAATCAAATGTACTTGAAAAAAATATTTAAACTTAGGAAAACAGAATAAGGCATACAGGAAATGTAAATAAATGTGTATAAATGGGAAGCAATCGTTAATGATGCAACCTTATATCATTATAATAATAATACAAATTACAAACGGCTTTAATCTCTTTTGGTTCTTTTCATATTTTAAAAATTTCATTATCAATGTTCATATCTGGAAACATCGAATGCCTTTTATTAATATTTTGTATTACTTTTGACATGTCAAGTGCGAGTTTATACTTTGAGATATTATTTATATATATTGAGATATACATTATTTATATTTATATATTGGGATATTCATTTTATAAGCTTGCCCTTGTATCTACAAGAATTTCGTATTACTTTTGACATGTCAAGTGCGAGTTTATATATTGAGATATTATTTATATATATTGCAAATCAGCATTTTCGGCAAACTGTTACCGTACAAACGGAAAAATTACCAAATGATTGATTTGAATACCGTATATTTTGGTTTTATTAAACAGAATTATTATTATTTTTTAAAAATACCTGAAATGTTATTTACCTGATATGTTACAGTACGGTAATTTTATTAGATTTTGTCTTCTATACGCACTATTGTTACTTAAATTTTTAAGTTCCGTTGTTTTTCCGCAATAATGCAACGCTAAGTTGAGTTTCCAAAACAGAGATGGTGATGCGTATGATTTTATAATATCGAGAGAAATTGCACAGTTTTATATATTGTCAATGAAATTCAAGACTAATGAAATGTAATAAAGAAATTATGACTCATTAATGAAGAAATATAAAATATAAAAAATATAGACTGCATGCAATCTTGACATATTTCAGCAGTTTATTTTTGTTTATATTATAATTCAAAGTGATTATATATTATTACTATATATTATCACGACGCCCGGTGGCTGAGCGGTAACGCTTCGCGCTGTCGTGCCACAGGTCCCTGGTTCGATCCTTGGGCCGGGCAAGGTTGACTCAGCCTTTCATCCCTTCAGTGGATCGAGAAATGAGTACCAAGCATGCTTGAGAACTAAACACTGGGGGTTCTGCGTTCGGCTGACCACCTGACCGGAACATCTGCTCCTGCACCCCAGAGCCCAAGGTCAAGAAAACTGAGATGGGCACAGTAGGCCTTGGCCCTCTAGGTTTAGTTTAGTTTATATATTATCACTAACATATTAGACTGGATCCACCTATTAAAGCCACTTAGTTCCTTGCAGCTTTGTGCATATTGTAGCTGAGTGGGCTAACCTGTTAATCTCATCAACCTCCGTGAATGGAATGGAAGAATGCCTAGTGGTCTGCACTTCGCAATGTTTGACCCTGGATTATTAGAAAAGGATGTTATCTTCACGCTTAACTGGCTGAACCAGCAAAGCTGCTTAACACAAAATGTCAAGTGCACCCCATCTCTTACAATAGGTGAAACAACCAGATGAACTAATTACCACATCCAACGGTTTATTTGATAAAACGCAACTCAACCGCAACCGAACTAAACTGCAAATTATGTAATAAAAAGCCTAGCTCCAATGTCCATTTAAATTTCGTTTTGCGGTTTTGAAACAATGCTAGTTGTAAATGGTTAAAAATCAGTATAGTCTTGTATTTATTTATTTTTAACCATACTAGTTTTAAACGGTTTCAAAACCGTAAAAGTTAAACATGTTTTTACGGTTGATTGGATGGGCAGACTGCTGCTGATTATTTTCAAGCTATTTTTAGAGCAAAAATTCTAGTAGCGTAAGTGTTTTTAAGTTAATAGGATATTTTTCGAGGAAATATCACGATTCAAAATGAAGAATCTAATATTTTGGACATCGAGCAATATAATAGTAATGAAATTTGTCATAAACACAATAAATCAAGACAATTCCTGTACAGGATATAAATGTCAAGTTTGCTTACACTTTGATATTATGCAATCCTTACAACTATATTTCTAAAAAAGAGAACGGAATATGAAGAATATTCTATACTTTCTTTCATCTCATCCATTTTCGTGCTCGAAAAATGATATGAGATTTTCCATTGAAGCGACCGAATGGAAAGATTCGTTTACCTCTGGTCAGAACTGGAATTTTAAGTTTTATAAGCACTAAAGTATTTTATTACCAATTTTCTTCTATGATATTTTAGAATATCTTTCCAAGAATTTTAGAATCTTTGTAACCTATGCAGTAACGCTAAAATATGCAAGTATTATTTAAAATCATAGGGATATTCAAATATTTTTTTTGATGTGGTAGCAATGAATATTATCATTAAAAAATATAAAAAATTCCAACGTTTTTTTTTTTTTTTTTTTTTTTTTTTTTGAAATTTTTATATTGTTTATTTGGTCAATCTTTTATAAGACTTAATCTTTTATAACGTCTTTCATAAGACCTTCGACGCGTATTTCCTGCCAATTTCATTTTTTAATAGTTGTATTAATGCTTTATTAGAAAGCACTTTTCCTTGCGGATATAATCGTGTGAGTTGATGACGAGATTATATCTTTTCATTATTTAGTTTTCCGACCTTTTAGTACTTTTAAAATTAAATTTTTGAATATTTTTTAACACATTTTATTTTCATAATGTTTCTTCTTCTCTTTTTATAAATTTTTATTATATTTTTTTCATGATATCTCTAATATATATATA
>NC_092207.1:13423605-13431101 GCF_043381705.1 Parasteatoda tepidariorum
AACTTGATATATATATATATATATATATATTTACATATATCATCAATGAAGGGCTTTGGGTTATGATGAAAGGCTAACGCTGGGTAGCTATTCTCTCTTATATGTTATGTGTTCTTTCATTTGATAATTTCTCATCAAATTTATTTGTAATTCTAAACACAGTATTCTGTGCTTACTTTTAGGTTATATTTGGTATTTTTAATATTCTATAAGCACAAAATTACAAACTTATAATAAATTCTTCACAGTAGGTGAAATATAAAAAATTCCACTTAATAAAAATCAAATCAATTTTAGGTGAGAAGGTAAATGAGTTTACTTTTAAAAACTAATATTATTGCCAATTATATATTAAAATAATATTACTGAAAAAATGACTCTATAAAGAGGTTATCTAATCAAAGTTTTTCTGTATGCGTCTGATGTGCATTGTGCTAGTGGAGAAGAATGCAGAGAGGAAAACCAAAAAAGATGAAGAAAGTGGGTATATCAACCGAAGTATATCAGTGGGGTGTTGGGTATTTCAGAATTATAGAGCTTCTATTTAAATGCAGAAAATAACCCTTTAGGATAAAATAGGAAAATAACCCTTTAGGATAGGATCAACGTTTTCACAAATCATTCAAACACATTTCGGCCAATCATCGTTCCATATCGTATAAAAGCGCCAATCATTTTACATGTTTGATGAAACGCTTGGGGGTCCGCATGTGCATTTACTGAGCTTTATTCAGTGGGAATTATTCTTGCACTATCATGTGCAGCACGTCCGCATTTTGCAAGAGATTCTCTATTTCCCATTCCATTTTCCTCCCTCTAAAATCATACCGAAAATCTCTTTATGGTGGCTAATGTAAAGTTCTTTGCGAGAAACTAGTTATTTCATCATGATCAAATTATTTTGCATTTTGTTAATGTATATAGTGCTTAAAAATATTTTTTATTTGCTTAAGAAGTACTTAAAAGGTGCTTATTTTTTGTTGAAAGATTTGGCTACGCACCCTGAAAATAAAAAAATTAAAAGACACAATGATATTTCATTATCTAATCTCATTTTTCAAATATTATCAAACTTTTTATAAAGTATAATTTCTTATCTATCTATTTGAATAAATCAATTTGCTTAAACTTGCACACAACGATATACTTCTTATTTTAAAAAATGACCGATCTCAGCTCATAGCCATTCCAAACCTTTCTAACTCTTGAACTTGTTTATAGCTCTCAACATTTTTCACTTTCAAACTTCATTTCCCTGACTCAGCTTAATAAAGTTATTTGGAGCTGTATTTTCATTTCTTCATTTCTAAGAAATTTTTGATTTATGTGAGTCAATATTTTTCTTCGACCCCGTGATCCTGGGATCATCCGTTTTTTAATCATCTGTTTTGGAAACAGATGTCTGTTTTGCTCTCAAAACCATCTGCCTTTTCGTTTATTTTTAATATATTTTATCGTTTCCTTTATTTGTTTTATCCAGTTTTGACGGTAGAGTCTTCTTTTGGGTGCGTTAAGTGTTTGTTTACGTTAAGAAATTTAAGACTGGAAAGAATAACTGAGAAAATCTTTTTCTTTTTCATTTCGAATTTGAAAAATTCTAACTTCTTATAATGAATTTTTACTTTATACATTTCTGCATTATTCTTTTTCTTAACGAATAATGCTTTTGTTAAAATAAGTTTATCTTTTATATCTTTGAAAAACACGAAAATAAACAAAAGCACATTTGTTTTGCTCATTTGATTATCAGGAGAAAAATCACAGAAGAAAACTGTTAATATGTTATTTATTCATTTAATAAATAAAACGAACTGTAAAACTCTTATTCACATTTTCTGCTATTGGGTTTTAATTTTCAACACTAAGTAAGCATTTGATAAGAGAATACGTGAAGTTAAAAACAAAATATGTTTATTCGCTTTTTTAAACGTAAATAAAGTGTGAATCGATACACGAGTAAGAGTCGAATAAACGAGTAAGTTAACATGAAGGAAGTAAATTCCTTTTTTCCTATTAACTCACAAGTTAAATGAGAAAGTGTTAAATAACGTAGTTCAAGCCGGCACAATACTTCTAAGATGGGAGTAGGGTAATTATGGTTACGTGAGATTAGTTAGCTATCTGAGCGGAAAAAAAACAAACAAAATAAGGCACCTACACGGTAGAAAAAAATCTGTTAAACTTACAGAAAAAAAACTTTCAGCTGGTGTGCGAGCATAAAACCATATATTTCACAGAAAAATACTGATATTTTAAAACGGACTCCTGTTTTTTTAAGCGGATAAGTACTGTTATTTTAATACATCCAGTTGTTTTAACAAAAAAAAAATACTGTGTTATATTAACAAAAACTCTGTTTATTAAAAAAAATACGCTGTTATTTTAACAAAAAAAAAACTGTTATTTGAATTTTAAAAGAAAGTACATCGGAATTGTATTCTTTACGAGCCGAAAGTAGAATCCGCATGACCAGTCTGCATCGAGTTTTGAACACCGGCCACCTCATTGGGAGGCGTGCACTCTGTCCCTTGAGTCAAGGCTGCTCCAGTGTTTGCTTATGAAGAAAAATCTTTAACTGCCTTTATCTTATAAGTTATCTTACGGTAAGCAAGACTGCATGGCAAAAACTAGAATTTCAATTGGTAATTTTAACCAGTTTAGGATTAAGGTGAAAAACAGAAGAAAAGAAACTATTTTATGGAAAACGGCTATTAAGCCATCAAAGATGAGAAAAAAACTCGGCCAAAAAAAAAAAAAAAACGGTAACGATTAAAACAGAAAACAAATCTGCATTTATAACTAAACAGCATTTTCCTGTTCAAAATATGTTTTTTCCCCCAGCAGAGTATAGAGTTAATTTTAAGAGTGTAATAGTCTGAGCCATCAGATGGATAACTTAGCAACAATTTTAACTTGGCCCCAGTTGGGTTCAAAATAGGCTCAATATGGGTCCCGAAAGAAGATGCAAGAAGGGACCCATATTGGGATGTCTAGACTTTTTAATGTAGAGCATATATTGATTAAATAATGGATATAAAATATAGAGTGAATCAGGCGATTCTATATAGGACCGATATTGGTTGTAAAGTAGCTTTAAAATATCGGGTGAATCGGAAAATTCTATGTAGGACCAATATTGGGATGTCTAGACTTTTTAATATTGATCCTAGAATGGTCCTACATGGCCAATATAAAACCTATATTGAATAAATAATGGATATAAAATATAGAGTGAATCAGACAATTCTATATAGGATCGATATTGGTTGTAAAGTAGCTATAAAATATCGGGTGAATCGGAAAATTCTATGTAGGACCAATATTGGGATGTCTAGACTTCTTAATACTGATCCTAGTATGGTCCTACCTGCCCAATATAGAACCTATATTGATTGAATAATGGATATAAAATATAGAGTGAATCAGACAGTTCTATATAAGACCGATATTGGTTGTAAAGTGGCTATAAAATATCGGGTGAATCGGAAAATTCTACGTAGGATTAATATTGGGAAAATAACGGCTCTTTGAACCCTTATTGAGCCAAGATTCGTGAATATTGTCCCCAATGAGGGCCCTAGTTATTTCGCAGGGTTGCTACAGACTACTAAAATGCGACTATTTGCTACTATTTTTGGCCTTAGGCGACTATGGCTACTTTTTTTGCCTGAAAAGGCTAAAAAAGCAACTATTTTCTGGAATAGGCGACTATTAGGAGACTTTTTTACTCCTAGCGAAGTTCTTTCGCAAAAATGAACTTTTCTTTTCAGTCCCCTCACTAACATGTACTTATTGTCGCCTACCATGTGCGTAGTACAGTTAAAACAAAAAATTTTTTAAAAAATTAAATAAAGAATTTAGTAATGTTTTGATGCTTTTTAATAATTTAACATAAGTTCCTTTTTTTTCTTTTAATTTTTAATACAAGTATGTAAAATATTTTGTTATAGTGTTATTTTTAAACCAATAAATCATAAATCATTTTTAATTTAAGAATAATGAAGTAAAACTTGGGTTTGCTTTTACTTTGACTTCTTTATTATTTTAATTGAAAATATTAAGCAATGACATTGATGTCATAGTGGAATATGTTTAGAATTAGTATTTTCTTTTGTAATAGATTAATTTCTTTTTATTTATTTTTGATTGATTTAAAGATTTGCCATAGGTAATTTTTGCACATATGCTAAATTCGCTATATCGCGATGTATCACGATTTAAAATTTCTGACATCACCCAGTCCTAATCATAATATACGACAAATAAGCCACAATTTTAGTTATTTGGCTAATATTTTTGATAAATTTTTGACTCTGTTCAGGCAACTATTTTCGTAGTTTTAGGCAACTATTTTCCTTCTTGAGGCTACTAAAGGCAACTATTTTTGCTCCTTTTTTGCTGTGGCAACCCTGTTTCGCTGCTGGGGTATGTTGTCCTCAAAAAGGATAATCAGATCTACAGCTTTAAAGTATTTGATGGCCTAATGAATCGAAAATTGTGAAAGAGTTGCTCATCTCCCACTACGACCCTTTCGCTAATGATTCACAAAATTTTTGACTGCCGGATCTGATTTGAATCTTATGAATCAAAATTTGTTCATAAATCAACCTAAGCATAACAAAGATGTCGTAGTGAGATTAAAGTCTAAATAATAAGAAAAAAAATAATATTTTTTCTTAAAGAAAGAATCGTTTAAAGTCTGCTGGATTATTTACTTATAATGAATCCCTTATAAAATCAAGGTATATTTGAGTCAATTCTTTCTATGTTTACTCTCCGTGGTATTGAATTTGGAAAAACACAGATTTAATGATGCGGGTTTTTCTCCAAAATGGCTTTTTTGTTAACGACATTTTAATGTTTGAATGTGATATTATGCAGATCCGAAATAGGAGTTTTGGAATGCGAGTGGGATTTAATATGTTAAAAACTTTTGTGGAATTTTGATTAAGGAATATCTTTATTTAATTTCTGTCACTTAAGGAAGAAAAAATTTTTTCAATGTTTTGGAAGCCAAGTATGGCGGAAAACTAAAAGTGAAATCAAACAAAATTGGAAAAGGATAATTAAATTGTTCAAAATAAAAGATTTAAACTTACTCATAAATGATTTTGAAATAAACAAATAGTGTTTATTACATGGACAAATTAAATCTTAATCGATGTGCTCTGGGTTAATGTAATTTAGACGATACAAAAGGCGATTTTTTGATATCCATTAAACTGGAAAAAGCAATTTAAAAAGCAGTATTTTATGAAAACATTAATTTTAAGTTTTTATTCATTTTCATTAAAATTAAAATATGCATGAATAATAAGCAACGAATGCTTACATATTCCTGAATTGCTGAGTTTCATACGGAAATTCGGTGTTTTCTTAATGACTTTTAAAATAACAAACATGAAATAAATATTTTAAGCTAAGAAATACTTTACGCTAACTCTACGGTAATAGTAAAAACTCTAATAATAAATAATTGCTGTAAAAAATTAAGAGAAAATGTAAAAGCATGTATAGTTCTTGAAAAAAAACACTCTTGACTTTTGATGCTAAAAGATTTTTGCTGAATATCCATTGAATAGAAAATAGCTACTTGACTAAACTCACCACATTTATGGCTATATAGGGGGTAGTTTTAACATAAACGAAAAGTCTTCGAAGAAAAAAATTTTTCTAACAAAATAAACCTATTCCCTTATGTGGTTCTTCTGCTTTTTCTTATGGTGATTAATATATTAACTTAATAACTAAAGGCTCATAGAAAAAAAATCTAAAATTTATAATCTGAAATTTTGTTAACATTTTGAACATTAAAAAGTATCATATTTCAAGAATTTGTAGTTTATTTTATATACAACGACATTGTTATTGCTGTTTTCTATTCAATTTATACACATTTTTAAAGAATTTAACAGTTTCTTGTATGTATTAATAAATGATTTCAAACTGTATCCTTGTAAACGAGTTCACCGCTTGTTCCTATCATTTCTGAAACTTTGAAATACGAAAATTTGAAAAAGGTATTCAACTTTAACTGAATTAATGTGATTTCGCATTAGAAATTTTTCAATTATAAAAGCTGCAAGTAAACAAACATCTATATTGAAACAAAAGAAAACCTACATTCAATTGAGGATACAAATACTAAGAATTAGTATATAATGCTATATTGCATCACTGGAAACATGATTTTTCAAATTGAAAACTGAAATTAAAATAGCTTAAAGAACTCAATTAATCGGCCAAGCAGTCTCTTATAAATACTGATTAACCATCATGTAACCCTTTTTTTCTAGAATTAAATTTTGGATACACTTTTTGTATGTTTTGTTGATTTGTTATACCGTTTTTCTTCCACTGCATTGTTCCCTAATCCCCCCCGGCTATTTTCGCCTATTTTCTTCACAAAAATACTGATGCTAGTTTTCATTAAATTTATTTTTATATTTCATATAATAAATAAACAAAATAATACAACGAATACAACATGAATGCATACATACGTAATACAAAAAAATAGTTAAAAAAGAAAGTGTCTCTTTTATTATATTCTATGACAAAAAGTGGTTGCCTCAATGTGTACTTGAGTAAAAAGGGTCTGTTTCATCATATTCTTTAGTAAGATGTGATAGTTTCATTATATTATAGGGTAAAAATTAGTTATTTTATTAAGATGTTACGTCGCAAAAAATGATTGTTGTCTTATGTTCTATGCTAAAGAGGGTTTATTTCATAATGTTTCATAGTAAAATGAGTGTTTGTTTCATCACGTTTTATGACAAAAAGCGTTTTTTACTTCGAAAGAGATCAAGAGACTAAGACCAAGAAAGACGGTGAAGCAAATTGATCATTGTTTACGTTATAAAATAAGTAGTGTATGTTTCATCATGTTGTATGAAAAAAGTGATTGTTTCAAAACTTCCTATTAAAAAAAGTGTCTGTTTCATCATGTTCTATAGTAAATTGTGCTAATTTTCTTATATTCTAGAGTAAAAAATTTTCGTTTAAAAAAATTTTTGTTGTCTTACGTTTGATAGGAAAAGGTAATTGTTCAATCTATCGATTGTCTCATCAATTGATCAATTTATTAAATATCTCATATACTGATCTCATCTATTAATGTATTTTTCGATAGCGAAATGCATTTGTTTCTTATGTTTTTTGGCATAACAGTCAGTTGTTTAATTTCTCATAATTGGTTGATTTTACATATTTTATAAATTCACATATTTAATAAAAGTGCGTATTTTTTGCACTTTGTATAGATATTACTCCCAAAAATATTTTCAGATAGTTCTGATGCAGTATTTTTGAATTTTTCGATAGCGAAATGCATTTGTCTCTTATGTTTTTTTGGCATAACAGTCAGTTGTTTAATTTCTCATAATTGGTTGATTTTACACATTTTATAAATTCACATATTTAATAAAAGTGCGTATTTTTTGCACATTGTATAGATATTACTCCCAAAAATATTTTCAGATAGTTCTGATGCA
>NC_092207.1:13432696-13446027 GCF_043381705.1 Parasteatoda tepidariorum
ATGCTGATGACAACCAAAACAATCTGGAAATGAATGAGGAAAAACTGGATCCTGCCACGTGATTTTTCAGCCAATAAAAATACTCCGACAGTAAAAATCTTTTCACCTGACATGTAATACTAATTTGAAATAATGGAATCGACAACAAAAGACTATCTCAAAAATGATTTTTTTTTTAAATTTTAATTTTATTTTACTTTGTATGTCTTTTTTCTCTTCATTTTCATGCATTGTCATCCAATTCTGAACTATGCGCCAAATTTGAAGTTTGTGGCTAATCGGGAAGTTAGTTTAAAATCGATTACAAAATTCCACCCGGACAGACATACACGAAGGCAAGTTTATATAAACGTGGTAATAAAAATACTGAGCATTGCTTATCATTTTATATCCTGAACCATCTATTTTAATTTTGTACAGAGTAAAATTTCAAAATATAAAATGCTTTTTTTTTTTAAAAAAAAAAACGTAATATATGAACAAATCCTTTCAGAAATTTGTTTGATATTTTCGCATACAGTATTCGATCATTTTCTTAAAAACATTTATTCATTCGCTATAACAAGTATCACCATACCGCATTAGTTGGTAAACTTGATAATAAACGGAAGGATAGAACAGGTGTTTCCGACTTAAATGGCCGGGAGCCACAATTAAAAACACAAATGGCGGGTCGCAACTTCATCAAAATTTTATGTAGGACTCTTTTATGTTTGAAGGAACATTAAATATTGCTGTCAGATTTTTAATAAGTTGTACAAAACGAAAGTATTGAATTACAAATTAAAATAAGAAGTAGATTTTTAAAAATATTTAATGGCATATTAAAAAATTTGGGCTACAATAACTTTAGTGTGCACCTATGTATTACACAATAATTGTGCAACAGATATCTAATTGTTAAGATATAAAACTTTGAAGAGGTTTAAAGTTTACATAGTAGCGAACAAAATGTTCAATGAGAAAATTGCGGTTTGTCTGCTGTAACCACCAGAAAATAGATATTTACATTTTAAGTTTAAAATTTACAATTGTGTGTGTAAATATTTTCGTCCAAAATGAGTGGTTTCAAAGAGTTAAATCGGATAATTTCTTCGAGAAAATTTCTGATACACACATGCTAAATTATATTCACAAAATACAAAAAAAATGAAATAGAAAAGAGAAACATGCAGGATTATTTTTGTATTTGAATAAATATTTTCTTGGATGCAAGACTTGAGAAATAAATTTTTTTGCACTGTTGGTATTTTAAATTTTACAGAAAGGAAGAAATTAGGTTTTTATTAACGAGAAAAGTATTTCAAACCCATACAGATGTTTTACGAAAATTGTCCGCAAATAAATGACAACTAATATATTTTAGCACGCGGGACACAGAAAAAAGCTTCGCGGGCCGGAAGCGGGCCCCGGGCCGCCAGTTGGAAGCCACTGGAATAGAAGGAGAAAAAAAAATAATAAAACAGTATGGTACAAAAAATTTATTATAATTTATTCAAAGTAAAAGTTTCAAGGATTCGCACATTTGAGTGCAAATAGGAACATGAATGAAATAATAATATTAATGATGCATTTTCAATAATAATAACAATAATAATATTAATGATAATAATATAATATTAATGATCCTTATAATATAAATGATGAATTTTCAATAATAATGACAATAATAATATTAATGATAATAATATTAATGATCATAATAATATTAATGATCATAATAATATTAATGATAATAATAATACTAATGATAATAATAATAATAATGATAAAAATAATATAAGATTCTTAAAAAAAATTGCGATGGAATATATTTGATAAACTGTTACGATAAACTGTTTTAAAACGAGCGTTTTTTAATGAAGTAAATATTTAAGTCTAAGTCAATGCTGAAAATGCTGTTTTTTAGGCAGTTTTAGAAGGCATGCATTTCAAATAAAAGTTGGAAATTATCAAACTGCACTGTTAGAAATTTCTCGGAAGAAATGGTTAAGTAGCAATTTATTCAATTATTATTTTACCATATTTAAGCAAAACAGTCAAATTACCTTAAATAAGATAGTAATCAAACTGTCAACTGTGATAAAAACAGCTTATTAACTGCTTTCACCTAATACAGTTAAACCAGGAAAATTTTATCACACTAACTTAGCCCACCTAATGAAGCCACTTAGTTCCTTGTAACTTATATATTATAGCAGAGAGGGTTAATCTATCAATCTAAGAACGGAGGCTCGAATCCCAATGTTGGCACCACAATATTTCCTCCATTCCCTTAAATACATAAAGAGTTTCCATTATACTGCAGTCACAATGCCCATTACCTAACAAAAATCGTGGCTCCTATGTTCAGTTAAGTTTCCTTTTTACGGTTTTGAAACCATGTTAGTTCTAAATGGTTTAAAAACTGCATTGTTTTGTATTCATGGTTTATTACCATACTAGTTGTAAACAGTTTGGTAAATATTCTTTACCGTAAACTTTACCCTTAATTAGATGAACAGACTGCTGTCGGTTATTTTACCATAATTTTAGAATGCAAAATTTAACAGCGTGAGCTCATCTAAAATAAGCTAACTAACCCGATATATTTAAAAAAATTAAGACAGAATCTCATACAAAATACATTAAAATAAAAAACAATTAACAGTCATAAAGGACTCGTTCTTTTAAATAAAGCAAACAGAAGAAAAATTTCTTTATTTTATAAAATTATAAAACCTATTGCTTCTAAATGACAAATCTAACAATCTTATCGGAATACAGAAATTGTTTATCTATAATATATAATATCTCTTTGCAATTCAATTGTATATTGACATTGAATTTATCCTCACAGTGATTGGTATCTGAATTATAAACAGCATACCATATACTGAGATATATTCTGATCTGCACAATTAACCTATTCTAATATTAGCAATTACACGAAGGTATCGAATTGTAAATACATTCAAATAGTGTTTAATTTGTTAACGAGAAAATAGCTCCTTGATGACAATTCTCTAATTATTTACAATCAATTCAGACAAGTTCACAGAATGAGACAATTTATAAACATGGGGAGTGATGTATTCGTAATCATTTCTGCTACTGAAGTTGGTGAATTATTTGTAGAACCCAGTATTAGAACATATAGGACATTAAATTACTTTTTTTTAAATATATTCTAATTTACTGTGGCTGTAAAAAATGGTAAAATTTACCAGAGTATGGTAAAGTTAAATGCGTTTCTAGCTCTATGGGAACAGCAAAAACCTCGGTGGTTTTTAATGAATAGCTTTGGTAATGATTTTGATAAAATCAACAAAGAAATATAGTTTTAAACTACGTGATAGAATTTCTTATGCTTTGTACCACGTGATAGAATGCTTTGGTAATGATTTTGATAAAATCAGCAAAAAAATATAGTTTTAAACTACGTGATAGAATTTGGTAAATGTGGTCAAATTTGGTAATTCTATCACTGTACTTCAGAGAGCGCCATAAAAGCCGTTTATAAGGTTAAATTTAATTTTCAGATTTGTAATTTTTACAAAATGTGTGGTAATGAGGACAATAATTTTTCAAACCAGAATATCCGGTAAATACTGTTACTTTATGAACGAAAAAATTACCGAATGAATTTTTTAAATACCGTATAAATTGGCTTTATTAACTGAAATTGTGGTTCTTTTTATCAAAAATGTCATTATTATAGAGTACGGTAATTTTACTACAATTTTTTTTTCTCCTTGTAATATTCACAAAGCATCAGTGGCCTCAAAATTGCTAAATAGAATAATGCAGTTAAAATTGAATAAAGACTCCTCAACCCCATGGTTAAAGTCAATTTCATATTTTTATTAATCCTTATTTAAAAAATACATATTTTCCTTATAAAAGATAAATTTGTAGTTGTATTGAGTTTTTATGTTGGCCCAAAATATCTTCACATTTTACAGCAGTAGTTAGATATGGTTGGAGTGTCCAACCTACCCTTATAAGTAATTATCCATAGGTAACAAGTAATATGATTGAGCCGTGGTGGCTCAGGGGATAGAGCGTTCGCCTTCCAATGAGGTGAACCGGGTTCGAATCCCAGTCGATACGAATTCCGCATCCGGCTTGCACCTACCATAGTGCTGACGTGAAATATCCTCAGTGGTAGACGTATCATGGGTTAGAGTCCCCTTGCAGTCAGGCTAGCCGTGGGAGGTTCTCGTGTTCTTCCTCTCCATGTAACGCAAATGCGGGTTAGCTCCATCGAAAAGTCCCCCAAATTTCTCCTAATACTCGATCCAGGAGCTTCCTTGTCTTCTGGATTGGGTTCAAAATTACAAGGCTACGGAGTTGAACGTTAGTAGTCATAAACCCATAAAATTGGGTCGGCTGTTCAACGATGGTTATAAAATTATAAAATTAATATGACTGAAACTGAAGGAGATAGCTCATAAAAAATAACAGCAGTTTTTATTGAGAACAAAAATAACAATAGCGAAAACAGTTAATCCATTAAATGATTCCGAATGAATCATGATATTCCATACTTCAAAATATGGTTCCAATTGACCATAAAACAATATATAACAACACGATCAATAATCAACCTTAGATCAAGTCTTGTGATTGCTAGGCAGTTTCTGTCGGTATAAAAATCAAAACACTTCTAGTTGTATTGATTTTATCTACATATCTAGCAACTTATGCACACTTGTTCTTGTGCTAAACTTGCCAAGATTTTTTTTTTGGTATTTATAACGACTGTCAAAATTTGGGATTTTTCAGTACAAAAACTGCACTATGTATATTGAAGTAAATTTTTTTTAGTTTATTCCGTTGAATTTTTATTGTTTAAGGGTATAACCGTTCTAAAATGGAAAAAAAAAATATTTTTGTTTAATTTTTTAGTTTAAGAATTTGCAAATTTGAAAATCCTGTGTAGCTATTGAATTGTATAAATGCAAGAGATGAAAGTTATGCTATTTTTAAAAATGTAAAAAACAAAATGCATGCAGTATGTAGAAATGTAAAATATAAAATGGTTTTTAGTATTGATGAGCGTACACTGAGAAAAAAGGTATGGTCAAAACTACAGAATATGATTACTAAGGCCCGGATTTTGATGACATTTGCATTTTTTTGCAATTTTTGCATTTTTGGACATTTTTTGTCCTTGAGAGCATTTTTTGAGATTTATAGAGCATTTTCTTTAAATTTTGGGGCGTATTTTGCATTTTAAAGCATTTTTTAAATTTTTGGTTAATTTTTTCTAATTTTTATTATTTTTTATAATTTTTTATTATTACACTGGCTTCCAAGCAATGAAGAAAATCTCTAGGATATTTACAGGTGAAGCAACATCTTTTCAAATTGAAGAAGAATTGTCAGTAAGTGTGACCGTCCTTTTCAAGTACGCACCAATAACATCAGTAGACGCTGAAAGAAGCTTCTCCTGGTATAAAAATTTGCTTTCAGACAAGAGACGCTCGTTTACATTTCAAAATATTAAAAAAAAATTAATAATCCACTGTAATTCTGATATTTGGTAATATTATGAGATGGAAGTTGTTATATTCATTTAAATTTCTATACAAAATGAAAATGTTTTGGAGTCAATATATTTTCCTTTTTTTTTTTGTTATTTTAGGGTATAAAACATATTTTTTAAACTTTAATGAACGTAGAACAAGTATTGCATTGCTTTATTTTTTTTGAAACGACTCATAATAATTTTAAAGAGTAAAACATTGTTTTAGTTCAATATTTTTACTTCTATTTAAGTCATGTCATAAGGCATTTTTAGCGCAATTTTCGCATTTTAAGGGCATTTTTTGCACTTTTAAGGGCATTTTTTGCAGTTTGTAAAGACATTTTTTGCACTTTTTAAGGGCATTAATTGAGATTTTTAGGTCATCAAAATCCGGGCTCTAATGATTACATTTACCGGGTTTCTGGCTTTATGGGAACATTGAAAAGCTCGGTAATTTTTACGGAAGCGCTTTGGTAATGATTTTGGAAAAATTAGCAATCAAATATGGTTTAATAGTATAGGATAAAATTTGGAAAAAGTAGTTATATTCTGTAATGATAGCGTGATACCTTACAGTATGGCAAAAAATTATTTATTCGCTTAAATTTGCTTTTCAGTTTTTATTTGCTATTAAATGTACGGTAATAAGAACTATAATTTTGAGAACTGAAATTTCCGGTGAACTGTTACTATATAAACGAAAAAAGGACCAAACAAATGGACCAAAAAGGACCAAAACACCGTATATTTTGGCTTCTTTAACCAAAATTATGGTCTTTTCTTATCAGAAATGCCATTACTATACAAATACGGTAACGTTACCACAACTTTTTTTTTATCCACGTACCACTCAAAATTTCGGCATAAATGTCGGCATAAAGCAGGAATATGTTTAAAATTTCAACAACAGAAATTTATCAATGAAAAGAAAACTACTTAGTTTCATCGTTCTTATAAATATCTCAATAAAATGTTTCTTAAAAAAGAAACAATCGAAATATAATTCTGCATTTCCTTTTTCTCATTAACATTTCTAAGAGAAGGTGGGAAATTTATTTCCAAATTTTCCCCACGAATCTGAAATAAATTGAATTTCTGAAAACAAAAAAGGTGAAGTTATTTTGATTAATGCCCGTTCCCCCAGGTAGTCATGTAATTTGTCAAGAGTTGGCGCTGGTTCAGAGATGTCTTTAATGCATATAATGTCGCCAATAATCCATCTCATAAGAAATATTTCATTTGATATTGAATGCATCGCAAGCTTTGTTGTAAGAAAGTAGCAATTTTTGTGGCTCACAAAAAAAGTATCATATATATTGCTCATTTGAAATACAGTGATTGTTCGAAAAGACAATTTTCTTCTCTCGAAAAGGAATTCCTGTTTATTGAATTTTTATTAAATTTGTGTGTCTCAGAGTTATAATGATTGATTTTTGTTCTTTTCTGAAAGAAAAATATTATTTATTTGTTTTTTTTTTAAGTTAGCAATAAATTTGGAATAATAGTTGTCAAAAATAAATTTGAAAAAAAATCTACTGACATTTTATTTTATTTAAATATAAATAAACAAATTTTAATTAAAATATATATATATAACATCGGCTGATAAGTTCCCGTCTAATGAAGTAAACACAACTTTTTTAGTAAAATTCAAATTTATTCATCAACATAGTCTCCTTTAAGAGATATACAATCACTCCATCGCCTCTCTAACATCTCTATAGCTTTCTTAATAAAAGAAGAACCACCTTTGACTTCAAAATAGGCGTTTGTTTCGGCAATCACTTCCTCATTCATGCTGAATCTCTTACCCAGGAGCATTTTTTTCAAGTCTGCAGACAAGTAGAAGTCACTAGGAGCCAAATCTGGCGAATAGTGTGGCTCTCGGAATAATTAATTCGTTGTTGTTTCTGGTAAACTGTTAGCACACGTAGCACCCGTAACTTTTAAATCTCTGCAACTTTAAAATCAATCTTCAGATCGTTATAAAATTTTGACACCTTTTATTTGAAGGTTAGGACTTGCTAAACAAAATACTAATTCTGCATTTAGGGAGCCATCTGTATGTCAGACCGGAAACTTATTAACCGATGTGTTATATATATATATATATATATATATATATATATATATATATATATATATATATATATATATATATATATATATATATATATATATATATATATATATATATATATATATATATATATATATATATATATATATATATATATATATATATATATATATATATATATATATATATATATATATATATATATATATATATATATATATATATATATATATATATATATATATATATATATATATAT
Source organism: Parasteatoda tepidariorum (assembly GCF_043381705.1). Lineage (NCBI taxonomy): Eukaryota > Metazoa > Arthropoda > Arachnida > Araneae > Theridiidae > Parasteatoda > Parasteatoda tepidariorum. Next base: position 13,440,548 of record NC_092207.1, read on the forward strand.
ATATATATATATATATATATATATATATATATATATATATATATATATATATATATATATATATATATATATATATATATATATATATATATATATATATATATATATATATATATATATATATATATATATATATATATATATATATATATATATATATATATATATATATATATATATATATATATATATATATATATATATATATATATATATATATATATATATATATATATATATATATATATATATATATATATATATATATATATATATATATATATATATATATATATATATATATATATATATATATATATATATATATATATATATATATATATATATNTATATATATATATATATATATATATATATATATATATATATATGTTAAAATGTTAATATGTGTGTGTGTGAGTCGTAAACCCAAAAATGGATAGTTTTTTTTTAACACCGGTTACGAAATATAGAATAAGATAATGCAAACATAGAATGCGATATAGTATAAGATAAACACTTATTATAAAAATGCAAGATAAGTTACGTTATAATTGTACTAATTTTTCTAATAATAACATGAATTTTAACAATTAAATAATTATTATAAAATTTATAGTAATAATGTGAAATAAATATGAATAATCTTCCTTTTTAAAAAGGAACATCCATTCTCAGAGTTAAACATATTTATTTTTCATTAAAAAAAAAATTAAAAATATTTTGGAAAATAAAGAAATATTTTCGAAACATAAAATAATAATAATAACATATAATTTATACCAATAATTTTTGGAATAAGTAAGTATATCGTGATATTTCCTGTATCAGTATTAGATGGAACATTCAAAATTAAAACTACTCCTTCAAATTTAAGACGTTTAAAAATTCTAACATGATTTGCTCAAAACATGGACTGCTTTAAACCAAATTCAATATCTAACAAAGGAGATAATCGCGCAATAGTTAAACCCTATCCAAGAGTGAGAAACGATCCGGGAAACATCGTTAATTTAGCTCACTAATCAGCAGAAAATAAGAAAATCTGTTTTCCAGCTCATGTTTCGCTCCGCCAGTTACCATCCAATTAATTCTTAAGGTCAACTGAAGATACAGAAAAGCTTCACGATAATTGTTCCGAAGCTCTTGTAAGAGATTTAACTTGCGATTTAAAAGAAATTCCAACAGAAATGGAGCAAGTTGTCTCATTTTTAAACCTGTTTCTTCCATTTTAATTCTGTTTACTTACTAAAACTTAGATTTCTCAGACTGTGAAATTTGTTGAGTGAATTTCGTTTAGCACATATTAAGTGTTAATTTAAATAAAGTGAAAAGACTAAGACTTTGACATTGAAATAGCGAAAATAACAATACGGGTATTTTCTAGAATTTAATTAAAAATTATTTTTGTTGTATGCTTGCGAGGAAAAATTCTAATTCAAGTTTTTATTTTTCGGAGAAAAAATTTGCGAAACTATTATATTTTTTCTTAACATTTTTTTTTTCGTGCACTGAAACAAATTTATTTTCGTGCTTAATGTATCAATGTAGCTTATAAATAAGACAGAGGGGAATGCAATCCATTATCTATGGAATTAAATCGAAGAAGTTCGCAAAAATGTTAGATACATCAACAATAACTGGACATCAACAATTTGCGACACTGAATCTATGTCCTCAGGGTTTTCAATAAACCCCGAAGAAAAAAATGTTAGGATGGCCTTTCCCCTCTTATATTTGGATTTTATTTGATTCGCAACGTATGATATGATGTGATATGATATGATATGAAAATAGTTTAAAGCAAATGTCATTCTCCATCTGTAATCGGACGAAGAACGCTCGAAAGAGTGCAATAATTTGTCATAAATCATCAAATAAAATCAAAGGAGTTGCAACAAATAGAGTTTTCAAATAACCCTTACGAAAAAAAATCTGTAAAGGGTAAATCGATAAGGGGAACAGGGTTAACATGTCCACTTACTCATCTGGTTTGTGTTCTATTCTTGATTTATGATATGATTCCTGCCTATCTTGTTCTTGACTTACATGCAAATTTTAGAACAGCTCTGAATCACTATAAATACGTAGATAAAAGTATCATTATATTATATCATTACATTAAAAGTATGCCTGACCGTGACAAGTCATTGTATGCCCTTTAGTTATTGTGGTTGTAATGCTAAACCGTGCCACCTCTTCTTATGCGAAACAACTTATTAAAATTATTTTGAGAGAGGAAATAATTCAACTATCTCTTCAATATTTTGTTTCTATAGTTTCAATTTAGAAACTGTTGGCATCAACGGAAATAAAATAATTGTATTCCAAATCTTAAAATCTATAGAAAAATATGCTATAATCCCTAATCTCAATTGTTTATTGTATTGTAGCTCATTTACGTCGCACTAGAGCTGCACAATGGGCTATTGGCGACGGTCTGAGAAACATCTCTGAGGATGATCCGAAGACATGCCATCACAATTTTGATCCTCTGCAGAGGGGATGGCACCCCCACTTCGGTAGCCCGATGACCTGCACGTGAAGTCGAGCACTTTACGGTAGAACAGTTTAACGAGAACGAATACCGCCCACCCTCGGTCCCTATGCAGACTAATCTAAGCGGTCACCCACCCGCACACTGACCGCAGCCAGTGATGCTTGACTTCGGTGATCTGCTGGGAACTGTGTTTAACGATCAGTTTACTGCGGGACCCCTAATCTCAAAATATACTGAAAAGAAATATGTTACCCTCCTTAGTCTCAATCTGCAGAAAAAAATGTATATTAATATCCTTAAAATTTACGGAATTTTTTTTTACATTCATTAATCTCAAAATCTACTGAAAAAAAAAATGCTGCAGTTCATGTTAGAAGGGACAAAAGAATATTAAACAGAGTTAGTGACAGATTCAGGCTAAACTCAAATCAAGGAATCTTTCTACTTTCCCAAGATGAACATCTAATCAATGATTTAACATTAATCCAACGAAACAGAAATTAGTGAAGATAATTGCATTGAGAACATTCCACATCATTACTGCATTCATGAAACTGAAACTAGAACCCTGGAAGCAATCAAAGGAGGGATAATTTTTCCTTAACTGATAATTTGTTTCTAATTCCTTTACTTGGTAAATGTATGGATACTGTAAAACAAGTTCAGTAATTTAGTTAACTTAAGGAGACATATTCCTTTTTCGTTATCCATTTTTTTCCTGATATTCTAAGATATCTAATAAGGTTGAAGATCTAACACAATCATTTTAGTTTTATCTCTTTTTGTTTTACTTTTAGAGTTAGAAATTGTAAGAAATTTATCTTGAAGCGACGCTTATTTCAATTATCAACGGGTTGAAAGCCTAAAAGAGCCGTAACAACTGCTTCATCTCTTTTTTTTTTTAACTTTTAGAATTACTATTGTTAGATATTTTGCATGATACGACGCTTATTTTAATTACCAACAGGTTAAAAACCTAAAAGTGCCATAATAACAATTTTGTCTCTTTTTTTTACTTTTAGAGTTAGAAATTTAACATTATGTGACGCTTATTTCAATTACCAACACGATAAAAACCTAAAAGAGGCATAACAACACTTTTATCTTTTTTTTTTAACTTTTAGATTGAGATATTGTTAGAAATTTAGCATGATGTGACGCTTATTTCAATTATGAATAGGTAAAAACCCTAAAAGAACCATAAAGGCTCAGCGGTTAAGGAACTGGTTGTCATTGAGAAAAACCAAGATTCTAACACTGGTAATAAAAATGAGTTCCTTTTTTAATTAAGTAAGCAAATTTCGAGAAGTGTATTGTCCATTTTGTAATTTTAGTTTCTTTTTCTAAGAACAAATAGCATTTGTTTTAAAAAAAATATGATCATGGTAATAAAAGACAGAAGTCTAATTGTATCGAGTGCTCAACTAGGCGCCTATTCTCAAGACTCGCAAGACGTAAATGAGGAAAACAAAAGTGATTTTAAACGGAAAACGTAAAGTCGCCAACGAAAGAAAATGGAAAATAAAGGTGAACAAACAAAACTAAATAACCGCGGTAACCTAATATCAAACACAGAATTTAAAATAAATACAGGAGAAATAACAAAAATAAAAAAACCGGAGTGGCTAAGATTGGCAAATCGACACAAAAAGAATTTTTACGTGCTATGGGAAAGTGGTTATAGATGCATGTCATCAACAAGAGAATCGGCATTTATATGAATGAAAAAAGGTTCCAGCGCATCTTGATGCCCTAGAATTCTTCAGATGCTTCTTGATGATTTGGAATCTTATTTCAGCTTACGTCTGACGAGTCTTGAGAATAGGTGCCTATTTTTGAGGCTTTGAAACATGTCAACATTTATTTCCATCTTCATTTTGTTTTGAAGCAAATGAAGTCTTATATTATCAAGTTTATCTTTCCGCTTCTGTTTCTTATGATTATTCATTGAACTAACTAAACTGTTTTTAAGGATTTAATTATTATCAACTGGTTGACAGCATTTAATTACTCCTGCAAACTTCCATTTTTAATTGCTATTTATAATTTTGTATTTAATAATGTGAATGCTTTTTTCATAATTGGTTTTCAAATTCCAAAATTGCGTTTTTGTTCTTAAAATAGACGTAGGGACTGTATATTTAATTATGTAGTAATTATAACGATTGAAATCAAATCGCAATAATACTTATATAAAATATCAAGAAAAACTTTATTTAAATGTTCATCTCATAAAAAAAAAACCCACCAAAATAGCTCGTAATAATCTTTTTTGAAGTTACCCTATTCCAACAAATATAGTAATGTATTAATCCTTTATAAGGCCGTGAAAAGTATAATTTCCTCCAGCTTCATTCATTCTTAAATGTCGATTGGAAGCTATTTTCTTACCTATGATTTGATTTGTTTCATTTGATAACTTCAAGAGTTGTGATATCTGGTCGATACGAATTCCGCATCCGGCTTGCATCGACCACAGTGCTGACGTGAAATATCCTCAGTGGTAGACGGATCATGGGTTAGAGTCCCCTTGCCGTCAGGCTAACAGTGGAAAGGTCTCACGGTTTTCCTCTCCACGTAACGCAAATGCAGGTTAGTACCGTTATAAAGTCCTCCACGAACACAGTTTTCTTCCAATACTTGATCCAGGAGTCTTCTTTTTTTCCTAACGGCAGGCGCTGAACTTTTACTTTATTCGCCTAGGAAGGTGCCGGAAGTGTTACTCATTTAACGTTACCCAGTGGGCACCTGTGAACCTAAGTCACGGAGGCGAGCAGCATTACCTACGCCACACTGCCACATATACCCGTTTTATAGGGTGGTCCACATTCATACATCACACAATAGAGAACAACACACAGAGAGAAACATCCATGCTCTGTGCGGGATTCGAACCCGCAGCCACTGTCTTCGCAGTCAGGCACGCTAACCACTCGACCATCCTGCCGGCAGGATTCTGGGTTGGGTTCAAAATATATAT
>NC_092207.1:13446071-13499878 GCF_043381705.1 Parasteatoda tepidariorum
TATATATATATATATATATGCGCGTTCGTTTATTTGAAAATTTCTCAGCAAATTTATTTTTATTTATAAATTCACTTCCTTATGAGCAACGAAGTTTCCAAATTATACCAAATTTTTCAAATTAATCTTCATCAAATTAATTTCAAATAATAAGCTAAATTAATTAATTTTCATAAATCAATATCGAACACAGAAATGTTTTAACGTAACGTTACTAGAAAAAATTGCAGTATTAAGGGTTAATTTTTTTTTTTTTAAAAAAAGTGTATACTGCTTTTTTTTCTGATTCGGTAATCGAATTTTTCCAATTTTTCCATAATCCATAATTTTGTTTTTAATCTTCATTATTCAATATATTTATGATAAAGGTCTATAATATTAGTTACAAAAAACTAACTTCAGGTTTCATCTTAATTAGTGTGTTAAAGTGTTTTTCATCGTCAGAAAAGTTTCGCATTTGTCTTTTTCAAAAGAAATCGACTCTTTTTTCTTTCTTTCTTTCAGAAACAAAAGTAGCACTTATTCTTAACTTTTCTTCGCCTGATAAAAGACTTTAATACAAAAAAATTGGGAAAAAAAGATTAAAATTAACAAATTGTTAAAAAAGCTTTTACCTCTAAGAAACGGGGAATTTTTTTCTATTTCTGGCATTAAAGCAGAAACGAAACTAATTGGACTAAAACAACTTTTTATTGATAAAAAAATTATATTCAAGAGCAATTTTTTTAATTAATATTAAGTAATTTCATATGAGTTGCGAGTTAATTTTTAAGAAATAACAATGGAAAAATATCACTTAATAATTCTTAAAATATAACATTAAGTGACCTTGTAGTTGATGAAGCGTACAAAAACAAAACAAAAATTAAGGACTTAAAATAATTTAAATTTCCAGATAATTGATGTTGTTATGGCCCAAATTTCAGCTTTCATACATTAATGTAATTTCTGTTTTCATACACTAATACATTACTTCATATTAAATTCAAGGGCGATATTATTACTATTTAAAATATCAAGCTATTGTTTTAAAAGAAGGAATTTTACTTAAAAAAACTTATAATCTTGACAAAAAAAATTGCATTCTTGTATTAATGCATTCTATGTCACATTTAAATTTTTATTTAATTTTTTTTCTTTGTTTTGTTTCTGTTAAGTAAGCATATGAGAAAATAAAAAAAAATCAAACTAAAAAAAAATAAAGGTGTTTCTTATCCATCGCTCTATATATTGATTTTTAAAACCTTAGTGGAGAACTAAATCTACAATTTTGTGAGTGGAGGCGAAAATTGCATTCTTGTATTAATGCGTTTTATGTCACATTTAAATTTTTATTTCCTTTTTTTCTTTATTTTGTTTCTGTTAAGCAAGCATATGAGAAAATAAAAAAAATCAAATTAAAAAAAATAAAGGTGTTCCGTATCCATCGCTCTATACATTGATTTTTAAAACCTTAGTGGAGAACTAAATCTAAACTTTTGTGAGTGGAGAAGAAAATTGCATTCTTGTATTTATGCATTCTATGTCACTTTTAAATTTTTATTTCCTTTTTTTTCTTTATTTTGTTTCTGTTAAGTAAGCATATGAGAAAATCAAATTTAAAAAAGGTGTTCCGTATCCATCGCTCTACGTATTGATTTTTAAAATCTTAGTGGAGAACTAAATCTAAAATTTTTCAGAGTATCAAACTAATATTTAAATGAGTAAAACACTATAAAGCATATCAAAGTCTGATGTGTCCAATAAAGGAAAGGAAGGATTAAAAACATCAAAAACCAATTTATTTCAAAATGAATGTGAAAGATAGTATATTACTAATGGAAACTGAAATATTCTTCAATCTGACAAATAAACTGGTTTTTGATAATCATTATTTTATTAAAGTGAGTAAAACAAAAAAAGGCATATTAAAGTTTGAGAATTCATATTTGAGGTCTATTAGAGCAAATAAGGGATTAAAAATATATATAAAAAAAACAAACAAGTTAATTCAAAATAAAGTACTTTAAAGGGAAGTGCTATTTCCTTCAACCTGACTAGTTTTTGATAATTATAATCTCATTCTTTTAATTTATTTTGATTATGATTAATTACGGTTAAATAACTTTTTTTCCCTTACTTATTACTTTTTGGTTTATAATAGTAAAAGCTTTTCTGATGTCTGACATTTTCTTGTGGTTTCGGGCAACTTTTCTAAATCAGGCTTCCTTAACTGGTTATCAGGGTATAGTTTGTCTAAAGTAAAACTCCCCTAGTCATTCGTCTGAACCCGTGGCGTTAACTATGGTAATGAGGTATAACTATTTCGAATAGGGGTGTGGGGTCACTCTTTAAGACAAGATTTGGCTCGGGTCGAAGAGAGAAAGGGAATCTTTTTCTCTGGTCTATTTTGATAGCCCTAGAGTGAAGAAATGCTACCCTCCCTGAAATGAGCTATTCTTGTTTCCATAGCAGCAGACGGACTTTGTGGAGGGGAGAGTTCTTACCGTAGACAAACTATACTTTTTCGTACAGAGTAAACAATAATTTGGATAAACCACAATGAAAGAAGATGCTTCAACTTCACAAGGGATACTGCTTTTATAAGTAAACCTGTTGTTTCTCCTTTCTTGCTTTTCCATAGAAGCATTTCGACAACACGTTTTTCTAATGATGCTCGGGTCACCAGCTATTGAAATCAAGTCTCATATTATTTGTAGTCACCTCCTTTAAAATTCATAGATACTTTTATCCCTTTTTATATTTCTTGAAAATACCATTTAAAAAACTGCCCTATGAATCACTCAATGTGTGAAAAAATCAATCAACAAAATAATAAGCCTCAACTAAGTAATTAATTGTTAGGTTATGCAAACAATTTCATAAATAACAACGGCAGCTATTTAGTGGTGTATTTCCAAGTTTATTCTGAGAACAGGTGCATCAGAAAGGTTATTGGTTCGAATCCCGGGCAAGGCATGGATGTTCTTTCCTTCTCTGTACTATCTGTCCTTACTGTGGAAGCAACGTTGGCCCACCTAATACGGTGCCCCTTAAAGAGTGGCCAACAAATCTGCCCTTCTGGTGCCTGTATAACCTAGGTCATTATCCAGGTGGACATTGAAAGAAAAAAATTCTGATAACAGGTCATTTACAGGATATGGCACGTTTTCGAGCTAAATTGATATTCTACAGCACAAAATATACTATACTAAGTAGGAGGGCATGAACTTTTATGTTCGAACAATATATCAACGTCAGCTGAACTTAAAAATTCAAGAATTTTAATTTTTTTTTAAGAGTGGAAATGACTGGTTTTCAGACTTCTTAAAATAAAGTGTCAAAAATTAGAGTACAGAATGGGTAATTTTTCTTTTAAGATTCCTATTTAATCGAAAGTTATTGCAATTTGTCCTTTTTTTTGCGAATTTTTTCTCAGTTTTTGATTAAATAATGACTATTTATCCATCATCGTTTTAGAAAATTTTGTTTATTTTTCTCGTGATTTTTATTTTACACGCTCACTCTTGAGTTTATGTTTAAGGTAACATGTGAGATATTAGATAATGCCCGATATAACACCTTAACATTTATATTGAAGTTTTTAGAAATTTCGTTTCATACTTATATTGAAGTTTTCAGAAATTACGTTTCATACTTATATTGAAGTTTTCAGAAATTACATTTCATACTTATATTGAAGTTTTCAGAAATTACGTTTCATACTTATATTGAAGTTTTCAGATGATTCCGACTTGAATTAATATAATGTCATAAGATTATTGTTATAGTCGTTAACGAATAAAATTTCTTCTCTTTTATTTCGTCTTATTATGTCAAATTCTGTTCGCTAAGTTCAATTGTTCTCATATAAGGTTGAATAATTTTCAAAATTCAGATAATCATTCATTTCGTAACGATTAACGTACATATTATATACAAGTATTATATCGATTAGATTAAAAAGATTTTTATTGGTAACATTCTTAGCGAAAATGATTTTATTTCGAAAAATGCAATTAGAAATATTGAACGAAGTAAAGATTCTTAATTTTCGCATGTCTAATTTGCTATATTACATTCCTATATATTTCATTCCTTTTGTTATTAAATGCAATGTCAAAAACTAACATTTTGTAAACATTTAAATATCCGTATAAAAGTGACGGTAAAATTATTTAACAATAATTATCTGTTCTCATACCTAGACGTATCTCATCTGCTATTTTATATAAATGGAACTTATCGGGTTACCTTATCTAAAGGGGCAATTTTTCAGGTAAACCAGTCCCTAAAGCTTTGCTTTAACTAAGTATATTCTTGTGTTCGCAAGCCTTTTGAGATCGAAAAAGAGTATAAATATATTGTCGGCCGACCAAAGACAGCTTGATTAATGGGAAAAGTGCTTTCACGTTACGCTTGTAGCTCCCTTAGTCCACTCTGAAACACAAAATTGCTAGCAACGAAATCTATCTTGCAGCTCAGGGTTCTCTCGCGCAATTAACATGCAATTAATGTTTTACATCAGCTGAAGACATAAAAATCACTTAAGTTAATTGCGCTGAAGCGTCGTCTACAGCTTGCACTGTGACCGTAACTAAGGAGGATTGAAAGTACTAAATAGTTGTTTGAAAGCAGTTTGAAGTGGAATTCAGAATTTCCGTGAAATACTAATTAGTTTAAACACACGTTATTCAGACGCTTCATTTTTGGCGTTCAATTGCAAAGAAAAGACGTCTTTAATTACTTTCACTCAATACACATTAATTTATTTTTAATCGATTAGATGTTATTTGCATACCGTGCAATTCAAATTTTTACCATCTGGAAATTTTTTGGAAAAGCTTCGGGACAATCTGAAAAATAAACTTTTTATATATATAAACAAAACGAAACCTTGATTTATGATAGTGCAAAAAGTTGGTGAAAGAATATTAACATCTACAAATGTACAGATGTCATGATATCTCGAAATTTGCCAATTACCCCAAATTTGAACAGCGTTTTAAGTCTGGAAAAAACCCTTCGGTAATCGTGCGTAAGATAAAAAAAAATTCAAATTGAAATTAGAGATTAACATTTCAATCAGACTCCAAATTTAATTCGGGAACTATTAATTTATAGATTACATCTAATCTCTCATGTTTTGTTAGTCAAAATTTCGAGTTCAAAAAAAATATTTATTCTTAAAAAGTATGTTATAGTGTTGAATTTCAGAAATTTAAAATGTTAACGGTTTTAATCAGTTGGTATATTTAAAGTATGCTTCCTGTTAAAATCCGATAAGTAAATCAGAAGCTATTCAGAATATAAGTATCTATTTTTGCTAGAAAATTATTTATCATTTCAATAAAACACAATATAGTTAATCTCCTTTTCCTATCTCATAATAAAAATTTTTTAATAACCATTTTTTTATTAAATTAAACATCTTCTATGAAAGATAATTTAGTTAATCTATTTTTCATATCTCATACTAAAATTTTTTTTAAAGTTATTTTTTATGAATAACTCATTTTAAATAGTCTATTTTCAGTTTTAATTAAAATCCTTCAATACAATGAATCAAATCACTAAACTAATTTTATTTGTAAGGGGAATTTGAACAATACCGTCATTTATTAAATTTCAAACTAATTTAAATATTAAACATTTCAGTTATTTGAACTCAGAAAGCTTTATCAGTTCTTAAACTTGACAGTTTTCAACTTTTGTTTCGTAAGTTGTCTACGAATTTGTAAAGAGCTCACAACAATAATCGAGTTAAGGGACGGAAATCATACAATAATTTAAACGAAAAAATGACTGCTACAGACTGTCATCCACAATAGGATAAACAACTTTCCGATGAGAAAATCAAACTCAGCTTCTTTGTAGATTGAATGATTTCTGAAACATCGTTTTTATTTTCAAGATGTTTTGACTTCAAATTGAATATCATTGATAGGCACAAAGAATTTGATTTTGAAGATGATTAATAATTTATTTTTAAAGAACCGTCAAAGTCTAGACCAGACAAAATCTAATTTTTAACTTTAACTGATTTATATTAGATTAAAGCGACCGAATCTTAAACGCGTCTGCATAATTTCGAATGAACAAATATTTGTTCTTATTTAGTTGAGTAAGATTTGCGAATGTTAGAATTAAGGTTGAACAGAGTTATTACATTTATTATTTATTTTTTGATATCATTTTTTCAACTTCAAATGATAAAGGGAGATGCAGATGTTGTATTTTTTCTTGCGTACTCTGAGCAAAATAACGACGTAACATTTTATCGTAGCAAAAAGCAAAAAAAGGGTGTTTCTTCTGAAAAATTATTACTCAAGATATTTTTGACGAAAAGCTTATATGTTATTATGCAGATGCTATATTTTCTCTTCTATGCTTTACGCAAAATAACAACGTAACATTTTTTCATAGCAAATAAAAAGGGTGTTTCTTCAGAAAAATTATTACTCAAGATATTTTTGACGAAAAGCTTATATGTTATTATGCAGATGCTATATTTTCTCTTCTATATTTTGTGCAAAATAACGAAGTAACATTTTGTCATAGCAAAGAAAAAGGGTGTTTCTTCAGAAAAATTATAACTCAAGATATTTTTGACGAAAAGCTGATATGCTATTATGCAGATGCTATATTTTCTCTTCTATACTTTGTGCAAAATAGCGAAGTAACATTTTTTCATAGCAAAGAAAAGGTGTGTTTCTTCAGAAAAATTATTACTTAAGATATTTTTGACGAAAAGCTGATATGTTATTATGCAGATGCTATATTTTCTCTTCTATGCTTTGCGCAAAATAACAACGTAACATTTCATCATAGCAAAAAAGGAATGTTTCTTTAGAAAAATTATTACTCATAAGTCGAACACCCAATCCACAAAAATTTGCAAAATTAAAATTGGAGCGACGGGCAGAAAACACGGTTTGATATAAAAGGAAATGTTTTCATAATTATCGAGACATATTTTTACAATTATCTTACACGACATATCAAGACTTCTTTTTATAATGATAAAAAGATAATTTTTCATTTTGTTTTACTCCCTGTATATTTTTCTACACATCTGCGCGTTTTATAAAAATTTTTGAGTCATATAGTTTTTGTTCTGCAAAACGAAATGTAACTTAAGTTGAACACCCAAACCACTAAAAGTTGCACACTCAAGATTTGATAACTGACAGAAAACACGGTTTGATATGGAAGGACATATTTTTATAATAATCGTACAAGGTAAATTATGTTGAACATCCAAACCATTAATAGTTGTACTTTCAAAATTGCGGTGACGGACAGAAGACACGGTTTGATATGGAAGGACATATTTTTGTAATTATCATACAATGTAAATTATGTTGAACATCCAAACCACGAACAGTTGCATTCTCAAAATTGCGGTGACGGACAGAAGACACGGTTTGATATGGAAGGACATATTTTAATAATTATATACAATGTAAATTATGTTGAACATCCAAACCGTGAATAGTTGTACTTTCAAAATTGCGGTGACGGACATAAGACACGGTTTGATATGGAAGGACATATTTTTATAATTATCATACAATGTAAATTATGTTGAACATCCAAACCATGAACACATCCAAACCGTGAACAGTTGTACTCTAAAAATTGCGGTGACGGACAGAAGACACTGTTTAATATGGAAGGACATATTTTTGTAATTATCATACAATGTAAATTATGTTGAACATCCAAACCACGAACAGTTGCATTCTCAAAATTGCGGTGACGGACAGAAGACACAGTTTGACACCGAAAGACATTTTTTTTTTAGTTTTGCTTTACTATTAAATTTAACGCAATTAGAAAAAAAGTATAAAGAAAATCTGAGAAAGAGGAAATCACGAAAAGTCCAAGAAAAATAATATTTAAATTGCATTTAAGTATTAAGAGATTTTTGACATTATTTAATGAAAAAAAAGTTTTGAAATTAGATTCAATAAAGCAAACTTGACACTTTATCACTTTAAATCTAATTCATATTTCCCTAATTAAATATTCTACCCGAACTCCGAATAATACGTAATTTACTCCGCTTAATATAATATTCACAAAGAATAAAAAAAAAAAAGCATTATCATGACAAGGCATTTAATACGGCTTTAAAATATTAGTGTCCGTCAAAAAGATTTTATATCACGTCGCGTATGACCGTATAAAAGCAAGAATTTTTCTGAAATTCTATTCACCGAGCGATAAAAGCGGAGAATTAAAATTAAAAAAAACTTTCTTCTTTAAACACACTTTTTTTTTTATCTAGTTTCAAATCGGTAATCATGAAAATCGATCTACGCTTTCCCGTAAAACCGCGGGAAAGAATAACAGCGTAAGGTGGATAAAATCGAAAAAATCGATAAACATGGAGAGATTCCGATATTATCTTTCGACATTTGCAACAGCATATCGATTTAATTCCATATCCATTGGATGCAAGTTTTTAAAAGTTATAAATGTTGTATTTCTTGTACTGTTTTTTTAAGGGTGCTGCATAAGTTTTTTGTTTTGTTTTTATAGCATAAAATGTTTTTCCACCTCCTGAGGGCTTGCAGTTGGACAGTTTTTTTTTCAATTTATACTTTGTAAAAATGTTGGTTTGCGCTAAAGGAAAAAGCGAGATACACTGTTAAAAAAATTGAGTTTCTTGAACCACATAATTGTGCATATTGTCTACAATTTAATTAGGAGCCAAAATGAATCACACTATACGAAAACAATTGGGTATACTATAGCCTACGTCACAGATCGTGTTATTCCTACTAAATTTAACTAGTAAACAGCATTTTCTGCGAACCTGATTTCTAGCAACAAGTAAAAGCATCAAACAAAGTGTCTTGTTATAAGTCGCTACTCGCTAGGTTGGAATTGTATTAGTCTAGTTCCTTTGGAAATAATTTATATTGTTGTTTTACCGAAGTTTATGAATTTAGTAAACATATTTAAAACTCAGTTTATTAATTAAACTAAAAGGAAAATGTTATTCCTAGTAAGTGGAAGTAGTTGTGCTTTTTTCATATTATACCCAATTCTAGTAAGGATACTGTAATGTCCTATAATGACATTTTTGGTAAAAAAAAAAAAAAAATTAACTCTGGTTAATAAAATCAAATTTGAAACCAGTATTTGAAGAATTCCTTTAATAATTGTTTCATTTCTATGGTAACGGTTAACCGGAAATACTGGTACTGAAAAATATATTTCTCATTACCCCAATAAAATATAAAACATAAAATTAAAAAAATAGTACACGGAGTCCCTCCTCCCGGAAGAAGTAAAACTTCGTAATGTGGAAATGAAAATAGGAAGGGGTAGAAATTGATTTTTAGTGAAATCATATTGTTTCTTTAAGACAAACTTTATTAACATTGCTTACAATTCACAATTGATCGCATCTTTTAATTATCATTTTCTACGCTCACGCGTTCGAGTGCCACGCATTCACTCTCGCTCTGTCTCTTTCTATTCCCCCTCCCCAGGAGCGTTGAACGTTTAACACAACAGTGCTTTCATACCCCTCCATGGTAGCGTTAAACGTTTAACGCAACCTTGTTGGAAGTCGCATTAGAAGTTTCACTTATGAATTAAAAACCGGCAAAAATGAAAAAATAAAAACATAAAAAAATAAGTATCTAAAGCAGAGTATCTATGTGCATCAAAGTATTTTTTTAATTGTATTTGATAAAAAAAAATATACTTATTAGTTTTTTTAAATACAATACTTTGTTTCATTTAAAAAATTTTCCGCTTAGTTAAAAAATATTAATAATAAAATATATTTTAAAAAAAAATTATAATAAGAAATCAGCTTATTTCTCAATGTTCTAAATTTCAGTAAGGTATTCTTGGCGAATTTAAAAAATATTTCGCTTTGTTTTCTTTAACGCCAATATTACCTACTATGTTTTTCTCTTACCTCGTGCGCTCAACGAACGTAAAGAGAAATCTTGTCTCCATGACAACGGTAGCGTTAAACGTTTTTAACGCAACCTTGTTGGAAGTCGCAATAGAAGTTTCACTTCAAAAAAATGAAGAGTAAATTTACCCGAATAAATGATTTTTATGTCTTGCTAAAAGGTATCATAATAAAATTACAAAATTTTACGTTTACCGAGTTTTATCATGAATTACAAACCATATTTAATTGTTAATTTTACTAAACTCATTACCAAATCGCTTCAGTAAGAACTACCAAGCTTTCTTGTGAGTCCAGAGATCCAGAAATATGGTAAATTTTTCCATATTCTGGTAGCATTGATCAAATTTTCTCAGTGTATCATCGTGCAAATGAATTCTTTATAAAAATGATTATAGAATACAATGATTCACTAAAACTGCAATATTTTAACTAAACTGGATCAATTTAAAATCTTTTTGGGTTTTGCACAAAATTTGCTATATAATTCGAAGTTTCGATATTATGGTTCAACTTTGGTTTGTCTTTTTAGAATTTCTTTTTATAAATACATCATAAGCCCTGACGAATCATTTTTTGATAAGCCTTTTTCACAAATAGTGTGCCTGTAAAATTAGAAACCAAATTTATGAATTACGCGTGACAAAAAGTTAAAAAAATGAAAATAAAAATATGCTCAACATTTGGAAGGCAGAAAATTTTTATAAATTGCGATTTGACAATATTATGATGCTAAAATAAGCAATAAGTGGTTTTCATAATTTAAAAATTAACTTTCCATTTCCTTTAATTTTCTTTTCATTGAGTATAATTGCTATAGCTTTATTTCAGTTAAGTTGTCATGCAAAATTAAATCAATTCTATTTTTACAGATTATTTCTATATTTGTCTGATGCATATAAAATTGAATTGACTGCATGCCCGTAAAATTTAAAAAAAAAACATTACGTAGTTGCTTATATATTTTATTTTTTATTATATTCGACATTTTGTATTGAATTTAAAATTTAGAGACTTAAAATCCTATAAATTGTCTCAGTAAAATAAAACAGCACAAAGTTTTTTTAAGTTGATTTCACTTCAATTAGTTTTAGTAGCAAAACTAATATTGAAAAAAAAATATGAATTCGGTATTTTTGGATAACATAATGTGAAAGAAATTTTTCTGTAAATTGAGCAATAAAATGTTCCCAATTAATTTAATGGACTACTACTAATTATTCCTAAGATTATTGAATTTCAGTGACCTAATAAATAACATTTACCAACATGATTGAATAACATTAACCTATAAAATTCGTTTAAGACTTTTTTATACTGGATATTTTTCAAAATACGTGTTTAAGAAAATTGACATAGCTAAAAATTACTGTTTAAAAACATAGATATAGCTTGAAATGCGCAATTAAGAAAGTGGGCACAGCTATTTCAGAAAATCGACATAGCATTTAATTCCGTTAAACTTCTCTTATAAAAATGTTTTGTTCTTTTTTTAAATAAACTTACATACACTGTATGAAATGAATGCTCAAATTTCAGGAAATCATTCTTCGTTTTTGACAAAACCATTTCCTGATATGTTCTCCGAGCAAACATTTCGTCTAAGTGATGAAACAACTATCATCACTTCTTCGAGATGAACGAATTTCGTCAAAATTTAACAAACATCCAATCATTTTATTTTTTCTTCAAAAAAATAATAATAACTAGTATCTTATAATGTATCTCGCTTTTTTAAAAATCACTTTATTGTGAACACCATATACATATAGGTCAGGGATGGCGAACCAATAGCACGCGTGCCATTTATGGCACGTGACACAATATTTTGGGCACGTCACCGATCACGAAGTTCACTATGACGCATATTAACAATTAAATAAAAATTCACAAAAAATTAACAAGCTAACAATAAATAACTAGCAAAGAAATTAACAGTTCTGCTTAAACTAATATCTTATAACCCTAATATGAGTTACTTGTCATCTAATCTGCAACAACAGAAGCCACACTGATGTTGCTTTAAGTTGAATTACGCTGGTAACTGAGACATTGCAAAATGTATTTTTTTTTCGTAGTAAATAAAGAGTTTTGAGTTGATAGTATTTAGTATTATTATTTACCCAATAATCACGAAGTCAAAACTATTTGCCGGCACGTCTATGACCTCATTAGACAATTTTTCAGAAAAAATGGCACGTTGGTGCATAAAGGTTCGCCACCCCTGATATAGGTGGATCAAATTATCCTAATAGCACAAGAATGTTAAATAAAACAGAGAGATAATTTACGCATGTTGCAAGACTATGATATATCATCTACAATTCAGAGTTGCTTATAGTTTCACAATATTTTTTTGTTGACGAAGCCTCGCGGTACTCCTTTGTAGGCTATGTAGCAATTTATAATACATAAAAACAATTATTTTCAATATACTTTAAAAAAAATCATACCTAAAACTAAATAGCTGTAGAAGCTCTCTCGATTTCTTCACCAACTAGTCTTAAACGGAAATATGCTTTTTTGTTCACAAAATCTTATAGTTTTAGAAAGTTTTGTAATTGATGTGCTATGGAGTATAATGTAATTGATCTGCTATTTTGAAAAAAATCTATATTTTTTTATAAAGTTATTTGGATTTAGACAGAAAAAGAATTAAAAGAACGTAAAATCTACTGAGTAGCTTTTTTGTTGTTTTGAGGTTTCTCAATTATGACTTACCTCATTTTGATTCACAGAAAAAGAAAATTTCTCCAGATTAACTGTTCGAAAAAACCCCGCGACTTCTAATATCCAAGAATAATCTAATATGAGGACATTACCTTAATGGACATTGAGTTGGACAAAGAACTGCTAATCTCTCTTATTTCTGGTATTTTCATTTCCTAGAGAATTACTTTCTAAGCTATTTAACCACTAATTCTGATCGTGAGCCTGAAACAAACCTCATATTAATTGGAAGAAAAAAAAATCAGCACACTCTTTATCAACGTGCAATCTATATAAACCTTCACTAATAAGATTTTTTAAAATCGTATTTTTTTTTTTTGGATATTTAGTGTTTTACGGACCATTCACAGACAGCTAGGCTACATATCACATTTGCTTTATCGCGATTTTAAATTTAAACTCAGTTAAATTATAAGAAAATGCCTGCTTTAAATATGAGGAGAAATATTTTACCTTAAAAATCAGAACGATTCCTGAAAAAGTATTATTTCATGTAACATAGTTAATATTTTTGAAAATTTACTGAAAACGCTGCGTGACTTCGAATTTTTTGCACTGATATATCATTTAAAAGCTTGAAAAAGACATAAAAATAAAAGTATTTTTTCCCTCTAAAATTTAAAACATTGTTAGACGTTTTTATTTATGCGAGAGTGTTATTTTTTAAAAACTTTTCTTAAAATGATGTACACAACTTTAATTGTGAAACCGCCAGGAAAGACCACCGCTGTGTTGGGACCTCCTCGATTTGAGACCACTTTTTTGGGAGGCACGGATTTTTTCCATAGAGTTTGAGTTAAAAAAAAACAATTCAGAGAGACCATCAAAACCTCTCCCATCTACAGGGGAAATCTCTGCACAAAATGCGAAAAAGTCAATTATGGAACACGGAGCCGCGATGGCTCAGGGGATAGAGCGTTCACCTTCCAATATGGCGAACCGGGTTCGAATCCCAGTCTATACGAATTCCGCATCCGGCTTGCATGGACCACAGTGCTGACGTGAAATATCCTCAGTGGTAGATTGATCATGGGTTAGAGTCTCCTTGCCCTCAGGCTAACCGTGGGAGGTTCTCGTGGTCTTCCTCTCCCTGTAACGCAAATGCGGGTTAGCTCCATCAAAAAGTCCTCCTCGAAGGCAAATTTCTCCCAATACTCGATCCAGGAGTTCCCTTGTCTTCTGAATTGGGTTCAAAATTACAAAGCTGTGGAGTCTAACATTAGTAGTCGTAAACCCATAAGATTGGGTCGGCTGTTCGAAAAATATTAACATATAAACGATATTAATAATATAAACAAAACAGATAAGTAAACTCAAATGTATTTTAAATATTTGCAAATGGCTCGTATTTAGTGAGTTTTTTTTTTTTTTTTTTTTGGACAATCTCTGAAAGAGATCGACAATAGTCAGAATGAACTAAAGACGATGCTAGGCAATGATTTATTTTTTAGAGTTGAAAATTAAATTAGAAAAAAAAATTTATTTTAGAAAAAAACTAAGCATCTTAAAGAAACAAACTTCTCATCTTTTTTCTTCCTGTTCTCATATTGTCTTATCTTCTTTTTTTTAAAATCATGATATAAAATTAAATGAAAAATTAAACAAAAAAACCACAATTGTTAATTTATTTAAAACAGTTCGATCATTCATATTTGGTAAATTTGTCTTTGCACATAATAATAACAATGTTTTTACTCGCAATAACTTTTATTGACTCTTAAATTGTATTAATCGATACCGTTTTTATGACGCCAACACAAGTGGCATTTCCGCACCAAGAAAATGACCCTGACGAAATTTAAAATTCAATCGAAAATCATGTACCTTCGATATCATTTTGAAATCAATGAAGGTAACCCCTTAGAACGACCAACCTCCATTAAAGACCATTTTACTGTTGAACAGAGAGTAGTGTCTCCCGAGTGGTTTTACTGTGTAACTTTGTAAATCAAAAGGGGTCACGTTGCGTCCTCAATTGAATATTTATCTACAACAAATGCACGGAGAAAAAAATAATTAATAAAATCAGAATGTACGGTATTTAAACCATTCAATTTTTCAGTTCATGTGGTAAGGGGCCGTTCAAAAAGTACGTACACAAAAATGGAGAAATTTTAACCCTCTCCCCCCTCCTTCGTGCATTACCGTACGTAAGGTCTTACTCCCCCCCTCTTAGAGTATATACATTTCTATTAGTCTTCCCCCCCTTTTTCATAAAAATTAAAATAATTATGTTTTAAATAAAATTAAATATTTATTTAAAATTATTTACTCATTTAAATTTTTAAACAGTAACACCCAACTTTATCTCTTTGGTGTATACTTATAATGTACGTACTTTGTATAATACCTCCCCCCCTCCCCATCGTACAAAACCGTACAAAATAGCAAATCCCCTCCCCCCCACCTTTCGGAATGTACGTACTTTTTGAACGGCCCCGAACGGTATACCGACATTCTATTTTTTAAAATTATAGTTCTCATAATCACACTATTTAGTAAAAAAAAATACAAAACTGAAAAGTAAATACAATAAAAATGATAAAATTACAAAATTTTACCTTATTTTACCCTCATATTGTAAAACCATATTTTGTTGTTAACTTTACCAAAATCATTACTAAAGCACTTCTTTACAAATTACCAAGCTTTAAAGTATTCCCTAAGTGCTAAAAACACGGTAAATTTTCCATATTCTAGGAGTTTTAACTACACTTTTTTTCCTCAATGTAGTTAACACTAACAATTTCGTTTCCGTTTCTGACAGTGATTTCCTAAAAATGTATTTAAAAAGTGGTGATAATGCACGTTTTTAAAATCGAAAAACATGAATTTTCGTTTTAAATTATCCTCAAAAGCATTAATGGTATAGTTTATCACAAAATATAACAAAAAAAAATATATACTTCATCAATTTTAAGAAGGACAGTAAAAAATATAATCCGATTACATTGGAATGTTTCAAATGTCAACAAAAATAGCCAAATCGGATTAAATTTACCGTCACGAATACTTTTAGGTTTTTCTCTAGGAAACCAAATGTTTTTTTTTTATGAAAGTGAGTATGTGTTGCTGTAAAAAAAAAGGACGTGGGATTAAATTTTATCGCTCGAATTTAAACAGTTTTAGAACTGTTTTAGTGAGAAAAAAAAAGCATGATTAAGAATTATAGCACATTTCTGTCAATGTTAAACTGGGAATTAATAAATTTTTGAACTTAGTAAACTCGATATTTAAAAAGAAGAGTTTTCATTAGCATTTTCAGAATGTTATTTCCTCAGAGCTTGTATCAGTGGTTACAAGCTGGCGGCCCGCAGGCCACGTCCGGCCCACGAAGCCTTTTTTTGTGGCCCGCGAACTAAAATATATCAGTTGTTATTTTATTTTTGTGGACAATTTTCGTAAAATATCTATATGGGTTCAAAATACTTTTCCCGATAATAAAAACCTAACTTCTTCGTTTCTGTGAAATTTATCACACCAATGGTGCAAAAAAAATATTTCTTAGGCTTTGCATCCACGAAAATATTTATTCAAATACAAAAACAATCGTGTATGTTGCTCTTTTTTATTTCATTTTTTCGTATTTTGTGAACATAATTTAGCATGTGTGTGTATCAGAAATTTTCTCGAGGAAATTCTCCAATTTAACTTCTTGAAACCACTCATTTTGGACGAAAATATTTACACACACATTTGTAAATTTTAAATTTAAAATGTAAATATCTATTCTCTGGTGGTTGCCACAGACAAACCTCAATTTTGTCATTGAACATTTTGTGTGCTACTATGTAAGTTTTAATACTAACCTTTTCAATAATCTTTTTTATATCTTAACAATTAGATATCTGTTGCACTTTAATTGTTTAATACATGGGTGCACATTAAAGTTATTGTAGCCCGAAAATTTTAATATGCAATTAAATATTTTTAAAAATCTACTTCTTATTTTAATTTGTGATTCAATACTTTAGTTTTGCACAACTTGGTAAAAATCTGACTGTAATATTTAATGTTCCTTCAAACATAAAAGAGTCCTACATAAGATTTTGATAAAGTTGCTGCCCGCCATTTGATTTGTGTTTTTAATTGTGGCCCCTGGCCTCATGTAAGTTGGAAATCTTTGTTCTATATCATGGAAAATTCTAGAGTATTCTCACGTAAAAAATAGTGCCAACTATTTAACTCAAAAGTAGTGTAGTGAAATATTACAGATAGCTTTTAATTCTTCGTGTTTCACTACACCAAGAACCAAAAAGTCCTAGAGTAATGAATGGAACGTCAGAAATGTTTTTTTACACTAGACACGAAGTAGCTGCTACAATTTTTAATATTCGGAGATATAATATGCACAGATAGAGTTAGTAAAGTTATTTTTACGAATCATTAACTTATACATTCGTTTTAAAAATTAAATTAGTTTGTGAATCAAGCATACACACAGTACAGAAAGAATACTAAGATCGTTGCAAATTAGACTTAATAGTATAAAATTATTTGAAACAATTAGATACGTGTAAATGACGTCATTGTCGAAAGATCGTGGCATTTGTTAATTCAGAAGCCAATCAAGGTCGGCAAACAAGCTTGACGTCACTGACAGGTATTCAATTAAATCTGATTTATATCACATGGTTAGGTGTAAGCACTTCTCTTCTTAACGAATTGCAAGTACCCAATAAGTATCCTTATTACAGAGCTAAAAACAACCATACATTTTGAAGCGGTGAACTTTTGTTTCTGTTGCAGCCTAGAAGAAATAGAAGAAAACTACAAATTCACGCCATCTTGTATTCACTTGAAAACAAGCTATTGGCGATATCCAAAATATGCCGAAATTGGTATTTTTAGAAGAGAAAATTAGTCATTCATATGCACGAATGCCGAAATTGGTGTTTTTGGAAGAGAAAATAACTCACAAATGATGTGAATGTACGGCGCTTGATTTTCAATTTCTCCATTATTGTTGCTCTGATTGGACTACTCTCTTTCGAGTGTAATGAAATCAGAACAACAATTGAAATTGAAAATCAAGCGCTGTGCATTCACATTATTTGTGAGTTATTTTCTCTTCCAAAAACACCAATTTCGGCATTCGTGCATATGAATGATTAATTTGGAGCTAACTTCAAATAAAGTGTTCCTTAGCACAATCTTTTGGATTGTTTAATTCCAAATTTAAAGAGATACTATGCCGCTGTTTTTACAATGGTATAGATGCTGAGGTAGATGTGATTTTTGAAGTTGGGTTCGTAATTTTTGAAATAGCGAAAAAAAACAGGTCAGCTATTTTTTAGCTATCAACAATTTTTTTCAGCCATTCATTAAGCTATCTGTCAGTCAGCTAATTTTTCAAAACGCATTTTTTCAAGACCTTAACTTTTTAACCATATTGCTGAAATTCATTTTTTAAAATAGAATATGTGCCCTTAAAATATTTTCTTCTTAAAATATTAAAATGGAAAATACATTTGAATTTTAAAATATTTGTAAAATCTACATCGAAAATTTCTGTACGTAAATTATATGTTATTTCATAAATACCAAACTGTTCTTGTTATTCATAAGAGCTGGTCTTGTTATTTCATAAATACAGCCAAACCATCCAGTTTTAAACATTGTTAAAGAATTCTTAACAAGGAAGTAATATAATACAAACTTATAAAGGTCATTATTAATTGTTTTATTTCATTGTAAAATGATTGATAATTATGATAAATAATAATAAGTCCACTCCTGTTTATCTATTTGAATTGTTAAGAAAAATAAGTATCCAATATTTATGTTCGCGTCTTAAAATTTATAGTGATAAATAAAGTTTTAATAAATCACTCGTCATATTTTCACAGTATTCATTGTCCGGCAAAAACAAGTTGAAAATTGAAAAATATGATAACTTCCAACTTTTTTTTTAAATTTAGAGTCAGCCAAAAATTTTAATTCCTAGTATTGGCTGTGACGGAGAAGAAAAAAAATTTTATATTATAAGATGACATTATTTTAAGTTAACAAAACTTGCATTTAATTTTTCTTTAATTGTAATAGTGAAAAAAGTATAAAAACAACTTTAATTGGAGGGCCGTGCTGATTTAAGACTGCACATGAATTACTGGACATGGACATTTTTTAAATTAAATTAAGTGACATCCTTTTACATTTATGTACAAAGTACTTACAATGTAAAAAATAACTGTAAATTCTACAGAAAAAAAAAACATTTTGCCCAGAAAAAAAAAACTGTTTAAAGAAAAAGACGGATTTTTTTCTGCTCTTAACCGTTATACGCGAAATCTAAAAAAACTGCATTTTTTACGGACTTTCTTTGTATACTTGACGATTTAAAGTTGTTTTGTTGACAAAACTGTTTTTCTCTGGATTAAAACTGTCAATTCAAATTCTAGTTTTCTCCATTCAGTTTTGTTTACCGTACGATAACTTAAAATTTTTTTTTCAAATCCTTTTACGATAATTTTCTATGTTTATTCTAACTTTTCTGAAATTATTTTATAGTTTTGAGCATCATATAAATAAAACTGCTAATTGATTTTACCGTCAAAATGATACTCAACCAGATTATTGTGTTTCGGTACATGTTAATTTTTTAGTAAATTAAATTTCCAGAGAATTTCTTAACGCTGAGTCACTATAGTTTGAAATATTTTAACATTTAAGTATGATTTGAATAAGACTTTTTGGATAAACATCATAATAAGTTTAAGATTTTTCTTTTCGTCCTAATGAAAACTTGGCTCAAGAGATAAAGCACTTGAATCCCAATAAGGTATCCCAGGTTCTGATCCCAGCGTTGATTAGTCATACAAATTATGCTCGTGGCTTTTAACTGTCCACAATACTTATAAAGATATATTTTGTTAAAAAAAACAGTAATTATCTGCTTAAAAAGCAGATGCCCCAGTTTTTAAATAACAGTTTATATTTTTAAATAACAGCTATAATTTTTAAATTACAGGGGTTTTATATTGGCACCACCACCTGACAGTTTTTCCGTTAATTTAACAGATTCAAAAGGTGTCATTTTTGCAACAAACTAATCTTTAATATGGTTTCCAAATAGATACTTTACAAGTTTTCCACTTGATAGCAGCATAATACACCAAAACATTCAATTGCCCTAACGGAAATTGTTATGCTTTTCTCCAAAACCACCCTTTAGTGGACATTTTAACGTGCAATTTAGAAATCTGGCTTATCATTATTTTTCACAAAACCTTTTATTTATAAGATTGTGCATGTAGTTAAAAGACAATGTAGTAATGAAGCATATTGATATAGCACTTCCTTCAATTTGTTTTGAATATGATTTATTTTTTAAATAAACTTTTAAGTAGTTTTTGTTCATGGATCACTAAGTTGAATTTAAATTAAACATTAAAAAATGCAAATTAATTTTTCCCACAAGTTTTATTTATTTATTTAATTATTTATTTTACTTTTTCTTAAGAATTTAGGGAGAAACTTATCCTTATGGTGGAATCCCTGGCTGTCGAGCAATCCATGAGAGGTATTTTTGATACTTCCTCTCATGTATCGAAAATGCTGGTTTGTTCCATCAAAATACCATCTACGAAGGCTTATTTGTCTTGTTACTTGCACTAGTGTTCCAAGAATCCCCTTGTCTTCTGTGTTGGGTTCAAAATTACAAGGCAAAGAGGAGAACATAAGGTTTTCATAGTAGCAGAAAATATTTAAAGACACGCTCAGTCATTAAACATTTTATAAAGTTTTATCGAATTTTTTTTCAATCTAAAAGTTCCACTTTGTCAATCAGACTAGTTTATTTAAGTCAATCTTTAAATCCCTCGCTTAGTAAAATATGTTTAATTTAAAATAATGAGATTTCAGAGAAAATGCCAGTAAATTAAGCTTTAAACTTGAAATGTTTCGAGCAAATGCAAACATCATTCGCATTCTTTAGCTCAAAATTTTTAACAAACTTAACATTAAATGCCCAACACAAGGAGTAAAAACTGTAACAAATTCTATATTCAAACTAATAGCGTACTTATTTATAATGAGGTTTATTACTCGCATTTATTCATAGAATATGGTAGTTTACTGGGAATTATTAATCTGAGCTCCATCACAAAATTTATTGGGTATATTCAGTTCCGTTTACGATCATATTGGAACGTATAGCAAAAAATTGGAAGAAGTGGATCATATTGAAACGTGTAGAAAGAAAGAAATCGAAAACCTTTTTCTTGAATATGGAAAAATATTGTTTAATGAAAATGCTAACAAAAACGTTAAAGCGTATCACCGATGACTATATGTATCAAATGCAGTGATCCGAGTGATATAACATGAAGTAAATCCATCCAAAAACTTCTTAGGACCCCCTCACGTACCTACAGGTAGTTCATCAACCAACTTTCTCTATCTAACCACATTTACCACCAGGAGGCGCTTAATCTCCGCCACCCCACGAGGGAAGGACCCACGAAGTTAGGAAACAACCTCCAATCCTTGCCGAGATCTCTTTTCGGCAGCATCTTCCTCTCGCGTCATCTGTTGCTCTTGGGCCTCTCTCTCGCATGCTATTCGGACACGCTGCATCTTTCCGTCTCATTATATTTCTCACTAAACGAGATATCATCTTTCCGAAGTTCGTTCCTAGTAACCGGCACTAGAACGATAAAAGATTTCCTTTCCGTTCTGCGAACTTTTTTCTGTGAAAAAAGTTTACCAGAAAGTGTGGTGGTATTCAGTGGAGGATTAAACACAGGATTACCATAAAAGGAATGTGTTGTTGTCCATGTGCTGTTGTGTTCACACGTCGTCCTTCAAGGATTGTACCGTATCACCGCGTGAGTCTGTAGCCAACAGTGGAGCCATCCCGAGTTCTAAATGGTGCAGCGGAGGTTTATTTTTACCCAAGGTAAGGAACGTTTTTTTTCATTCTCTCTCTTTTTTTTCTCGAGAACTTTTTCTGTCGTCTCGCTCCTCTGGCATGCTCATTCGAAGTGTTGTCTCCTGTGTTGCATTCTACGTATTTTAGACGTAGGCGATCGGAGTTTGAGGTTCATTCTTTCACAACTCCCTTTTTTTAGTTCTATTTTTTTTTGTCGTCCATTAATATTTTAGTCACTTGAAATTAAAGGGTGGGTAGCTGGCGCCGAGTGAACTTGTGGCTTTTTGTGCACTTGAATATTGAGGACACATTTTCTTTGTAAAGAATGAAACTATGCCAAGCACTCACAAAAGCAAATCCAAGGTTTTACAGTGCAGTGTTGTATGAAATATTATAAGCTTTTATGCGGATTCCAATGTTTCATATTTAAAAAAAGCAAATTTACATAAATACGTTTTTTTAAGAATCCAAAGTTCTAAATTGAGGTGTTATATAAAATTGTATGAACTTGTATGTGGATTCCAAAGTTTCATATTTAAAAAATAAAGCCACTTAGTATTTTAAATCTGACTCCAGATTTTACATTGCGGTATTATAGAGAATTGTATAAGCTTGTATGTTGATTCCAAAGTTTTATATTCAAAAAGCAAATCCACATAAATATTTTTAAGAAAAGTCCACGGTTTTATATTGAGGAATTTTATAAACTTGTACCTGAATTCTAAAGTTTTGTATTTAAAAATCAAATCTACATAAATTTTTTTTTAAAAAATCCAAGGTTTCAAATTGAGGCGTTACATAAAATTGTATAAGCTTGTATGTGGATTCCAAACTTGATGACATAAATATTTAAAATATTTACGTAATAACTTACTTAATAAATTACATGTTATGTCACTACTTATGAGCAGTGCGAATATATATATATATATGAGTTGAATAATTTTTGTTTATGAACTCAAACACACACACAGATGTAATTTTAAAGTAATATTTATATTAGTAGTTTGTCTTTTGACTCTAAAATTAATGACTTAGATATTTTTCTGAAAATATTCCAAATAATTTATACTATAGTATAATCATTTATGTATTATTTTATTACATAATTTATCTTATCAAAACTTACAATAGCAAATTAATTTTTAACGATGTTCAGTTAGTTAATATATTATATTAACTTAGTTCATGTAATATAATAACTTAAGTTTTTTTATGTAAAAAAAGTTCGTATTAATTAAATTTACTGTCCCTTTAAATATTCTATAAATATCTTGAAAGAAAGGCAGATAAAGTTGCTTTTTTACTAGAAAATTTGACTAGAATTTTTATTGAATAAATAAATTTATAAGTTTCCATAATTATTTTTTAATCTTTTTAAAAATAATAACTTCAAAGAATTACGAGATATTATTAATTTAGAAAGTTTTAAATATTTTTGAAATATAAGTGAAAGAATTCCTAAATTTTAAAAGAAAAATAAGGATAATATTCAACTTGAAATTATCTATATCATTTCTCCTAAGTTTTGTTGATATTACTATGCACTGGTAATTTCGAGAAAAAAATGTTGCAAACATATTACGCGTTAAAACTTTTTTGATAATACCTTGCTAATCCTTCAATGCTGATAATACAGTAAATGTTTTTAACTATTATTATTAAACAGTAGAATACTCATATAATATCTCAAGTATTGTTGCGAAAAAATATTATTATTATGAAGAAAAAAATTCTTTACACACATTCCATATTTTTTTATAATATCTTCAATGCCGGTTTCATAGTGGAATAAAAGATAATTTTTAAAGCAATATAACTGTTATATAATTATTTTTGAGAAAAATATTACAAACCTAATACACGCTATATCTTTTTTGATAATACCTTGTTAATCCTTCAATGCCGGTTTGGTAGTGGAATAAAAATTAATTATTATTATCAAGCAGTATAACAGTCATATGATCTCTGTAACAATGTTGCGAAAAATTTTATTTTTGAGAAAAAAATATTTGAAACTTATTCCTTGTTACAACTTATTTTATAATACGTTGCTAATCCTTCTATGCCGGTTTGATAGTTTAATAAAAATTTATTATTATTATCAAGCAATGAAACACTCATATAATGTCTCAAACATCGTTATGAAAAAAATTATTTTTGAAAAAAAATTACAAGCATATTGCACGTTAGATCTTTTTTATAATACTTTTCTAATCCTTCAATACAGGTTTGAATGTGGGATAAGAATAATTTATTATTATCAAGCTAATAAAGCTACATAACACTCATTTAATGATATATAATGTCTTTCATAACACTCATATAATGACATGACACATATATAATATCTCATCGATTGTTGCCATGAGTGAGAATAGCCTTAGATATTTTTTTAAAAAAGTTGAATTTATATTAGCCTGTAGCTACGCATTCTACACTGAGAAAAAATATGGCCAAAACTATCAGAATATGGTAACATTTACCGTGTTTCTGACTCTATGGGGCAGTAGTTTCCGGAGTTCGGTAATTAAATGTCGTAAAATTTGGTAATTTTATTCATGGTGATTTAGAACACGACATAAGGACTAATTTTTCAGTTAAATTCACTTTTCAGTTTTGTACTAAATGTATAGAAAAAAGAACTATAATTTTGAAATCCAGAATTTCCGGTAAACTATTTCCAGATGAAAGTAAAAGTTATAAAGATATGTTAATTAGTTAAGGCAGACGACATTTTAAGTTACGAAATCAGAGACAAAATCGTACCTTGTCTGAATAAACATATCTTTTTGTCTGGGGATTCGGATATCTGATCCCCATGAAATAGGGGGTACCCCCAATCTGGGAAATATGGTCCTAATACTTTGATCAGGAAAGCGGTTCAAAGTTTGGACAACTTAATGTTAATTTTACTTTTAGCGTATTTCGCCATATTTCAAAAAAGTGCATGCGCTAACAACTTTTAGCGAATATTTACCATTTTTTATTATTAATTTCATAATATTCGAACAAATTTTGTTTTGCAGAGTATACAATTTTTACATCATTTTAAAACATGTATTTCACATGGAAAAATTTAAAATTTGAGCAAAATCGGACAAACAGTTGCTGAGAATTTAAACTTTGAAAATATGACTTTTTCAAAATTCGATTTCTCTGAAACTATTCGACCGATTTACTCATGTTTTGTATTTTGCCATTTAAAATAGCCTTCTTTAAAATTATGTGAAAAATTTCGTACCTTACTGCTTAATTTTTTAAATTTAATTTGTGTACTTGAGATCACTCCCCCCCCCCCGAACCAATAAAATTGAGTCCTAGATCGTGTAGAGCCGATCATTAGGCCAAAAGTTATTAAGGGTGATTTGTTTTTCATTTTCTGCATTGTACAACACCAAATTAGGAGAGAAAGCTTTATATAACAACCGTGTAAATTAACGCTCAATTATACTAATTGCAATACTGAATTACTAATTGCGTTAAAATTACGATACTGAGCTTTTCTTCTCAAAGCAGTGAGCTGGTTGTATAAATTAGCGGCCAACTCCCCAAATCTCAAATTTTAAAAAAATTTCTTCGAGAGTAATGTGAATCAAATTATAAAGAAACAAAGGAGACGTACACAATCTATTATATAAAAAAAAGTATTAACATTTTTTATAATTCATTTAATACACGTTTAAAGAAATCACTTTAACTGAATTTAAGTATTTTATTTCGTTAAAGAACTTTAAGGTATAATATTTGAGATTTTATGCTGTTAAAAGATATAAATGAACAAAAAACTATTTTTTAACGACAACAAACTGTCTACCTCACTAAATCGTTTAATGGTTTACAAGAATTTAAAATGCGTTACGTTATTTTTATTGCATTTCTGTTCGAATTGGTAAATACACATTTTATTCATACGTTTGCATTCAGCTGAATCCAAATATTCCCTATATGACTCAGAGACTGAATTTGCTTATGCTAAGTTAGAGTACTTATCTTAAAAGGTTTTCGAGATAAACCCTAAGTGCTGGGAATTAGTAATTTAAAGTTCTGAATTCTAATAACTTACGTGAAAATATTGAACATTTACTGCGACTCTTTCGTCTTAATGACTTATTTGTATGGAACATTGCAATTTTCAAAAGTTCTATTTAAAAGGTCATGTAATTTGTGACATCTGTTTCTAGCAATTAAACTTTATTTGTATGCCTTAAAAAAATTAAAAATAAATGTTTATAACTGGTCTGAAAATATCTTGTTGTGTGATGTTTAATATAAATATGTCACGGTATGAAAATAAACTTTCGTAAATTTGAAAGACTGTCAACGGAATTAAAGTAAAATGCATAAAAATATTCGGGTTCATTTATCATAAACTTCATGCAGCTGGATTGATATATGAGAATGAAGTGTGTGTGTTTTTGTTTTTGAAAGAAACTTTAAAAATGCATTACAACGTCGGGAAAGAAAATATTTGCAATTTCATTAAAATTATAATTGTAGAGTTTTTTTAACTGTAACAATAGCGTATGAAATTAAAATCTTCACATTGATTGCTGCATTGTAAAAATTCCTGACTTTATTTTGTCTTTTATAATCGTCGTTGAACAGCTGACCCAATTTTGGGTTTACGACGACTAATGTTTAACTCCGTAACCTTGTAACTTTGAACCTAATCCGGAAGACAATTGAACTCCTGGATCAAGTATTGGGAGAATTTGCCTTCGTGGGGAACTTTTTGATGGAACTAACTCGCCTTTGCGTTACATGGAGAGGAAAAGCAGGAGAACCTCCCACGGTTAGTCTGACGGCAGTTGGACCCTAACCCATGATCCATGTACCACTGTGGATATTTCGCGTCAGTACTGTGGTAGATGTAAGCCGGGTGCGTAATTCGTATTGACCAGCCATCACTGGGATTCGAACCCTATTCACCTCATTGGAAGGCGAATGCTCTATCCCCTGAGCCATCACGGCTCAAAATTCTTGATCATAATAAGAGATAATTCAATCATAATAAGAGATAATCTAATATATATAATTCTCTTACGTGGCTCCCAAATTTTGGCTGTATTTCTTTTCAGCCGGTGGCAACGTTTGCTTTGTTTTGTTTACGTTACTATTTCTCTTACACGGCGACAAAAAAAAGGCCTCATTACAACTCCCCGAATGGCAACGCTAGAAAATCGACCAATGATTGCCGCTAAAAATGTCACATGCCAAATCTAGCTAAGGTGGCTCAACATATAGCGCTTTTAAAAAGGGAAACTGAAATAACCAGAGAGCATCAGCTGCGACAATCTCATACTATTAAGCTAGGCAGAAGTGAGTAGTCTTTGTCGATTGATCTCTATTTTAGTATTTTGTCGAAAGCGCTTTTTTTCACGAATTTATATGTTACGAATTTATTTGACGATTTTTGATTTATATCACGAATTATACTATAGCACATTTCTAATAGGTTCAACGAATTACATGTCATTTATTTGAATTCAAATTTATTTTAATGACTTAGTATTTATTAAAAAGATGTAATTGAAAAAAAAAAGTTTTTATATGGATTTGAATGATTGTTTTGAATTCTCAGAATTTTGTGCATTTGCAATGTACCTAAGTTAGTAGCGAGCGAAGAGAGCTTGGTTTGCGAAGCAAACTACATAAGATTGCGTAGCAATTTTCAGGGGTTGCCGAGCGTTAGCGAGCCGGGGGCGCAGCTCACTAGTTTCTATAATTTATTCTATACATAATTGCAACGTACTTTATCGTATTAATAGTAATATTTACACAGTGACATCACGATTGTGATATCGCAGTAATTAGTGTTGTGATTAGCGGTATTTTAATTTTATTGTATTGTCAATGCTGTTCGAGGTTTTTTTTTTTTATTAGAAAAGCATAGATCATCTCTATTCTTCATATTAGATATCAATATTTTCGGATTTGGCAAGGAAAAAAACGGCTCAGAAATTTCATCCCACATTGTTACATCTTATTGTAACAGGGTAGCAAAATGACTCAAATTTGGTTCGAGATCTGATATCATAAGTTATCTGATATCATAAGTTAATACTTCGAGATAAAATGGTACAAAACAATATTATTGCAATAATACAAATTTAAATAGAATGTTTTTAATAAAAATAAATGAATTCAAATTTTTATGACATAGTTTAAAAGCATCCCAAAATGAAATGAAAGAAGTTTCTTATATTTCAAAAATTTCCAATATTTTAATCAGGATAAAAAATATGTATAAACAAACTCTCAAGTGTCATATTCGAAATTCCTTTTTGCTTTTCCAAGTGATATTTTACAAATAGAAATATTTATGGGTATACAATTGGAACCTTATAAGTTATTCAGAATACTTTTAAAAAGTGAATATTTTGATTCGAATAAGTCAGGATATACTGTCGACTGCACTTTCGGGCAACTTTATTGAAGTGGTTTCAAAAGGATTTCAACACTCATTGTATTCCGTGCAATTGGGGGGGGGTCATAAATTTAACAACCTGTCGTCGTGTCGTCATAAAATATATGTTGTGAAAGAAGACTGACCATTTATATAAAAATAGTCTCATCTTGACTGCGAAGAGGGGGGATAAATTTATCCGAACGATATATTGAATTGATATTGAAAGATTTGACACTTAAGAAAAAACTATTGTTTAAATCTTTAGATGGTGGAAGAAAAAAAGACGCAGTTTATTTTTTTTAAAATTTATTTTAAAATTATTCGCAACCAGTTATCGATATAAAATGCTGAAAGGAAAATTTTTGTTAGACACTGAAAATAATTTATTTTTATATGCTGAATCAATTCTTTGTTTACGATTATTTAGCAAAAGTGATGGAACTTGAAGTATTTCCACTTTTAAAATGATTTAATTTTCTGATTTTTTTATTAAATCATGTAATGAGATTCCATTTTCCAAAAAAAAATTTCTTTTCTTATTTTTTTAAAATAAAATCATGAAAATTCGTGCAATTGAATTGATGGGTTTTGTATCATTTCCATTTTTGAAAAAAATTCCGCTTTTAATTTTTTTATTACATTATATCATGGAACTTGACGAAATTCTTCTTTTTCTTAAATATTACTTTTCTAATTTTTCCTTACATTAAGTCATAATACTATTTTATGATCAACCATACTTTTATATTGAATTATAAAAATATTGTACGGTATATCGTATTAATATTTTTCCTGGTATCATAATTGTTATTTACAATGAAATAGATTGCTATTTTACAGGGAATTTTAATATAAATTTATGTTAAAAGAAAATATTAATTAATTTTAAGTCGTAAAATTGTTTGTTGTTGTTAATGTTACATAACGTTAATTTATATCCTTTTTTTTATATTTAAATTTTTAATTTTAATTTATGTTGTGCTAAAGATATCTGACTGTGAAAAGGGGAATAAGTTGAATCGGACAATAAATAGTTGGGTACTGTACATTTTGACATACTGTACATTTTGACATTTAATATTGCAAATTTGACCGATCTTTAAATCCTCAGCAGACGAACGAAAAAACCAGTTGTATCATTCTGACATTTTTCTCATACAGTAAAATGAAAAATTTTGAAAATAATAAATTTCTGAAGGAAATTTTTTAATTAAACAATGAAAATAATGTACCTTTTTTATCTGCCAAATTTTTGTTTACGATATTGTTGGAATTTGGTTCAAACCCATTAAGATTTCATTTCTAATGTTTCTTTACATTTGATCATAATATTAATTTCAGTTCAATCATATTACTTTACGTTGAATTGTTTAATTATTCTTAGAAGTATCATATTATTTTTCATTTAATCATAATTTTAATTTGCGTTATTTAGATTGCCATTTTCGTTATTTTGATTGTTATTTAGATTGCCAGAAATATTTTCAGTGTATCATAATATTATTTTAGGTTAAATAAAAATGATATTTATCATTAACTCAAAAACTTATTTGTTGTTGACTTATAATAATATTTCACCTTGATTCATGTCATTATTTTATGTTCAATCATAATTTCAATTTCCATTAAATATCATAATATTTTTTTACGCTGAACTAAAAAAGCATTTCGCTTTAAGTTACAAATATTATTAATTTAATATGACTTCAAATTCTAGTGAACTTAGAATTATTGTATCTAGATGATTTTTTTTTATTTCAGTTAGGTGACGGCTTTAATTGTGACATGAATTTGTTTCTAAAATACAATAAAGACAAACTTGAAAGTAATATAGAAATTGTATACAAATTAAAAAAGAGAGTTTCACGAAATTCAAAACAAATTTTTGGAAAAAAACTGCTTGAAGAAGAATTATTCGTTAAAACTTTAATTAATGCGAGTCAAACAGTCGAAAATTTTTTTTGATGGATTGTATACAAATGCAGTGTTACTTTTAATTTTATTTAAATAGCTACAAAATCTATTTGAAAAATTTCAATCATTTTCACTTTCTTATAAATAATTTTCCTTTATTGCTAATTAATTAAAAAAATTTAACTTTTTCATGCGAAATAATATATTTATTCAAAATTAATGTAAGGCAAACATATATATATATATAATAAAATTCCAAAATATTGAATGACTAGATCTCAAAACAAAATCTATTTTATTTCTAGAAAATTCGAAAAAAAGGTTTGAAATAAATTAATATATTTTCTCAAGTATAATTAAGCAGACGAAGAAAAAAAAACGTATATTTTTGAATCGAAGATATTTTTGAAAGAACAAAACTACGATTTCTTGAGTCATTAATAATAATTTAAGATCTTACGAGGTTTGTTTCTTGACTGCAACCATTAGAACTAAAATGAGAAATAAATGAAAATATTAATTTAAAAAGGGTATAAAAAAGTCGGAAATTTTTGTAATAAAAGTATATTAATTAAATATGTTTTAAATTTAAATATTGTACATTTTAATCCAAATTATTTTATATTTTTATGCTTGAATTAAAATCTTTATTTGAGCTGAAATTAATTTTTTTGACAATTAAAAATATATTTTTATGGAATCAAAAATATCCGGAAATTATTATTCCTCTTTTAGTGATAAATATTCTTTTTATTGTTGAAAGTAACTTCCATAGTTGAAAATATCCCATACTAGAGCGTTAAGTTATTAATTCAACTAAATGTAAATTTCTTTTAAGTGCATCATAATTTTGATTACTTAAATATTAGTTTTACTCTTATTAAAAAAATAATTATTAATTGGACTGAAATAGTGTTTGTTTTCTTTTAATATATTTGAAATCCATCTAAATTGTATTATTTTCAAATCAATGATTACTAATTTAAAATGAAATAACCAATAATCTTTTACACAGTAAACACATTTTCGGATCAAATTACGGTAAAAAGTACCGTACTCAGGTGCTGGTACTTCTTACAGTAAAATCCTTTTTCTTTTCGGACTATGTTGCGGTTCAAAAATTCTGATGTACTAAACTATAATTTTTGCAGAAATAACTACCTTAAAATCACTGAGTTACTCTAATTTAATCAATATTAATGCAAAACTTATGGTGAGAATGGATTTTACGGATGATGCATTCAAAGTGACACTACTTTATACCGTAATTTGATCCGGAATATTTTGCATTGTACATCGAAAAACATTTGTAGCCAGCAAGATAAAACATATTATAAGCGACACTCAATAACATTTATAAATTATAGTTTAGTAATTTCTCATTTTAAAAAAAAAGTTGGTATGGTAAAACAATGTCTAAGATTCATAAGTGGCTGAATCCATAGATAATTTTTAAACTTAATTTATAGTATTTTTTAGAAATTACGTATTGTCACTTTTAATATGCTTAAAATCTTATTCTTAATATATACTGCTAAAAATATCTATATTACATATCCAGCATATATTCTAATTATTAGTTCTTATGTAAAATCCTCTCATATTTTAATACTTGAATTCAGATACATACGAGCTATAATGGTAAAAATTTAACTTCTTTAGGGAATGTTTTGTTTGAACACAGTTGGTTACACTGTTAAAAATTTCTCCGAAAAAAATGGCTAAATAACAATTTATTTAATGGTTATTTTACCGTATTTAATCAAAGCAGTCAAATAACCATAAATAAAATGGTCATCAAACTGTAGAAAAACTGCTGATTAACTGCTTTCACCTTATACGGTTAAACAACCAGAATTTTACTGCACCAAATAGAACGACCTAATGAAGCTACTTAGTTCTTTGTAAACGATTGCATATCATAGCCGAGCGGGCTTGTCTGTCAATCTCATGACCGGCAGAACTGGAGTTCGAGTCCTAGTGTTGAAACCGCAATATTTCCTCCCTTCTCTTCAACACATGAAGAATTTCCCGTCTCTTATGCCCATTACCTTACGAAAAGCCGAGCTCCTATGTCTAGTTAAATAATTAATTTTTTTTTTTACGTTTTTGAAAAATGCTAGTTGCAATTGGTTAAAAAACCGTATAGTTTTGTATTCATGGTTTTATAACCATACTTTTCGTAAATGATTTCAAAACCATAAAGGAAAAAAATTATCTTTACCGTAAACTTTGTGGTTAATCGGATGGACAGACAGCTGCCAGTTATTTTACCATAATTTTAGAATGAAAATTTTAACAGAGTAGATGTTTTCAAAAACTAACGAAAGGAGCTTTCAAAAATGCAAGTCAACTTCTATTGTATATCGATAACGTTAATGATATATAATGTAAAAAATGCTAAAAACTTAATTCTTACTTATGTATTTTCTCAATTTAATTATTTATTCGTACTTAGCAACGTGCATTACATTATTAATGTAATATACGCTATTATGAAATTAAAACGAAAATCATTCAATTTTAATAAAAAAACTGCAAGATGTATGCTAGAAAGAGTAGCTAATTTTCATCTACATTAATGGATATTTGTTTTTTATGACTCCCCACTTTTTACATACTTAGGAGCACGTATTAATAATGCAAAAAGCTAAAACATAAATCGAAATTCAGTAATGATAATTTAAATAACTGAGAGGAGTAACGATACTTTATTTCAATAATGTCAAGTATCATCGATACATTATTTTCATAGTATTAAGCAGTATTGGTATTTCGGTGGTATTGATATATTTCTTTTATACTTTATCGATGCATTAATGCCTTTTTTTCAAAATTTTATCATTTACGAAAGTTTCAATTTCTTTATAAAAATAATGTTTCGTATCAAAGCCTTATAAATTGCCTCATATTAAAATTGGGAAATAGTGATGGTAAAGCCTCGTTCATATTTTCTCTCTGAGAAATATTATAATGCTCAACCTTTTGTTTTCCAATACATTAACGTTCAACAAAGTATGCTAAACAAAAGAAATTTCAATAAACAATTTATTATTTTCTCTTGAATATTTTATACCATCTACGAAATGAATACTCTTTTATGAACATCTTCTAGAGTCCTAAGAAGTTTAAATATCAGAAATGATCATTTTAAATTTATGATATTTCTACTGCGTTCTAAAAAATCCCTAAAAGTCCCTTTTCCCATTTCTTTCCAGTTATAAAAAGCCATTTTTCTCCTTTCGAAAATCTTTTTTTTGGAGAACCTACTTAAAATCTTCTTTTTTACTTTCAGAATATTATCTATTTACTTTTAAGGTGTTATTCTTCCAGCCTATACAAATTTATTGCTTTCTTCAGTAACAAAATATTCCTATTCCATATCTATAAAAATTTTCAGACACATTTCAACGTTTTATGTTTAGATAAATTATTTATTTGTTTTTATCAAAATGACAGTTTTAATTTATTTTCTAAGGAAAAAACCCCATATATTATGATAAAAACCCGGGTAAGTATTTAAAACATTAAATAATCAATAGAAACCATAATAAAAAGTATAACCCAAAGTAGATGCGCAAAATGTAAAACATCATAATGTCTTTTAATGCAATGGCAGAAATTTCACGAGAATACAATCTTTATGGTAAGCTTCTTATTATGGTAAGGAATTTGTGCAAATAGTATTATTATTTACGAAATCCGTAAAACAATCCTTTAAGATTTCACTTAGGCTCGAAAAGAGTAACTGCAAAGGCTTTGAAACACAACAATAAATCCTTTCAAATGTGCAATAACATTCACAAATAAACACCAAGTAATTTTCAGTTTATATTTAAAATACTTCAAATCTTTGCATACAGGGCGCAAAATTTTAAAACAAATAATATCTTATTAAATTTTTCCTCGTACTAAGAAGTTTTCTTAAGGCTTCAAGGGCATAACCATAAATTGCAATCTTCATGATTGCAAGGTAATAACCAAAATAATTATTTTATTTTGCGCACTAAACGAATAGATAAAGCATTTTAATTGTAAAACAAACAAAAAAAATTTATTTTAAAAGATGTTGCATTTGTTATATTTGTTTTTTCTCTTGTAAAAAATCTGCAAAATGTTAAAAAGAAATTTTAGAAGAAAAGAAAAAAATAATTCTTTTTTTGAAAGAGCAAAAATTAGATCTTTTTTTAAAAAAGGCATCTTGAAAATAATAGTTTAAAAAAGAAACAATAATTTTAACAATAAGTTTTTGGGACCACGAATTTTTTTAGAGATATGTTTTTTAATCAGTAGAAAGTATGTAACAATTAATGTTGGAAACAAAATTCTGGTAAAATTAAAGTGGTGATATTTTTTGTAAAATAAAACATAATTCTGGTAATAAAATTTACGATACGGTGTTTAAACAATTCATCTGGTAATTTTCGGTCCATGTGGTAACAATTAACAGAGATTCTCGTTTTTAAAATTATAGTTCTTATTGTCAACCATTTCGTAAAAAGACAAATCTGAAAAGTAAATT
This sequence comes from Parasteatoda tepidariorum, assembly GCF_043381705.1. Taxonomy (NCBI): domain Eukaryota; kingdom Metazoa; phylum Arthropoda; class Arachnida; order Araneae; family Theridiidae; genus Parasteatoda; species Parasteatoda tepidariorum. The sequence continues at coordinate 13,480,444 of NC_092207.1, forward strand.
TTTCAGAATAAATGGTTTTTATGTCATGTTATGATAAAATTGTCAAATTTTACAAAGTTTATCAAAAATTTGTCACTTTTTATAAAACATATTTTGTTGTTTATCTTATCAAAATCATTACCAAAGCGCTTTAGTAAAGCTTTTGGTGTTAAACTAAATGTTAGATGTTCTAGGAGAGATTATTATATTTAAAAAATGATACCATGACTTAGATGTTTAAAATCCATTATCAAATGGAGTTTTAAACAAAGCATTTTAATATACAGAATTAAAGCCTATCATGGTTAATAAAATTAATGATGGTTATTTAGACAGAACACTGTTTAAAACTGATGTCAAAACTTTTACTACAGGGAGTGTTTAAAAGGGTTGTAATAAATAATAAATTGATTTATCTCCAATAAAGAGATGTCTAGAATAAATTACATTAAATCTTAAAAATTTAATTAAAGCATTTGAAATTGAACCATAACTTAGATTTATATTGAATGTAGAGAGATTTGATACAAGAGCAAAAATACTGAACCCAATTCAAATAAATTAGCCGACTCAAAATTACAAAATCAAACTATAAAATAAACTTAGAACAAAACGAAATGAAAAGTAATGAAAAACAAATGCAAGTAGTCAAAATCCAGTAGGGTCCTTTAAATTCGAGACATTCGAATTTTAGTTTTTTTTATTTAAGAAAAAAAAATAAGAAAAAAAGACATGAAAAAGAAACAAGTAGGAGCATCTGCCAAGGTTCGTTTTCAGGAAAATGTTTTTAAAATATATAAGTTTTTGTAGTTAATAAAAAAAAATGTAATGATTTGAACATATTAAAAAAAAATCCAATATCAACGTTTGCTACGCTCGACTTTATTTAGCCAAGAGAATATACTTACTTTGCGAGACTGCTAAATATAAACAAAAAACGTGTTCATCTTAGCAAATTATGAGATATAATAATAAACGTGTTTTTAATTGCTAAAACCTTAGTGATGCCACATCAAACGTAGAAATTTCTCAATTAATAACCATAATTCATCATTTCCATAACTAATATTCCGTGGCGCGAGGCACTACAATTTAGTCCGTGTTTGTTTCAAATCAAACGGGCATTACGCCGTAGCCTAATATAATCATTTACGGTCCTTCACATATAGCAATGCTTACGGTTAATTAAACAAGATGCTCTCCGACAATTTAACTTTAACCGAAATACTAAATGTTTGCGAAATGGCGTGCATATTCCTCATCTTGCCTGATGACCGTTCGCAAAGTGGATTAGTGTGAACTTAGGCCTTATTAAGCAGCTGGTTATTAAAGCCCCAGATCATTTATAAGCGTGACGTTTTAAATAGAGATTGTCAGTACAAGAACATTCGTCAAAGAATGGGAAGCCTGCCCAAAAGACTACAGCGTCGAGCCACATTGTTGTCATTCTATCAAATCAGACATCGCCAAAGAGCCAACAGAGATTGGCATTAAAATAGTTACAGTTCCTCATATCGGCTTTAAGCTAGCGAGCCTTTTGAAAGGAAAATATTTGGGTTCAGATATTACTGAGTGCTTAGAATCAATGATATAGACTAGGTATTAGAGGGATTACATTTAATGACAGTATTTCGAATTTAGTTATAATACTTATTAAATAAGTAAATAGAACTTAGAGTTTCTTAATTCATAGATGAAAAACAAAACAATATTGTATATGGACTCCAAATCCTCTATTGGTAATATCGAACTATTTTTCGATTCGTTTTACTTTATTTGCAATTCGTCATATGATAAGTCAATGAAATCAGTTTCTTTCTTTTCAATTGGATACCTGCATTTGACGTCATTGTAGATAAATTGTGACATTTGTCGATTCAGAAGCCAATAAGGTTCGTCATACATATGTGACGTCGTTTATAGGAATCTAATTAAATTTGATTTAAATCAAATGGTGATTCATAATCACTTCACTTCTTTTCGAGTTTTAAGTATTCCCTTGTAGAATTTACAAAATTAAATTTGTTGCCCGAACTCAAAATTCCATACAAATTTTTCAAAACTGTTGATATCTCCAAATTTTAGTTAATTAATTTCTTCTTATCAGTTTCCTTATAATTAATTTCAATTATTTCTTCAAATTATCATTGCATCCTGTGCTTTCAATTATCAATTATGGCATTACGAATGCATTTCAGTGGATAGATCTCTCGAAAACCATTAGCTTTCTGGTTATTTAATCATCAACATACAAACTTTCAGTGTCTCATAATTAATATTGCATAATTAACTCAGAATTTGTATTTTATCTTTGATTTTTAACTAAATTGTTATCATGTCTCAGATAATTCGTAACCGAATTTTTTTAATGCTCGTTTTAGGTTAAAAATTATTTAATTAAGTGTAGTATATAAAAATTCCGGTAAATTTGCATTGTACATTTTGTTTCATCGGATTACTGCCAAAATCCCAAATATTTTTATAACTATTAAAAATAAAAAAGCACTTTGTACCAAAACGTTGAGTTTCAATCTAATCACACAAAATTTAGTCTATGAAACGATCATTTTGTACAATCCAAACAATTTTAGCTTCTCGAAAAGTCCTTTGTAAATATGTTTAATTAAACTATAATGTAATCCAAATTGAAAACAATCATGCTTTAATTTAGTACTTTAGCTGTAAATTCAAACGATATTGTAAAAAAAATTCGATTAAATACTTTTTGTTTTACAAAGCACAGCAAATTCGTACGACATTATGAATATGGTTTAACTTTTGATCCATCTAGGAGTAAGCGTTTAAAGGTTATAGGAGCTGGTTTTTCAAATAAAATCATTTTTAAAGTGTTTATCTAAAACAATGCATTTAAGGGATTTTTACTTAATTTGGAATTTTCGAAAGAGTTTCGATCCTCAACACAGAACTTTATATAATGTAGCACATCAGCACATACCGTGTAGCACATACCGTGATGAGAATGTTGACAGGTTAACATGAAAGGTGCAGGCTAAACGATGTGGAAATGAAATCCTCATGTTTCACACTAACCCAGGTTTTGATTTTGGTCCACGCCACATGTTCATCTCTTCTACTAAAATTCCAGTTTTTTTTTTTTTAAAAAAATGAAAGTGAAAACAAAATTATGACGACTTCGAAGGGAAATGCTTTTATTAATAGATGAGTAGTAGACGTCCATCCGGATCTTTGGGCTTGGGTAACCACGTGATATCATCACAACATGGAGTGTGTCTTCTCCCACGTGCTCCTGAACGAAATATTTTCTGTTCTTTTTTTCTTAAATTTAACCATGAAAAATTTTACATAGTTAAATTTAGAATACTTGACTCGATAATTCTACAGAAATGATAATAAGATGACGTCTGTAAAATAAAATATATTATTTTAAGAGCACGCCGGAGCAAATGAAGTCCAACTTACTGTGTCAAATCTATTGGGAGAATTGGGTCAACTCTTAGGTAGCCTCCATCTACAATGTGCGGGGGTTACAGCTATCCCCATAATATTGGACTAATCCTATTTTCTTTTTGTGCCATATAACTTAGCTGTTAACCAAGCTAAAAGACCAAGCGTAAATATTTTCCTCAAAAAAGCTCGCTCTTTACTCTGAATATAAACAAAAACTGGTTCTGAAGTGTGCAAAGAGGTTTTCGCGTCCTCATAAACACACAAAGCAAACCGGATTGCGTAATAGAACCGATTGAACCTCTTTCCTCACATCGGAGATCACCCTACTTATGAAGCTTACTATGAGGCAAACAAATATTAAAAATCAAGAGGCTCCGTCCCATAAAACACTCGTGTTAGGCACCCGAGGACAATATCTGAGATATATCCAATATCCGCGAAATATGTCCTTCACAAATATCTGAGATATCCGAGAGGGCGTTAGAGTGGGTGATTGCCCAGTGGATATTCGATCAGAAAGCATTGTGATGACCATAGCACTAATTCCCTTCTTATGGCATAGGTATAGAAACTATTGATAACGAACCTCTTATTTTGAACAATATAAGGAGGACAACTAACTCCTGAACCTTTCCAATCGAATCAAAATGCTTCGAATCAATGCTTTTCAATCGAATCAAATAGTTGCTTCTCTATAGCAGGGTAAGAGCACTCCATTTTTCTTTCTTTCATAACTGCACTTCTTCGAACTCATCTGAGCGATCAGATAGAGCTCGTCTTTGAGGTCAAAATTTTCAGTTTCAAACTTGCCATACCAACCAAGAGTGTTTCTTCCAGCTTTTCTCTTCATACATAAATGTCAAAGAAAGACCGTAGTGGCTCAGGAGATGATTACACGATGATTCAGATTCGAATCACAGCGGAAGCTGGTTGATACGAATTCAGCAACCGACTCGCTCCGACCACAGTCCTGACTTAAATTATCCTCAGTAGTAGACGGATCATGGGTGAGAATCCTTTTGCCATCTGACTAACCTTGAAAGAATTTCATGTATTCCTCTCCATTTAGAGCAAATACTGATTAGTTCCAATAATAAGTCCTCCACAAAGGCTGGTTTGTCCCAATGCTTGATACAGAAGTTGCCGTGTCTTATGAGTTAAGTTTAAAATTTCAAGACTACAGAGTTGAAAATTGACTGTCGTAAGCTCAAGATTTTGTCAGCTGTTAAACTCCGGTTGTAAAATAAATTAAAATATTAAAGCAAAAAGGAGGAGTAAAAAAAACTCAGTGCTCTCAACTTGAAATTATATGTTACTGATCTGAAAATTGTCAAAAATTAACTTTAATAATATATATATATTGATTTTGTTTGAGAAATCGAATACCTTAAGACCTGATACCAAAAACATTTCTTTTTTTTTTTACTTGAGGAAAATTAAAGTTTTGGAAAACGGTGGAAACTTAGTTTCCTAACAAATATATAGTTATGTAAATGCATAACCTTCAAAATTATGTATCCACGTTATATTATCTAGTTTTTAAATTTTATTTTTGAAACAAAATCTAATCAATAATTTAATAATTATCACAGATTTCTACGAAATCAAGACCCTATAAATCCCCTGAAAGTTGTTCTACAATTGAAGCAATTGGATTTATGTAGCTTAAGCCCACAAAGATGACATAAAAACGAAAGGAAACATTCAAATATTCCGACCAAGATCCTCAATTTAAAATAAATCTGGATATAATCCAAATTCAGCCTCACCTCAAACTAAAGCCAACATTCTAACGGTTCATCCGGTGACGCAGCGCCCACTAGCGGTGTCCAACCAACGTAAAGAAAAGGTAAGAAAAAAGCGGACCCGACTTCCTGTTCAGACTTCTTCTCTAAAACAATGTCGAAGAAGGAAATAATGCAATAGAGGAGGAAAAGGCTCGGCAAGAGCATAATAACAGAATGAGATGTGAGGAAAGTCGTGAAAAAAAAGTCTGGGGTTGGTTATTTTTGTACTCTGCTCCGCTTTTTTCCCCCCTTCTTTTTTTGTGGAGCTGTTCTTTTCTTTTTTTCTTCTTCAGATTTCGTTGTTTTCCGCTTTCTGGGACCATGTCGTAATACGTGAGAGAACTTTTCTAAATCCACTGGAAATTGTGTAGTGAGGCTTAGTTCGTGAACATATTCTGTTTACGTAAGAAATGGAAGAGAGTTTTTTTGTTTGTTTGTTTGAAAGGTATGGGAATGACGTGTCAGTCTGGAACGCTGCACTGTTACAAAAGCAAAAGAAAATGTTTTCTGGTTTATTCTTAATCATTCTTCGAGTAGTTTTATGTCGCCAACTTTCATCTATAAGTTTCATCAATTAATTAAATCCTGTCTGAGTTTTATTCTTCAAAATTGCATCAAGATAAATGCAAAAGATTAAATTAAATTAATTCCTCAAAATTCTTCAAAATTGCATCTAAGATTAAAATTAAGTGAGGCTTAGTTCGAGAACATATTCTGCTTACGTAAGAAATAGAAGAGAGTTTTTTGTTTGTTTGTTTGAAAGGTATGTGAATGACGTGTCAGTCTGGAACGCTGCACTGTTGCACAAGCAAAAGAAAATGTTTTCTGGTTTATTCTTAATCATTCTTCGAGTAGTTTTATGACGCCAACTTTTATCTATAAATTTCATCAATTAATTAAATTCTGTCTGAGTTTTATTCTTCAAAATTGCATTAAGATAAGTGCATAAGATTAAATTAAATTAATTCCTCAAAATTCTTCAAAATTGCATTAAGATTAAAATTAAGTGAGGCTATAGTTCGTGAACATATTCTGCTTACGTAAGAAATAGAAGAGAGTTTTTTGTTTGTTTGTTTGAAGGGTATGGGAATGACGTGTCAGTCTGGAACGCTGCACTGTTACACAAGCAAAAGAAAATGTTTTCTGGTTTATTCTTAATCATTCTTCGAGTAGTTTTATGTCGCCAACTTTTATCTATAAGTTTCATCAATTAATTAAATCTTGTCTGAGTTTTATTCTTCAAAATTGCATAAAGATAATTACGCTGAGCGAGCATTTTATTTATTTGGAAATATATTTAAAGAAATTTTTTAAAACCGTTTTCTATTGTAAAACATCTTTGTTCTTCTACATACTATACAATTAATTGTTTTTTTTTTAATAATAGGAAGAAATTATATATTTAAAAATTATAAATTTCTTATTCTTCTTTAAATATAAAAAGAGATTCTACTTTCTGCATATTAACCTGACGAGGATTATATAAAATAAATTATTTTGTTTATTAAGAAATTTTTGTATTTTTAAGCATGTAGAAAAAATGGAGAAAAAAATGGTTCATACATGGAGAAAAAAATGGTTTTATGACATGTTCTAAAGAATCATGATAAAATTGCCTCATTCACCAAATTTTATCACGTATTATAAAACAATATTTTATTGGAAATTTCGCCAAAATCATTACCAACGCACTTTGGTAAAAATTATCGAGCTTTACGGTGTTACCTTGGAGCCAGAAACATGATAAATTTTTTCATATACAGATTGTTTTACCATGCTTTCTTCTCTGTGTAGAAATAGTTTTTTTTGAGTTTTTAAATAAGTTAACAATTATTATTTGAACTTTTTAATGTTTTAAATTTTAAAAATTAATGAAAAGAAAAAAGAATTTCAATCATCATCAAATAAAAATCATTTCAATGAATAAAATTAAACTAAAAATCTTCCTATATATTCATTAGTTGCTTTATAAACAAAAAATAATTGGGTTCATATAATTCTTCGTAGGTAAAAATGGCAAAAGTAGAAGCTCCCTTTCTGTCTTAAGGCGATCATTAAGTACATTGAGAAAAAAGTATGATCTAAAATACAGTATTTGGTAAAATTTACCGTTTTTCCGGCCCTATGGGAATTTAAAAGAATCTCGGTAACTTTTACTGAAGGACTTTGGTAATGATGTTTGTAAAATGAACAATAAATATAATTTTGTAAAATGTGATAAAATTTAGTTAATGTCTCAAATTTAGCTTATCATGATATCTTAAAGCATGACATCAAAACTATTTGGCTAAATTTCCTTGCTTGTTTTGTATTTTTACTAAATTTGCGGTAATTAGTACTATAATTTTGAAAACTGAATTTTCGGTAAATCCTTACTATATGACCGGAAAAAATACCAAATTGAATGCTTTAAATACCGTACATTTTGGTTTTATTACCAGAATTATTATTTTTATCGGAAATTTTTCTACCATACAATACGGTAATTTCACCAGAATAGTTTTCTCCGTGAAGCAATATTTCTTTTTAAATTCATAAAACCAATCGAAAGAAAAAATAATTAAAACAAAAAGTTAAAAAAAATTGAGCAAAAAAATAATGTTTCAATTTCATTACTGAAAAATTAATATAACTTGACATAAAACATCTGTAACATAAACATTTTTATGCAAGAATTGAAAAAGATGTCTTTTTTGTTTGAATGGTATAAAATGACAAGTAAAATGAAATATTGTTATTATAAGAAGAATATGTGTTTATCTATTTGTTCTTTAACAATACCAGAAAGACGCTTTCATTCTTGAAATTAATTTTGTTTAATAAATATGGTGTTTATAAAATGCATTATTTAAAAGGGCATTGAAATTTACAAATATAAATCGATACATTATAACAATTTCTGAAACTAGTCATAATTTATCTGATTTACCAAACCAAAATTACAAAACTAAAATTGAATTTCTAACTTATTTTAGTTTAGCAATTTTAGTTTAATATATCCCATCATTTGTTTTGACGTCTTTCGTTTAGTTTGTTATCTTTCTTTTAATCAAGACACAGAGAACGATTAATTTTCCAACTTGAATTGAATATATGAATACATTCCTATAATTGTTTCCACTGTCTTCTATCACATTACAGTTTAGATTTTAAGAATTATAAACATGATATTTTCAAAAAACATTTACTGACAAAACTTATAGAGATGATAATCATTTATAAGATGAGTGGATGAATTAAACTTAGATTAAATATTAAGCGATTTTAACCTTATTTTTTTGCAAGTTAATTATGCTTTCAATTGCATCCTAAAGCAAAATATTCACTTTAATTTCAAAAAGTAAAATTATTTTTTATTTGTCTGAAAGATTGACTAAATATTTCAATTTAATCTTCTTAAATTTTAAATTACTCTATTTTAGTTATGTTACGTGCTGTCACGCAATTTCTTGTATTTCTACGAGTCAGCATTTAAAATTTACGAGAAGTAATCTTATTTTATAATTATATATATTTCGGGTAAAAGTTAAGAAACATTACTTATACAAATTTTAGCTTTATTCTGTTTTTATTGTAAGAAATTGCAGGCAAAATAATGACAAGCCACACACTGCTATAAACTTCTCTGAAAAAATGGTTAAATAACAATTCATTTAATTGTTATTTTACCATATTCAAACAAAGCCTTACGGCAATCAAATTGGCTACCCTTTGGGCAAACAATAACAATATTGAACAATACACCATCTTTTCTGACTCAAAGTCCTCGTTGCAGGCCCTTGAAAACCCAACCCCAACAGACCCTCTTGTAGAAGAAATTAAGGCAATTGTTCAAAACAAACAATGCTTATTCAATTGGATTAAAGCCCACTCGGGGGAGCCTGGCAACGAGGAAGCAGATATTTTAGCCAAAAAGGGCACCTTATTGGGCGGGGTGGACTTTCACTACACCATAACAAAACCCCAGGTCAAACATAGACAGAGGCAGGTCAGTAGGATTTTATGACAGGACAGGTGGAGCAGCTCTGCAAACGGGAGACACACACACTATTTGATACCTACAGTTAACGAATGTTTTTTATCCAGCGATTTTTACTTTAATCAGTTCTTAACTTCCCATGGTGTATTTGGCGATCACCAAGCTAGGATGTTTCAAAAATCCTCCGCGTGCAAATATTGCGGTCACTATCAGACTATTAAACATCTGATGCTTGACTGTCAAAAATTTGCAACCATTAGGGGAAATATTTTTGACAGAAGAGGCGACATAAGATCTTGGTGCAGGACTAATAAACAGAGGCAAATTATTAAAAACATCATTAAACGCACCCTGGAGGACGCACTCGCCCCTGATGACATTTTGGATCCGCTCTACACGAATTGAACTCAGTCCCGGTTGTTGGGCTGCCCGCCTGTTCGCTTCCCGTTATTTTGACAACGTTTTGTTGTTTTATCTATCTCATTTGCTTTTTAATTCTGTTTTAATCTATTTATTCACTACATTGTGCTTTCTAATTGGCTTATTTACATTGCCTATCCTTGCTTTGCAAATTTTAGCGTCGCCTTTTAATTGTATTTGATAATTGTTTGTTTTACCACTTTACATCTTCACCTCCTTTTGTTTTACATTTGAGAATTTCTTGGCTCATTACGCCTTGTTCTTCTGTCTTACCTGTTGTCAATTTGTCATCGACTGTATTGGTTCTTTGACCTATATTAACTTAGGACCTCCGTTTACCTGTGACCTTTTAATGTTTTCTTATGTTCACTTCAGGTACACGTTTTTTCTTTCTTTTTTTTTTTTTTTTTCTCGGAGCATTTTAATTATTTTACTGCTGTTGCCATCAGACTCTGTAATGTTTACATAATATTACTCTGTAATGTTACTTTTTGTATTTTATGTACTTTTCTGTTTTTCTTGATTTTAAACATTTACCCGTATGCCCTAAATTGGGGCAGGTCGGGGTAAATATTTCATATTTCATATTCAAACAAAGCAGTAAAAAATCCATAAATAAGATGTTAATCTAACTGTAACAAAAACGGTTATTAAATGTTTTCACCAAATACGGTCAAACAACTAGAATTTTACTAAGCCCACCTAATGATGCTACTTAGTTCCTTACAGCTGCGTAGATATCATAGTCTAGAGGGCTAATCTGACAGTCTCCTTCCAGACACAACAGGGTTCGATTCTCAATGCTGGCACCGCAATATACCTTCCATTCCCTTCAGCACTCAAAGAGATTCCAAGAAGCATCCAATTTGTGTCCTCCACTCTCCAATGCCCATTAACTAATGAAAATCATAGCTTTGATGCCCAGTTAAAGTCCTTTTTACGGTTTTTAAGTCATGCTAGTTATAAATGAGTAAAAATCCGGATTGTTCTGTATTCATGATTTTATAACCATACCAGTTGTAAACGATTTCAAAACAGTAAAGGTAAAAAAATGTTCTTTACCGTAAACTTCATGGTTAATTGGATGTACAGACTGCTGTTGGTTATTTCACCATGATTTTAGAATGGTTTTGAAACCATGCTAGTTGTAAATGGTTAAAAATCCGCATTGTTTTGTAGTCATGGTTTTATAACTATACTGGTTGTAAACGGCTTCAAAACTATTAAGGTAAAAAATGTTCTTTACCATAAACTTCATGGTTAATTGGACAGACCTGCTGTCGGTTATTTTACCCAAATTTTAGAATGAAAATTCTAACAGCGCAATGACACTATAAAATTTTTCTGAGAGAGTGTTTTTGATGAAGAATCCTACGAGTTACGTACAGTAAACAGGATTCCTCTGCACTGTATCATGCAGTTATCCGCTTCAATTTAGGCAACTAGCTAAGTATATAACTAGAAATAATATGAAGAAACAGCTTGGTGTATAAGTGTTACCTCCTTAGTAAATGTGTTTTATCGCTATATTCCCTTTTACTCTTCATATAGTACTAACATGGATACATCAAATACTCTAAACAGTAAAATATTCTAGAATAAACCCTAGTCTGATGAAATAACATTATGAATCCCTAAACCCAACAGGGTTTAAATTTAAAATCCATTTACTATTACCTTTAACATTGAACTATCAAATAAAATCTTATAAAGAAGCATTCAATGTAGGCAAATAGTGTTTGGAGGCAGGCAAAATAATTTGTGCGCATAAAATATTTAAATTTAATAGGATAATATTTTTATGGATAATATTTTTAATAGGGCCGGGATAGCCTGGTCGGTAAGGCACTGGGCCCATATCCGAGAGTTCGTGGGTTCGAAACCCGCCGGCCGAAGACTCACCGTGTAGTAAAGTGACTGATGCACGTTAATTCTGTCGAGTCGTAAAAGTCTTCCATGTTCCCATAACAAATCAATACCTCTGAGGGTACTGGATTGAAGATCGATCGTTCTCTGATTCAGGTCAAAATTACGATCTGTGAATGTATGAATGGGCCGCCCTATAAACGGGTGTAATGAATGGTGTGGCAGAAGTCGAATTCTTGGCCATAGATGGCGCCACTGGAAGACAAGAACAATCGCATCCCCTCTGCCTAAACAGGCATACGTCAACAACATCAGCAATATTTTTAATAAAGCTGACCTAAAATGTTTTTGATATGCACCCTGCTCTGAATACTAATTTTCGAATTACTTCAAAAGATATAATAAAGTGCATTTCTGTAAATTTCCTAAACTTATTATTTTTGTTTACTTTGTAGAGATGTGTAGTTGTGAATTTTACAACAAAATTATAAATATATATAAAAAAATGCATGAGCTGCTAAGAAGTAAATTAAAGAAAACTAATTTTGTCACTTTGTTTATCCATAACGCTTTTGTTTTTCGAAACATATTTTGTATAAAAACTAAACATAATAACTTGATAAATTACGAAAAATTTTAATTTAAAGAGCATAAAACTAATGTGCTGCTTGTTGTATTGCTATACTTTTTTTTGTACTGGTATGTAAACTAACGAAAAAAAATACTAAAATTACACGGAAAATACTTATTTACAACAAACCAATGCATTTTTATTGTGGAATAAAATATTATAAATAACAATTTACTTAATCAGATCTAAAAAATCTTTGATGTTAAGATTTATAGCATTAAACATCCCGGAAAGAAAATGTTTGTCTTCCAGATTTCGGAGTTTGCTGCTATATAGATTTTCTTAAATCCCTAAAAAGGGAAAAACCTTTTTTTTTACTCCAGAGATACTTGTTTACTCTTAAATTATATATAAAAATATATTTTTTACACAGAGTGAGTTTTTGAGCAAAAACTTTTAAACACATTGAAATCCAATAGAATCTTTTTGACACAAAATTTATTGTTGCGTTTCTTGAATTTCAAAAGAATGACGCTAGAGTTTGATATTTCGAAAATTTTATTAGATAATTTTATTTCAATTTTTGTATCATGTCAAATGTTTGTTCTAAAAAAGGTCGATGATTTTTAAAAATTACTGCAAAAGAAACGGAAAGAGATACTAACGTTAGTTTTGCTTCATTCTGCCCAGGAAACCATGTATTTTTCCAAAAAAACTTCCAAACAATTTACAATTTGAATGTGGCCATATGAATTAGAAAATATTGCAATTAGCAGTGGTTATACACTAGACTGATCCTAAGACATGGTTTACAGTAGATCACTAAAGTCAAGTATCACGGGTGGCTAACCAATTTGATCAACCTGCGAAGGGACCTAGGGTGCTCGGTATCGGTCCTCTTTAAACTGTTCTACCCTACAGAGAGTAATTTCCAGAGCAAGCCGTCAAGCTACCGAAGCCTGGAACCTCTTACTATGAGGTAAATTAGCATTATCCTAATGCCTTTTATCATCCTTTTGAACTGTCGAATTTCGGAAGACCTTATACTTGATACTCAGTTATATTAGAAGTATGAGAAGTATTCCGATATTATTAAAAACAAACTAAGTATAACTAGAAATATAACGTCCCTATTAGTTATATTACAATAATTTAAAAAACTTATGTTATACTTCAGATTTAATAACGCACCACATATTAATACAGAGATAAAAGGTTTCACATTTTAAAAATTATAAAAATACATGTAAAATGCATTTTAAGGTACTTAATTATATAAGAAGTATGCGAAGCATTTCGATATTATTAAAAACAAACTAAGTATAACTAGAAATATAACGTCCCTATTAGTTATATCACAATAATTTAAAAAACTTCTGTTATACTTCAGATTTAATAACGTACCGCATATTAATACAGTGATAAAAGATTTCACATTTTAAAAATTAAAAAAAAAATACATGTAAAAAGCATTTTAAGGTAGGGTAGTATACTGTGATCCACGTATGAATGTAAATCAAGGTTAGAACGTACTATGTATGAATTAAATCAAGTTTATTGCATTATGTTTGCCTTCCTAGTTTTCTACTTTCATTTTCTGTTCAAATGCTGAGGAAGGTAAATTTTTTTTAAGAAACCAAATTACAACGTCCATTTCTGTATCTTTATTAGTACTTTATTCATGCTGTTTTGCTATAATCATGTAAAATGTCTTCATAAAACAATAAAATGTGTCATATCTCAATAGTATAAGTGAATATCTCAATTAAAGGGAGAAATCCTTGATATTTCTTATCATTTTAATATTTCTTATATCAGACTCATATTTCTTATAATGTAAATGAAAATGTGATAACATTACGATTTTTGACTTAGTATTCGTGAGTCGTTTTCCCAATAAAGTGCCGTATTATGTCCATACTGGAAATTATTTTTTCTTTGATTATTTCTTTCTTGTTACTTTAATATGCTTAAAATATATAAAACTAAGAGGCTCCGCCCCCTGCTCGCTAACCCCCGAGAATTGCTACGCAATCCTATGTGGTTCACGCCGTGAACCATGGCTCGCTCGGGATTCTTTAAATCAGTCACAATGTTCTAGCACAAAGACATAATATATTATCATCAAAGACATAGTATTTTATCATCAAAGACATAGTATTGTACTTATGTAGAAGAATTCTATCAATGTTCTTATTGGCTTTTAAAAAAGTATATTAGCTATTTAGATTGTACATGGTGAAAAAATCAAAACATTAGCTAAATGAGAAACATATTAGCAAAATAAATTATCAAATATTGCAGTTACTCACCTAAATTCAACTAAATGTGTATAATAAATTAGTTAATGCTAGAAATTCTGAAAGTTTCAGAAAAAAATTTTATTATTTAAAAATATAAACTTTAAACCCTAACTTTTCCTTGTGAGATAATAACCCTCAAAAAGTCCTTCATTTTCAAGAACACAAAAATTTGTTTTTATCGCCAAATGAAATATTTTTTGGTGATCAGCATTATTGAGTCAATACTAAACTGATTTTCTCAAAAGTCTGACCTTGTGACTTATTTATAGTAATGGAGAAGGCCAGCCTAATTAATTCCTAATTGAGTTTAAATTAAATATTATCATGTTTTTAGGGCATGAATCTGAATTGAACAACCTGATAATGATCACTCTGGTTATTGTTTCCGTTTTTAAAAGCGCTATATGTTGAGCCACCTCATGTGACATTTGTCATGTGACATTTTTAGCAGCAATCATTGGTCGATTTTCTAACGTTGCCATTCGGGGAGTTGTAATGAGGCTTTTTTTTTGGTGCCGTGTAAGAGAAATATATATATATATAGATATGTATCAAAACAAACTAAAAAAATATTTATAGAAAAACAATACTTTTATGCTAGTGAGAACCAAAACAATGTGGAAATGAATGAGGGAAAACTGGATCCTACCACGTGATTTCCTGGCCAATAAAAAATGTAGCGTTAAACGTTTAACGCAACCTTGTTGGAAGTCGCATAAGAAGTATAACTTCAAAAAAAAAACTGTAGTTTTTGGCGATTCCTGGCAACTACTTTTTACGTTAGTTTAGCGCATGAACAGATTTCTTAAACAACTAATTTTTCGAATTTAATGGGTACAAATCTTCGAGGGTCTGTCAAGGGACGTAATTTTAAATGCCCACGTGACTGTCAGTTAAGAAGAATTGCGTATTTAAGAGTCACGCATAAATAATATTTAAGCTAGCCATTATGAATAATAGATATTTTATATCTTTGGTCACACTTTTCACATGAGAATGTACACTCTTGAAATAGTGATGTTATTTCAAAAAGAAGGAAACATATTTTCGATGTACTTCATTACTTAGAAGAAAATAAAAGAGCATTAAACACTTAACGAAATTCATAAGTATTTGATAATTTTCTAGCATCTCTTAAATTAAATATTCACTGTCAAAAAAGGCATAAGAAGTTGATTACTAAATGAAGATATTCGTAAAAAAAATGCTTTAAAATAACAAAATGGCTCATGTGAAACATTTCTAAATAATTCTTCATGTTTAATAAAAGGCATTTTTTTTTTGTTGTTCATCATTGGTCGATTTTCTAACGTTGCCATTCGGGGAGTTGTAATGAGGCTTTTTTTGGTGCCTTTAAAATATATATATAGATGATTATAAAACATTATTTGTGAAAAAAAAATTTTTTTAAGTGATTAAATTGAAAGGGTAGAAAATATAGCTGTCTGTTACACAAAAGCTGAATGTACTTCCCAAAATTACTTTTTAAAACAAAATATTATCCTTTATCATAATTTGTTCTTGTTTCAAATACGCTAAATTACACTCCTATAACTTATAAAAAACGAAAATTATTTAAATACTACTGTCTGCTAATTGGTATCATGTCTGCGACCATACATAATCGTTCACGTACTTACCAGTAAAGACGATTTATGAAACAAAAATACGTTGTTATTTTAAATGCTCTACGTTTACTTGATTAAGAAGTTATTTAGAGATAATTGTTTTTTTATTGCGAAATGTCTCTTGCTGTAACTAATTGCATAAAACTATTAATTTAACAAAATAATTTAACTATTAGGTTTTTATTTAAATAAAATAGTCAATTTTTAATGCGCAAATAGTCTACGCAATTTTTAATGTCTTTAGATTTATTCGGTTTCCGGAATTTTTGTTCCTTAAAATGTCTGGTTTGTTACCCTATCTTGTTACTTTACACACATGGTAACAGACATGATAATCTTGGTAACAGATTTAACATTTTTCACAAGGCTTTGTTTTAAAAATTGAAATATACCAACTATTCACAGTAAACTATGTGAAAAATAAAGAAAATGAAATATTTAAAAATTAAAGAATGCTATTGATTATGATTATGTCAAAATAAAGAAAATATGGTTACCATTAATTCATAACTAAAAATTTCGGAATATATCCTGTTAACACAAAAGAAACAATTAGATTTCAATCATCTTTATCATTAAATGAACTGTTAAGCAAGTTAAAAATGAACACGCAAATAATCAATTTGATTCGTAACTAAAACTTTTTAATCTATCTTGTTTAATACATAAGAAACAATTAGATTTCAAGCTTTATTATCATTAAACAAAACTTCCATAAAATTGTTTTGCTTGAAAATCTTAAAGAAAAAGAAGATATTAAAAAAGACAATATTTTTCTCGGAATTTCCTGATCAAACAAATGTTAAGAAAAAGAAAATGTAACAGAAGACTTTACATTTCCGAGAAAGCAATTTAAAATCTTCTCTTAAACTATAGCAACGTAAAAGTAACCAATTTATTAAGATGGAAAACGACAGATATCCAATTACTTTGTCCCAGATTTAACTTGCTATTTCACGCACATCGGATATAAAATTTCCTGTTTTAGTAATAACGATGATTGGATGCTTTTATAACCTTTTGGTTAAATATTGTGCCATCAATTTAATTTTTTCACGCGATTTAGAAAAATTTACGTTTGTTACGCTCGTTTCTGTTAGATTATATTTGAAGCTTTTTTTCTTTAAAGAGAATGTAAATGTAATGTGTTATGTGATTTCAGTTCTTTCAACAAGTTAAATTTATGACAAAAGTACCTCAAAGTATTTTAGTTCCAGTTTTTAATAATTCTATACTTAATCTATAAGATACGTAGTTAGATTAAGAGTTAAGAGAGCAAAAGGTATGGAATTTAAAGTATTTCGTATACATTTTTTTGACAACTCTATCGAAAGAATTGAACCTTTATTCATTTTCTTAACACCTAATTTTGAAATAACATCGTAATTTTGAAATACCGCTGTGAAGAAAAATTCTGATAAAAAATTTACCGTACTGTATGGTAAGGACATTTTTGGTAATAAAAACCAAAATTATCGTTATTTAAACCATTTATTTTGTAATTTTTCCGTTCATATAGTAATGGTTTACCGGAAATTTTGATTTTCTAACTTGCACATATAATTCCCACACATCTAGTAAAAAATACAAAACTTAAAGGTAAAATTAACCAAATACATGGTTTTTGTCATGTTTTAAAGTATTAAGATAAAATTACCAAACTGTACATCAGAAGTCATTTTACCATGTATTTGATAGTTTTAACCTTGTAATGTCTATACCTCTTACCAAATAGAATAGTAATAACCTCTTTGCACTTCTATGGTTAATTTAGCAGTGTTTAGGCGTTTTATTTAAATGATTAATGATGATCATTACAAAATTGCCGAATTTTACGAAGTTTTATCACATTTTATAATACCACATTTTATTGACAATTTGACCAAAATCATTAACCAAAGTGTTTCAGAGAAAATTACGGAGCTTTTTTGTGTTCGCATATAGTTAGAAATTAGGAAATAGCGTTTTAAATTTACTGGAAGTTTTGACAATATTTTTTCTCATTTCATATTTTAACTATGGGCTGTGTAGTCATATAGGCTCCTGTACTAATTTTTTAAACATATAATCTTTATCTGATTTCATATAATGTTCTAAGTTGTGGATAAAATAAAGTGAAATTCGTCTTAATAAGAAGATCAGAACTTACGAACTATTCATACCTCCAGCAATTCAACTGATTTTGTAAAACTTTTTTTTAAATTTCTCTTATTCTGACCTTTTGTCACTAATCTGTTGATAGTTGTTCATAGTCTTTATAATACTGAATGAGATGCCTCTTCTTATTCTGCTTTAAATGTTTTATATTTTATTACCGGCATTGAACTGTGGCAAAAGAATCTGTCAACAATGCCAATCTTCCTCTATCAAAAGGTACCTCTAGATTGTATCGAATTAGCATGTCTTATATACTAGTGAATTGATGTTTTATAATCGTCGTAGTAGTTAAACCACAATACTCCCCACCCTCCCAGAATTTTATCAGGAATGAAATTCGTTGAATGGATATAACTAGTTATCATAGTTGCGAAAGACCGTTAGAGATGAATTAAGGTCGCCGGATTTGGAACGCTGGGGGTGAGAGCTGTATTAAAGTCACCAAGTTTTGAGCGTTTGTAGTGAGATCTTTCTTAAATTCACCACTGTGTGTGTAGTCTCTCCTGTTAGCTATTAGCAGTAGAGTGAGTGCAGAATCTCGTTGTGTGTAAATGAGGCGGAGAAGAAACAGCACGAGGAGGAGGACGACGCAGTCACAAATAGCAAGTCAACTGTGAACCACCCATCGAAGTGGGGGTTATTTTTAATTTAAGCGAGTCCATATCACGTCCGGGTCACCAATGTGGGTAATGAATTTTTCGACTATGCTACTCTTCATCGATCAAAAGGTACCTCTAGATTAAATTTAGTTAGTATGTCTTATATGTGAATTGATGTTTAATGATCGTAGTGTTCGTTATACCACAGAACAGCTTTTCACCTTTGTGCGCTATTGATTTACTACACGGTCTAGTTCCTTCTATGCCACGGGGATTAAAGATCTTCAAAAATCTTGGAAAAAATTTATAGAAGTTCACGGAAATTATGTAGAAAAATATCATTTTTGTAATTTTTTTAAGCAGCCTTTAATTTTTTAGATATTAAAATAATCTATATTATATTTGATCTAGCCTCGTGCGTAAATTGCACGAAAAATACAAGCTCCACCATCAATAAATTGTATGACAGGATGCCGCACCATAGCACCGTTAATGTTTTTAATTTCTACAACCATTTTAGAAAGGATTAAAAATAATATCCGAATTTTTAACTAACTTTTCATTCCCATAAAAATGCAAAATTATTCTAAGTAAATGCATAACATACAAATATTTTTTTTTATACTACTTGAATTGTTACTTAAAATAACCTATCAAAATGAATAATACCTAGTGTTGCCAATAGATTGAGAAATATATATATATATTATTTAAATA
>NC_092207.1:13501205-13511028 GCF_043381705.1 Parasteatoda tepidariorum
TTTAGCCCTCAAAACTGCTAGCACCCGCCGTGGCATTGATTCCACAAGGTGCTGATAGGTAGTCTGAGGTATCTGGTACCAAGCGCTCACCAACTGGTCCTGCAGTTCCCTCACATTGCGAGAGGGTAGCGTGGCAGCACGAATTTGGTTTTCCAAGTAGGACTACAAATGCTTTATTGGATTAAGGTCAGGTGAATTTGGAGGCCAAGACATGACTTAAAAGTCACTGGAATGTTCCTCGAACCAATCCATGACGATTCGACCCTTATGACATGGTGCATTATCCTGTTGGTAAACACCATCCCCAGCAGGAAAAACAGTTTCCATGAATGGGTGAAACTGGTCTGCAACTCTGTTCAAGTAGCTTACAGACGTCAGGGATTGCTCTATGAGGATTATGGGTCCTAATGTGCCCCTTGAAAACATTGTTCCTGGGCGAGAAACCATGAAAATATGGGCGAGCCCATTGTTATAGATGTATTAACTGATACACCTGAGAAAGATAGAATTACTAAAGCTAAAAATGAAAAGATAGAAAAAATGAAAAAAAAGCATGAAAGAGTATCAGAGAAGAAAGAAAAAGGCCCACTACAACTCCTGAGGAACATGAAATTGCGAAAAACCCAATTGACGAAATTAACCCAATAAACTCACATAAACAAATAAACCCAATAAATTCACGTATTAAGCTACAACCCCTTCAGTATAATGTGTTTCTATATCTGTTATATTAAATATTTTTTTCTTTTAAATACGATGATTGCTTTGTGTTTTTAATCTTGTTCATAAGTGCCCCTGGTATGTTCACATGTGCCCCCCTATAGAGGCACATGTGAACAATTGAAGTCATTTTTCTAAAATATCATTAAGTAAAGAAATATTTTATTGAAAAATCTCAAGAAATTCCATAAGACAACGAAAAGACTGTTTAAGCATATGGACTTCTTTACTGTGAGAAATTGATGATATTTTTTGAAAAATGAAGAAATAAAAGAATTTGTTCTCATGTGCCCCCCTCTCCCCTATCTATAATAATATATTTTGCATGAATAAATAAACCTTTTGATATGGATCTGCAATAATTTAATTTTATTTGACTCTACGAACTTATAATAAAATATTAATTTATAAATTGCACACGGAGAAAGAAATTATGGTAAAACTTCCTTTCTGTATGATAAAAAACCTAAAATTCTAGAAATAAAAATCAAAATATGCGGTATTTAAACCTTCCTTTTGGTAATTTTAACGTACATATGGTAATGGTTTACCTGAAATTCTGATTTCAAAATTATAGTTATTATTATCCTACATTTAGTAAAAAAACACAAAAAAAAATATTATACTGAATAAATGGTTTTTATACCATGCTTTAAATCATTAAAATAAAGTTACCAAGTTTTACTATATTTACCAAATTTTATCAAACTATATCTCATTGCTAATTTTGCCGAAATCACTACCAAAGCGCTTCCATATAAGTTAGCGAATTTTTGCGTTCACATCATCCAGAAACACGGTAAATTTTACCACATTCTCGTATTTTTGACCATATTTTTTTTTCTTGGTGCATAAATAATTCTTGTATGTTAGTGGCATTCCTATAATCAAAAAACGGAAAAAATATTAATTAATAAATAATTCTATTATATTTAGATTATACCATTAATACTGTAAATTCAATACCAGTCTCTCGATAAAGTGCGACATTTCTTGAAGTAAAATTTGCAAAACCGTTCACAGCATTCTTCGTTCGTAAATCCTGCTGTTTTCCGTCTGTCTCAATCGATTCCTATACTTTCTCCGAATTAAAGGTCACTAATTTGAATTTCAACACCTTTCTCGGAACCCACGCTTTCTACGCCAAAACAATGAATACATTGTTCTAATCAGCGTAGCTGTCTTGGATAAAAAAAAAGGGTGAGCAAATTCTCAAGAGCCAATTTAATTAGGCGTGAGTGTATGCAGCTTAATAAGTACTTTACCTCATTAGCAGAACGCGTAAGTTCAAACGGGAATAATTTTCTAAAATTGCAAATCCAAAGCTACTTCCTCTCTTGTTTGTATTTTTCAAGTCGATTGACCAAAAGGGAACTAAATTCGTCAGAACAATGCGCTTCAATTAGTTTAATTTCTTTGTTTTACCGTAAATACGAATTAGATTTTATATTTATTTATTATTTAGCCAGATTATTTCTTCAGTTTCAGTAATTTTAAAAGTTAATTTTATTAATCGTAATTAAATTCTTTTCTAAGATCCTTTAGACTCAATGGAATGCATTATTTAACTTGACTTTTAATGTATGTAAACATAAAATCTCCTAATCGAATGTTCAGCCATAGAGGTTTTAAAATTTGCGTATTCTTAAACGTAATATAATATTAAACGCAGCTTATTTAAATTCATTATTTGAAAAATTGTTAATTTAAATATTATCCAATTGAATGAACTTTTAAAGAGGACACTAAATTTTATTAAAATGAGTGGGAAGTCTTATTTATTATAATCTTTTTTTATATGAATTTTTTTAATGACGGCTATAAAATTAAAAAAGGATTTCATATAAAGATATGAAATTATGATATCTCTGTCCATAATAAATACATTTAAAGGTGTTATAGCATTAACTAACGTTTAATCTTTTTTTTCGTTATTTTTTTATTTATTTTTTATGCTTTTATTTAATTGTTTTATATTTTTTTCTTATCTTTTATTAAATGAAAAGCTTCATTTATGATATTACTTTTTCGTACGATTTTTAGCATTATTAACATTGTAATTCATACAAATGTATGAATCTATGCCGATTATCTGATATCTGAAAATATTTATTAAATGTACTGTTAAATTTTTTTAACTTTAATGTTTTTATTAAATCTTTAATTAAATGAGAAGCTTCATTTATGATATTATTTTTTCCAACGATTTTTAGCATTTATAACATTATAATTCACAAAATGGATGAATCTATGACGATTATCTGATATCTAAAAATATTTATTAAATGTACTGTTAAATCCTTTTAACTTTAATGTTTTTTTATTAAATCTTTAATTAAATGAAAAGCTTCATTTATGATATTATTTTTTCCTACGATTTTTAGTATTTATAACATTATAATTCATAAAAATGTATAAATCTATGACGATTATCTGATAAAAAATATTTATTAAATTCACTGTTAAATATTTTTAACTTGAATGTTTTTTGTTAAATCTTTTATTAAATGAAAAGCTGCATTTATGATATTATTTTTTCCTACGATTTTTAGTATTTATAACATTATAATTCATAAAAATGTATAAATCTATGACGATTATCTGATATCTAAAAATATTTATTAAATTCACTGTTAAATATTTTTAACTCGAATGTTTTTTATTAAATCTTTTATTAAATGAAACGCTTCATTTATGATATTATTTTTTCCTACGATTTTTTGCATTTATAACATTATAATTCATAAAAATGTATGAATCTATGACGATTATCTGATGTCTAAAAATATTTATTAAATGTGCTGTTAAAAGTGTTATAGTCTCCACAAACTTTTTATTATATTGAATAAAAGACGTCACCTGTCAAAATCTGTTTCCATACGATTCAATGAATTTAAAACGATGCAACTTTATACAAGACTAAAAATCTGAGATGTCTGTCAATGTCTAATAAATACACTTTAAAAGGCGTTACAGAAATGCTTTATTATATTGCATGGAAGACCTCATTTATAAAATTCGTTTCTCATACGATTTAGTGAGTTTAAAACAATGATACAACTTCATACAAGACTAAAAATCTGAGATGTCTGCCTATGTTTATTAATTATACTTTTAAAAGTGATACAGCATTAATAAATGCTTTATTGTATTTCATTAATGACTTCGTTTATAGAATTCTTTCTTCATACGGTTAAATGAGTTCATAACAATATAGTTTGAAGCAAATATCTGGATCTATGAAGTTCTGAGTAAATTTATTAATCTATAATATTCATTGCATTTAAGAATCTTAAAACAATCTACTTCCATATGCATTTATATCATTTTATTTTTTATATAATTCTATGCTATGATGTTTTCACAAAATTAAATAATAATTCCTCTACATGGGTAATAGCTTACATAATAGCTACTTGCACAATAATTAATCTATAATTCGTATGAATTCATAATAATTTATCATGTGTGAAGAGACTGATAAACGTACAAGTTTATTATTTATTACTAATTTGTTCTTTTCCTATGCGTTTGTCATTGTTCAAATCTTAATTTTTTCTCTATACGTAAATTTTTTCTTGTGAATCTCTATAAATTCATGAGAATCTGCTTTAAATTATTTTGTGATAATCTGTTATTATGAATCAATGATAACCTATTTTTATTTGACTCTATGAATCTATAATATTCTACTTTTACTGTTTTACTAATTTGTTATGGAGGTAGATGTTATTACCCTTTTAAAATAGAATATCAAATTAAATTAATTTTAAGCATAATTTCTGATTTAATATTATTACATATATGTTCTTTGAAAATAAACAAAATCAGTAAAAATAATGGAAACGAAGCTTTTTGAAAAATTTATTTTTTGTCTTCTCTAAGTACAATTATTAAATTATATTGCAATATGTGTAATACTTTCGAAAGTATAATCATTCAAAAACCGGAAATTTATTTGTACTAATCTTACATTCTACTGAATGCAAGAACTCACACCAGGACATAAATCCATACATAATTTAAAGTACTTGATCTATAATATTTTATTACTCTGTAAAAATAAAATATTCCATTGGAAATATTTATTCCAAATATATGGTTCATATTTTCACCGCATTTTGAAGCAAAACAAACTAAAAGCATATTCGAAACTTTTTGTAGCTAGTTTTTCGATTAGTTATCCAAATAATTACGAAACTTTTTTGGTATTTCCCTGTTTTTATTTTAAAAAATATCTCTAGTATCAGAGATTTCATAGCTTCGAGTATGCCGCACAATTCCATTTATGTTAAGAGAATATTAAAGAACCAATAATTTGAAAAGCGAAAGTTTTCATTTCAAAGCTATGTATCTAAACTTGAAACTTCAAAGTATTATGTATTGATTTTTTTTTATTTCATTCCTTCTAAAGTAATAAGAATTTCTGTTTTATCAGCAAAAAAAAAAATTTTTTTTTCGAAAAGCAATTAAAATTTATTTCTATCATTTTGGTTGTGGATTTCGGCCGTCTTTTCTCGATTTATGTCGTCTTTCTTTAATAGTCTTTCAAGAAATAAAGCAAAAATAAAAATATGTTTACATTTTTAAGGAAAACCATATAGGAATGTTAAAAACTTTGATGGATATCATAAGAAAATAAATTCAAATTATTAGTTTTGTGAAACTGCCACAATAAACATGTATATTCATAATGCTAAAACTTTTTCTGCTAAGTACTATTTTATATATTTACCAAAACTAGCATTACCAACGACGCCCGGTGGCTGAGTGGTAGCGCTTGGCGCTCCCATGCCGCAGGACCTGGGTTCGATCCTCGGGCCGGGCAAGGTTGACTCAGTCTTTCATCCCTTCAGTGGGTCGATGAATGAGTACCAAGCATGCTTGGGAACTAAACACTGGGAGTTTCGCGTTCGGTTGACCACCAAACCGGAACACCTGCTCCTGCACCCCATAGCCCAAGGTCAAGAAAACTGAGATGGGCACAGTAGGCCTTGGCCCTCTTTGGGCTGTCGCGCCACTGAGTTTAGTTTAGCATTACCAAAACTAATTTCGGCAAAATTTGCTTTAAATCAACAATGAAAAACCTGACACAAAAGACATTAATTACTTTAATGTTGAGTGATGTTAACGTTACTAGGATAAGACCCTTGAATAAAAAAAACATTTATATTTGCAAATAAATATATGAAGTTATTTCAATTAAATTAGATACTGGTTTGAATTATTTCCTATTATATTATGCTTTAGGGGAAGTTTGAGGTTTTTAAACAATGAAAAAAGGAGAAATAAAACGAATTATTATGTAATTGAAAACATTTACACAATTAAAATTGGACATTGGATTGAACTATTTCCTATTATATTATGCTTTAGGGGAAATTTGAGGTTTTTAAACAATAAAAAAGTAGAAATAAAACAAATTCTTATGTAATTGAAAACATTTACATAATTATATTAGACATTGGATTGAACTATTTCCTAATATATTATGCTTTAGGGGAAATTTGAGGTTTTTAAACAACGAAAAAAGGAGAAATAAAACGAATTCTTATGTAATTAAAAACATTTACACACGTTTGCTTTTTAGAATTTTATAGAAAAAAAATGGTTTTGAATTTGAATTTAGAAAATATACCATAAATAAATGCGTGTTTTCTTCTAAAAGTAGCTAAAATATTCTTTGATATCTTCAAGAAATTAATTTGTTGTTCCATCTCCGATAAATGCGTATAAAGAGCAGAAAAAAGCTCGAGAAATAGGTTTTATAAAAAGCAGTTTCGAACGTCCCAGTTTATTTTCACTTTTTGGCTATGTACCACAATATTCATATTCTAAACTATCACCTTTTTTTATAAACATTAATCCTAAATTACGTAAACAGTTTTTTACGCGAAAAAAAACAGTATTTTGTAACACAACATCTGCTTAAGCACTCTGCATTTTCTAAACATATTTATCCCTCCAAAGAAAAGAAAATCCCTTTCGAGAGGGAATTCCCAAAGTTATTTACCGAAAGTAAAACCAGAACAAAGCCTAGACCTTGCATGATACATCACTTTTAATACATCAGGTGATTTGTATACACGTCAAGACACGCCGGAAAAAAAATCTCTAAAATAAATATATATCCTTTGATCTTAAACTTTTTTCTCTAGTTTTTCAAGGAAAACTTCGATAGTATTATCCTAATGTAGAAAAAAAGAAGAAAAAATATTGATCAAGTATCTCCTTTTATTCCCACTCATAACAGATAGGATTATATTTTTTCTTTCAGATCTTGTCATTACATTTTAATTTTTTTAAATTCTTTAAATATTAATTCATCCGTCCAAAAACTTGTGATAATTACATAATAATGAGGCATAATTCCAACTTAAAATCAGAAATGCATTTTTCATTTTTCAGTAAAATGCTTCCTAAACTGTTTTACTACAATATATAGTTCCATAAATCATGATTTATTTTAAATATTTCCTCACGTATCAATCTATAACATTACCGGTTAACTATTATTATTACATAAGTGATTAGATGATAGTGAAAAATTTGTTTTGAATATACTTTTTGCTCAAAAGAAAATAAAAATATCCGAAGAATTTTTAATTATATCATATTTTATTTTCATTGGAAAAATGATTAAATAAAAACTTATTTAGTTGTTATTTTATCATATTCAATTAAAACAGCCAAATAACGATAAATAAAAAAATAGTGCGTGGAGTCCTCCGCGAGGAAGAAGTGAAACTTTGTAATGTGGAAATGAAAATAGGAAGGGGTGGAAATTGATTTTTAGTGAAATGATACTGTTTCTTTAGGACAACCTTTATTAACAATGCTTACAATTCACAATTGATCGCATCTTTTAATTATCATTTTCGAGTGGAGAAATATTCAAATCTATAGCATTTACAATGGGATTATGATAACTAAAGTAAGATACGAAATGTTTGAGTTCTATTTTTTCAATATTTCTTGCAAAAACTGCATCAATGGTAGTTACCCCTTTGGTTGTTGGATCATTCCTACCATTTATCATTTCCAATCCAAATTTGTCTTTAAGGAAGGTTAATAATGTTTCAGCTTCAGGTAACGAGAAATTCACATTTAAATCTCCTGCGAGGATCACAGGCCGCTCACAATAATCAATTTCTTCACCAGTAACGTCTGCCAGAGCTTGTGAACCTGCAGTGGATAGTGGCAATAAAGATGTTGCAATAAATAATTTAATATCCCTCATGGCTGCATTTGGTGAAATATAAATGGCAATTAGAAAAGAGAAAACCTAACAATCAATTGATATTCACAAGAGACGTACCTGGACATAACCTTAAATCCGTCGCATTGTCCGTGGGATTGTTTTCACTCATTTTTTACTATTGGTATCCACTAAATTTGAAAATAAAAAATGCTATCCTATTAAATTATATGCGTATCAAATCAAACTAAAAAAATATTTATAGAAAAACAATACTTTTATGACTTTTATTATTTTTATGCTAGTGAGAACCAAAACAATATGGAAATGAATGAGGGAGAACTGGATCCTACCACGTGATTTCCCGGCCAATAAAAATGTAGCGTTAAACGTTTAACGCAACCTTGTTGGAAGTCGCATAAGAAATATCACTTCAAAAATAGTTATCAAACCGTTAATTGTGAAGAAAATCGTTTATTGACTGTTCTCACATATTAAGGTTAGACAACCAAAATTTCATCCGCTTCAACTAAGCCCACAGTCAGTGAAAATCGGGATCTAAGCCATGTGATAAGTATTACGAATTTAGATTTTTATTTTAAATCGTCGGGGGGCTAAAAATTTTCTAGCACAATATGTGTGGTGAACACCTTATGAAGTCACTTAGTTCCTTGCACAGTAGGGTACATGATTTAGCAGAGAGAGCTAATCTGCCAATCTATGTTGGGGTTCGTTTCCCAGCGTTGACGTCACAATATTTTCTTCAACGCACGAGGAATTTCCAGTGCCATGTCCTCAATCGATGACCCCGGACTATTAGAAAACGTCATTCACGCTTAGATGGCAGAAAGACAGAGATACTCCATGCAGATTGATTAGATGGACGGTATTTTCCATCTCTTACCATAGACGGCATCATTAGATAAACCAATTAAATCACATTCTACTTGATAAAACGCAACTTAACTACAACCTAACTCCAATGTTCATTACCTTAGGAAAATTCTAACTCAGCCATACTACAATGTCCAGTTACATTTCATCTTTATGGTTTTGAAACCATGCTAGATATAAATAGTTAGAAAACTATTTAGTTTTGTATTCATGATTTCTTAAACCTTACAGCTGTAAACGGCTTCAAACCCGTAAAAGTAAAGAAATGTTCCAGACCATTAACTTTATAGTTAATTGGATAGACAGGCTGCTGTCAGTTACTCTTCCCTAACAGCTCTTCATTCTCCTTCGTTTCATTGAAAATTCGTTTTAATCTCTCTTGCCATTTAGGTATATTACTGCAATTTGATATAAAGAGGAAATAACTTTTAATTTTCTGCAAAAAACTAGACAGTCATTCAAATTACTAAAAACTATACATTCCATTTTAACTTACTTATTGTCTGCATAATGGTAATTGTTAATAAAATTTCAAAGAATTTAAAATTTAAAACATATAAACTTATAAAAAGAAATACACTAGTTATCATAAATTAAGGAAAATTCACAAAAATCGCGATAACTCAAGAAATTACACATGGAATTACAGATCATTTCGTCGAAATATACAACACATAGTAAGGTATTAAACAACATAAAAAGAAATTATCAGACATTAATAGTAGTATAGAAATTAGCACATGTATAAAATAAACAAATTGGAAGTATCGGTTTGCAATAGAAAAAGTACCTTTAATATGGAATATGATTGCCTCTAGAAGCAATACAGCACAAACAGCGATGTGTGATGCTTTCAATTATGCGGTCTATCAGTTCAATAGGAAGTGAGAGCCATTGCTCTTGTAAAGCAGTTGCAAGCGTGGCAAGGGTCTGAGGGGGCGGATTGATGGCAGATACACGCCTCCCTAGAGCATCCCAAACGTGCTCGATAGGATTCAAGTCCGGGGATCG
>NC_092207.1:13512469-13595139 GCF_043381705.1 Parasteatoda tepidariorum
CACATACTGTTCATTCACTGGGAAATCTATGCCCAGTAAAGGAACATGCCTGTTCCCTCACTGGTTAGAAGTTGTTTTTCGTATTTTTAACATACTTTTGATGCGGAACATCACTAAAGGTACAAGAAAATTAAAGTTCATTTTTTATTTTCATTAACTTAGAAAAAAAAACAGTAAAGGAACACTTGTTCCTTCACTGGTTTTTCATCGTTTGGTGATCCAGTGAATAAACACCCCCTTATCTCAGTACTTTATTATGCTATGATGCTTAAAAAAGTACAAAACGTAACTTCAATAACTATATTTTGAATTCTCTTTTTCACAGTGAGAAAAATAAAACTATTACATGCAATTAATACCACTTCAAACATATAAATACAAACACTCGCCTTATAATTTTTTCAGGGAAACAAGATGTTGCAGAGATAATAACAAATTCAAGAATTTTTCCAGAGAAGTCTATTAGACCAGGTAATCCAAAACATTGCTAGATGACTTCCGATTGTTTGGCAGTAAGCTATTGTTACCAAACAATCCAAAAAAAAATTTCAAATTCTTATTTTTGATCGATATATATGAAATGTTCCTTCACTGGGTAGTGTTTTTCACTGGTTGGTTTACCCTATAACGACATATATTTATTAAAATTGAACCTGTAAAAATTTCTAGACTGTTTAAAAAATAGCATAGCTTTAAAAAAATTCTTTAAATTAAATACTATTTTTATAATAGTAGAATCAAACTGCATTTTTTAAATTTGATTAAATCAAATAAAATAGTTTTCATTAGGTTTCATTAAATTACACACTACCATTTATAAATAGGAATAAAAAAAACGAGGTTTTATTTAGAAATTGATTGAGATAATGTATAGTTTTGTATGAATTTGAGACAAGTGCCAGTTCTTTTATTTGAACTCAAATTAAATAACTACTTATCTTTCAAATTTGCTTTTGAAACTCTTTTTTTTCTTTCAATTTTAACAAATAAGTTTTTTTTTTATTTAGCGTATATATTTTATTTAATAGATGCAACATGACGATTAAAGCAAATAAAATGTTAAACAATTTAGTTTTTATTTTTAATACTAAATATATATTAAGGAATTTTGCCTCTTTCACATTGCAAGCATTTTTGCTTTAAACTTTTTTCACTTTTAAACAATTTTTTTATTTCTCATGTTTATGGTTTCAAACTAAACATTTTTATTTAATTAAGAATTAAAATCTTTTATTCCTTTATTAAAAACAGAAAACCAAGTAAGAACTCCAAAAGTATATTCTGAACATCTAAATAACGTAATTTTCCTTACTTTAAAAGCATAATTTCATAAAACTTTTATCTAGCAGTTGCAAACATAATTATCATTTAATATATTTGTCCCGTTATTCTCAAAAAATACTCACGTAACATCTTAATTAAGATTTGAAATAACTTTTTTTGGTAAAAGTTTAATATCTTTGTTTAATTTAAAGCAACGGATTGCATAACTGAAGCTCCAACTTTGCAGAAAAGACGAAAGATGGATCGTTTAACAAATACCGCTGATTACAATTCATTCTTCCGTCAAAATTGTTTTGACAATCATAAGCACTTCTTTTTTCTTCCATATATTCAGTTTCTGGTTCATGTATTATTATAAGTTTTCGATAAAAATTCAAGATTTGAGTTAAGATTAAGTTCCATTTTCACTTTAACTTAAATTTAAACTCTCGGCATATCATTTTCACTATTGCAATTATTTCTAACACAAAATACAGTAAAAATCTATCTATTTAAATAAAGCAGAATGTTTTATATGTATGTGTTTATATACAAACCCACAATTCTGGTGTATATACATTTATACACAATGGACCTAACTGTCTATTTTAAAACTCTCTCTAACCACCGGTACGCTCTCAACATCAAAATGAAAGAGTTTTCCATAGGATTTGATAGAGATTTTATAATGAGAGCAGATTGTTAACTTGCCTATCTAATTAATCAATCAAAGATTATTGAGCCGTGGTGGTACAGGAGATAGAGCAGGGGTTTCCAACCTATATAAGGCCGGGCGCCGCAATTAAAAACACCAGTCAAATGGCGGGCTGCAACTTTATCAAAATTTTATATAGGACTCTTTTACGTTTGAAGGAACATTAAATATTACTGACAGATATTTGTTGTACAAAACAAACGTATTGAATTACAAATTAAAATTAGAAGTAGATTATTAAGCAACATACACGATTATTTTTGTATTCGAAAAAAAAATTTCTTGGATGCAAAGCCAGAGAAAAAAAATTTTTTGTCCTATTGGTATGTTAAATTTCACAGAAACGAAAAAATTAGATTTTTTTAACTAAAGAAAAGTATTATAAACCCATATAGATTTTTTTTCAAAAATTGCCCGCGAAAAATGACAACTAATATATTTTAGTTTGCGGGCCACAAAAAAAGGCTTCGCTGGCAACCAGCTAGTAACCACTGAGATAGAGCGTTCACCTCCTAATGAGGTGAACCAAGTTCGAATCCCAGCGATGGCTGGTCGATATAAATTCTGCACCCGGCTCGCGCCGACCACAGTGACGTAAAATATCTTCAGTGGTAGATGGATCATGGTCAAATATCCCTTGCTATCATGCTAATCGTGGGGGTTTCGTGGTTTTCCTCTCTATGTAACGTAAATACGGGTAAGGTATATCAAAAAAAGTCCTCTGCAAAGATGAACTTCTCCCAATACTTGATCTAAGAGTTCTCTTGTCTTCTGGATTGGGTTCAAAATTTCAAGGCTATGGAGATGGAACCCAAAATTAGGTCAGCTGCTCGACGACGGTTGTAAAATAAAATCGAAGATTATTCTCACCGCACGTTTTTATGAATTATTTATTTTAGGTTTCCTATTTTAGGTTATCACAAGTAAATCTACGCTAACAATTTCGTGAATTATGGTGAGGACTTCGCCAAATCTGTAATTTAATAGGTATATAAAAACACATGTTTCTTTTACAGACACATTTGAATTTGATACATGTTTCCATAAACTTAACTAGTGGAAACTTAACAAGAACCTAATGAAATAAAATTGAAATCATCTATTAAACCATGGAAGAAGTATGGTAAATAGTGAAAATCACATTTCAAATCATACTATATATATAAGTAATTTTTCTTTTAATGAATTTGCTAACTCAATTTACGGTAAATCAAAAGGTATGAAGCCGTACCAGGACGTAAAACAAATAATAAGAAAAAGTTTAAAGAAAACTAATAAAGGGGCACAAATTATTATAACTAATAACGGAAAAAAAATTCTGAATCTGAAAAATAACTATAAAGAAGGCGGGTAGAAAACATTATAAATCGGTTTCATTACCTCTTGAAACATATAGGTGAATCTAACCATCTCACTTCATCTCCACTTTGTTTCCTAAAGTAATTTTAAAAAAATTTCACAATTCCACCTTCTTCAGAAGATAGATTTATTCGATCTTGTTAGAGTTTTTACTTTTCTACGCTTAAATATTAATTTACGGCTTCTAATGTTGCATACTTTTCTGACCTCCCTTTTAACCCTAAATCTCAAACTATATATTAAGAACGGTTGTGATAAAATTCACTGTATAATAAAGAAATAAATGGAAAAAAAAATTTTGCAGTTGAAGAAAGTCTTTTATAAATGATTATTTACAAAATACAAAAGAAGAGTTCAATTTATTTTTTTTTCCTTTCTGATGATTTCCTTTAGCAACAGAGCAATTTTAAATACTACAGTAAATAAATAAATAACAAATATTCTCTTGCAGATGAAACGTACATTTATTTTAAACACAATAATCGAAAAGTGGGATCCTTCCGAGATCCTTTTTATTGTACTCCTTTTCGCTCTACAAAATCGTTTTTCGATTGAATAACACATGATTAATAACGCTACTCCCTCTAAAAACGATAATAAAATGCAAATGAAATACATGAATAAATTTAATCACTTCTATTGCCACCGAGAATATCATTTACTTATAAAACCAAAAAAATATTAGTAATTGCTCTTTGCGAGATAACTTCGAGCTCACTTCATCCGCGC
Source organism: Parasteatoda tepidariorum (assembly GCF_043381705.1). Taxonomy (NCBI): domain Eukaryota; kingdom Metazoa; phylum Arthropoda; class Arachnida; order Araneae; family Theridiidae; genus Parasteatoda; species Parasteatoda tepidariorum. The sequence continues at coordinate 13,516,536 of NC_092207.1, forward strand.
AACAAACTGTGCCCGCTTGTCTTGGAGAATTCATGAATAATGCAGTGGGACTTAAAAATCCCTTATCTGTGATTACAATTTTGGAATCCGGCAACTGATAACACCGTACACCAAACGATTTTAATACTTGTTTTAAGAACGAAAACTTAAGAAAAGAACAGACGATAATATTTTAAACAGAACAATCGTCTAGAATAGATGAGATTACGGATATATAAAGTCTGAGCTTTCCTGTTCTGTTTGCAGGGAATATTATTTCCCAAAGCGTACACAAATGATTATTTTTCTGAAATACATAATCCTGCATATTCAAATTCTCTCGGCGATATTCCAGTAGGGATCTTATAATCCGAATAGAAGACTTCTATAAATGAGCTTTCATTAACTAAATACCTTATTAAGGAGTCTGCTTTCGTTAATTTATTAAATGAGTTTTCGTAAATAAGCGAATTTAATGCTTAAGAATTACTGAATGAGATTAGATTATAGTTGTAAATATCTAAGCTATTATATTTTAATATTGTTCTTGCATTCATATTGATATTTCAAACTGGTTCATTCAGATTAACTAATGATATCGGTATTTTATTATTATTTTGATTAAAACTTTTAAATTTTGCATCGCCTGTTTTAGTAAAAAAAATAGTAAATATTATATTGTGAGTTTCATCTGAAAGGAACGTTTGGCGTTTCATATGCGTATATATATAGTTTTTTCGTTTTTTTTAAAAATAAGTAATGCTAAGAATATTTTAAAGTTGTTGAAAGTATAACTTCAAAATTTTGCATTAGTATTGCTAAAACATATTTTATTGAAGGTTTTATATAAAAAAAAAACTTTTGGGCTCTTGTTCTGAGTAAAAAATGCTCAGTAAGTGAGTACAGTTTAATCTGTACAGTGAGTACGTAAATGTTTCACAATAATATTTTAACTGCCTTCATTCTATGATACTTTACTGACATAATGATACTTTAATTTTTATATTTTGAAGCAAATTAAAGAAATTTTAAGATAATTTGTTTTTTTATTTAACTTCTCTTGTAATTTTTTGAACAATAATTTACAAAAATATAAGGAGTTTGAAATAATACAGCGAAGCACGATGCATTCGAATTTGTTTTTATTAAAAAAATGCATCAAATCACGCTTTCATAGAACGCATTACTCTCATTCACTCTATAATTATAGATATTTATTTAAATCGACCAACAATTGTGAACAAATTTTGTTTGTTCTCAAGAGCACTAAATACAACTTCTGCTACAACTTATTTTATTTTCATTTAAGGTATTTCCAATTTTTTTTTAAATAGCGTAAATAAACTAGTTTGTTCCAAATAAATTAAACTATCTATTACAAGTCTAGGTCCCCCTTAATGTCATAAAACTTCGCATAATTTAGTCAAATTTAAAAAAAAAAAACTTAGCCCAGAAGCACAAGCTATCTGATAATATAAGCTAGAAATCTAGCTATCTAGAAATGAAAAATTCAGAAAAGCTAAGCATAAACTCTAATGCGATTGTGATCATATAATTATTTAATCGAATGATTTCCCAATTCTTCAAACGATGAAAATCTAATCATATGGCGCACTTGATTCTAAATTAATCCATCAAATGTCGCCACAAGTGAAAGAAAGAACATGATTCAAATCTTCTTTAGAGCTTTCCCTCCCAATCCAATATCACGTGATTGATGACAATGGAGGTTGGTGAGATGTGTCCCAACTCCTTTGAGCAGAAGCGATTCCAACTCCACTTAACTGAACTGCGGACAAAAGAACAGTCCTCGATTATGGATCGGTCCTCTTCATGTCCAATTCTGGAGATAGAGCGATACTTAACCCTTAATTACGTTCCGTGGTCGATTTAATCGAGGTCCTTATCAATTTTCAGTTCGTAATGTCTTCCCTTAGCCATAACGAGGCTTCTATTACCTTACCTGGTTATTAAATGCACCGTTCTATGTATGTAATCCCACTTACACATCGATGTATTTACAGATCATTACCCTTTTATTAAAGGTTTGATTATTGATCTAAGAAAAGATCTAATCTGGTACCGTTTTAAAGAGGGTTTTGGATTTATGACGCTAATGAACTTTATGCTGTGCTTTAATAGCTGCTGTGGGTAACATAAGCTATATTTGAGTAGTTAGAAACTAGGTAATTTCTTATGATGGTACTTTTCGTAGCTCTTTCACCAAGCACAGATATTTATATGAAAATTTTTTAATGCAAAATGGGGTTGGTTTTAATGCAACATTGTATTGTAATATCCTTCAAGGCATAGTTTTATATCCATTCAACAGCATAATTTGATATCCTTAATCTCATAATATCTGTATAAAAATTTTTTTTAAGTCAATATGATATTCATTTTAGTGTAACGTTTGTAGTGTAATATTCTTAATAGCATAGTTTTTGTATCCTTTCAACAGTATAACATTATATCCTTAAATTCTTAATATTTGTATAAATATTTTTCTAATTCAATATGACATCCCTTTTAATGTAACATCGTAATATCCTTAAGATCATAGATTTTTTATCCTTTCAACAGTATACCTTTTATCGTATCCTTAGTCAATGCAATTTCCTAAAAAAAAACTTTTATGAACAAAATCGAATCAATTTTAACATGAATAATAGCATACACGTCTGACTAGCTGAGTTCTTACAGTTAAACAAATTCCCCGCAAAAAAATAAAGTGAACACTTGAAAGGCCATGGCCTACTGTGCTCATGCCAGTTTTCTTGACCTTGGTCTCTGCAGGATCTCCAGTTGGGCGATAAGCTGAACGTGGAACCCCTAGCGTAAAAAAAAAATTGTGGAACGCTTCACGATTTTGGGTGTCATCCTCATGTAGGAGCCATGTTAAGCTTTGCCGTATCGTACCAATTTCAGTGTATGCACTGGCCGAAGCAAGTACTTCCACAAAAAATATCATTCAAAAAACTATAATCTCTGTTTCCAAAAAATTTTGAAAATTTTTTTTAAATTTTTTTTTATTTCCAATGAGCTGGACAATCGGTCCTGCCGATGAGCAGACCTAGTGCGTTCTCCAGAGGTGGTATCCACTCTTTCAGGACCACCACAATGGGTGAGATACCGTTGGTCATGTTAATTTGGACGTCTAGTTTCTGCCACATTAGATGGCAGCACCGAGACTATTTGGATGCTGAAGTGCACTAGGAATGAAGTGCACTTAATTTTGCCGGAAATGCCAATAAGGCACTCCAGGGATCTTTTACATGCCGACATGACCACTGAGGATTTTCTGCATCCCGAAAATCCGGTGAAATTTTGGAAATAAGTTAGGTCATTTTTAAATAGTAAAATTATACACTCTTGTAAAATAGTTAATAAAATAAATATTTTTTAAAAATCGCTTCAGTTAAAAATAAAGGAAAATTACTTAGTATCAAGTCAAGGTTTCTTAATTTTGTCTTTAATATTTGCTTTCAATTCATCCGCAGCATTGGTAAATCTTCGTGATTTTTTTGAAGTCTTATATGGAGAATTTGAGTACATTTTTGCGTACTCATCAAACGATACTGTACCAAGGCTAATTTTCGAAGAATGCGTTATTTTTAAAAACGTGCCATTTAAAATAACTAAAACAAAAAAATTAAATTAACTGAACAAATGTGCGTTCGCTAAAGCTTTAAAACCAAATGAAACACTTAAAACTGAAATGAACTACAGATACAAGTTTAGCGCCTTTAACTAAATCACTCATTTAATCCTCCGAAAGCACACGCAACTGATTCGATTCCGCAACGCGTAACTCTAGTTCTCCAACGGAAATTTAACCAGATCTTCAATTACTGCAAAAATTCTCTCATTACAGGAATTAAGAAACTCTGCAACTCTCACGACACCATTAATTGCTAAGCAAATTAGGGTAGACGATAAGGGTGTACATCATTTCACTAATTAGAGAATTTGAGAGTTTTGTGTTCCTTTGGTATAAATTCTTTGAAATTCCACATCACATACGAACTAAGTGGGAAGAATTAGCTTAATTAACATAACCATTTATCTATTATGTTCTGAAAGCGAGAACCCTGCTTTTCGCGGTCATAAAAGCGTCTATAATTTAACGGAATTTTGACCGCTTGGTTTTTAAAAGGGTTCGTTTGAAACGAATGATGTAAGATCACATTTTGTGGAACTTTGTTTAATGTAATAATCGGGTTATAACATCAGGTTTGGTTAGCGAATCGATAGACTTTGTGATGGCAATTAACGTCAGGTTAATGAAAATTATTTGAAAAGACCACGTTGTATAAGACATGCACGTGTTAATCTAAATAGAGGATAATTTGGTATTAAACTATTTTATTGCTGTAATCGCCATTAAAGATATGTGAAAGGCTACATTAAACATTAAAAAAAGGCTCTTTTAGGGTTAAGGAAAATGATTTGCTAAAATGAAAATGTATTTATTTAACACACTACAGCAACAAAAAAGATAATATTTTTTTAAAACATATTTAAATCACGCATTTTAGGTATGTTTTTTCTTTCGATAGAAAATATGCTTTAATTAAATTTCTCTGCTACTAATAAATCATTAATCTCTATCTTTTTTTTAAAGTCCTTCTCTAAAACATTAAATTCATTGAAGAATATTTACACTCATCAGAGAGTAAATACTGCATTTGTATAGCTTTTAATAATTGTATAAATTCAGGAAATATGAACTCTGAAATGAAAAAGAATAAGCACTAATATTGCAGTTATGTATAAGAAAAATATTTTGTTTGTCCACAAACTCTTTCATAGAAACCTTTGAACTTTAGAATGAAAACGGTATTATTGCTTGAAAAGTCTCTCTCTCTCTCTCTCTCTGTGTGTGTATATATATATATATATATATACACACACAGAGAGAGAGAGAGAGAGANATATATATTTAAATGTATGCATAAGATGCCAATAATGCTTAATTAGTTGTGTTTATAGGTAAAGCTGGTAATATGATAATGAGTTATTAATATTGCAAATGTAAGTATTGTTGGTATTACTAATTAAAATGCAAACGTAGCTAAATATTTTCAAAATCCCGAAACGTAATAGTACCAATAAAAATTCACATTCACTGCATTTTTTTTATATTTATTTCTTCCTCATGGATTTGGAAAACTATGTTTAGTATATTTCTCTTTAAAGAAAATTCTTATTTAGAAATTTAATAAAGAATAACAAATGTAAAATCAAATTTAAATAAATGCCAATAACTTTTAATATTAAGATGCATTTTTGAATAAGGTTATGTACTAAAGATACTTATCTGAATAAAGGTATTTAGTTACTAAAGATGCTTCTCTAAATAAAGGTATATATGTATTAAAGTTATTTCTCTGAACAATGGTATTTATGCATCAGAAATATGCTTCTATCAGTAAAGGTATTTTTATTCAGAGAAGGTTGGTATTTGCGAAGAAAATAGCAGGAGTTTAAAGAATAATACTTATTTCATTTATTTTCATTTTAGAAAATTAATAAAGTTGCAAAAGTCCGTTTTACATTACTTTCTTATTGTATCTGTTTTATAGTTTTGTTTTTGGAAATACCAATTCTTGCTCATCTTGTCAATCCTATTAAATATTAATGGTAGAAGGATGCAATACATCCATTTAATGTATAAAGATAATAAAATAATAACTGTACATATCGTACTAATAATTTCCATGAAATAATATGAAATGAAATTATATTTAGATTGAACTCTTGTGTTTTTATTATTTATATGCAAATTTTAATAAGTTATATTATTATTGAAAGTTAGATTATTATTATTAAGCAAAAATAAGCATATCATGGATCCCTTCGCCTCCTTTAAGTGCTTACGTAATATTTGAACGACCCCATATTAAGTTTTATCCACACTTAGTGACTAACATGTTGGTCTGAGAATTTACCACCTAACACAGCCTGACACTTCAATGATTAATAATAATTAAAAATCTTGAAATACATGTATTATGAATCTTCAATTTCAAGTCAGAGGTTAATTTTTTTTTGCAAAGCATGCATGACATAACCTGAATTCATTCTGAAGTTATAAAAAAAGCCAAGGGAAGTCAAAAATGCATTATCTTACTGAATGTCAGAGGCTCCAGAAACCCGATTTAAATCAATCAATCAATAAAATATGATTCCTTGACTTTTTTGAAGAAATAAATGAATCATAGCATTTCTTGATTTAGTGCTAAATAAAACTGCCGAGAAAAGATACTTAAACATAAACTTTATATTTGAACTTAGCAACGAAATATCTGCAGACATTTATGCATGTCTATTTGATACTTTGCAACTGACTTCTATTGAATATTTCACAAATCTATTCGAATCTATCTACAGAAATCTAAAATCAATGTGGTGTTGTTATTGTTTCTACACTTTAATGTATTAGATAAGTATTTTAAGTTACTTATTTGTATTATTTTAAATATTTTACTCATGGGCGTCATTCCTAAATTTCAAGCATACAAAAAAAATTCTAAAATGAACTAAATACCTGCAAAACGACTACTTATAATTATCACTCTCTTGTCTTTAACTTTAAGGAATTTAAATCCATAATTATTCACGAAATTTTTCTTTATTTGTCTAAAATATTCAGGTAGACTTTTAGAGATTTCAAAGGATTGACGGTGACCTATACCCCACCCCCAGCAAACGATGCCCACACGGAAAAAAATACTTGTAAAATTATTGTACAGTATGATAATAACACTTCTGGTAAAGAAAAAGAGCTTTGGTAAATAAAGCCAAATATATACGGTATTTAAACTAATAATTTGGTGATTTTTTTCATTTCCATGGTGAAGGTTTTCCAGAATTTCAGGTTTTCAAAATTATAGTTCTTATTACCACATATATAGTAAAAAATGCAAAACTGATAAGCGGATTCAACCAAATAAACGGTTTTTTTTCAGATCTCATGCTAAAATTACCAAATTTTTACTCATTTACTCAATTTTATCATCTAATAACCATATTATGTTGTTAATTTTACCAAATCATCAAACAGGAGCTTTGATCTAAACTACCATGCGTCTTGTTGCTCCTTTAGAACCAGAAAACTGGGTAAAAGTTACCATATTTTGCTAGCTTTGACTATACTTTTTTCTCAGTCCATGATTTTACATTTATGCATGTCTATTTCAAACTTCACAACTGATTTTCATTTATTTCACAGATCTATCAACACTAACCTAAAAAGAGTGTGGTCGTTCGTATCGTTTAAACAATCTTGAAACGTAACCATACATTTTATCTCATCTATTTTAAATTAAAAGTCTGTTAGTAACAAAAAATTTCAAAAATTAAATGCGTAAATGCACAATGAATGCATTTAATTTGAAAATGTAATTAAATTGTTATTGAGAGAATTAAAGATGATGTTTATTAATTGTTCATGTAAAATTTTAGCTAAAAATTAATTATTGATAGTAAACATCATTAAAGTGAAACACGATTAAATACTTCAACTTTTATTTGACTTATTCATTTTTTTTCTTCAAACGAAAACGAAAATCGTTTTAGAAAAATTAATGGCATATTTGCGATTGTACTAAACTCTAAAGATTGCAATTGTGCAAGAGAACTGTTTGATTGTGCAAGCGTCATCACCCGTAGGGAACGCGCAATCGTTACAGGCATTTGTTGTTCTGCTGAATTTGCATTTTTATACTACTCAGTGGAAAACGGAAACATTTTCGTTGACTCAAAGCATTGTTTAAATCCTTTTTCCTCGTGAATCCTCAAAAATGCATCGAATACGAAAAGAGTGTGAAACGGGAGGTAGCGAACAGAGGAGTAAATTTACTTTTAATGAAACTCCTCAGTTCGAAAACGAAATCGTTTTTATCATTTTTCCCTTTGTGGTACGTAAAGTGAGAGTATAAAAAAAAGGAGTTACTAAATGGTGGGAATGCTTCGTTATTTAAATTAAGTCAGAATGAGTTGAAAGGTTTTTATTGATTTTACCAACATTTATTTTTTAATGATACCGTTTCGGTTTTTGGTTGAAATTAAGAAATAAACAAATATTGCTTTTGTTTTCTCTTTTTTTTTAATCAAAGAATGTTTTTTTGTGCATTTCGAATGCTTTTGTAATTTGAAAAAATTGAAACGAACACTTCAGCAAAGAATTGCCATTTTCTGTTTTAGAAGAGCTTAGTAAGAAATCACACTGAGAAAAAAGTATGGTTAAAACTACCAGGATATGGTAAAATCTCCCGTGTTCTGGGTCTATGGGAATACCAAAAAGCTCAGTATTTTTTATCGAAGCTCTTTGGTAATAATTTTGTTAAAATTAACAATAAAATATGGTTTTATAATATTTGATGAAATTTTGTTAAATTAGTAAAATTTGGTAATTTTATAATTTATTCCGAAAATTTACTTTTCATTTTTGTATTTTTTATGAGATGTAGGTTGATAAGAACTATAATATTGAAAACCAGAACTTTTAGTAAACCGCTAACAAATGAATGGTTTAAAAACCTTGTGTTTCAGTTTTATTAACCAGAATTATCCCCTTTTTTTTAACAGAAATGCAATTGCTGTACAGTACGGTAAGTTTAACAGAATTTTTTCCCCGTTCTCAATGAAAATATTGCTTGAATTTAAAATACACATTTTTTGAATATTCGCATTGATTTTATTTACTAAACACATTTAGAATCAAACAAATTGTAATTTAAGATGTTACAATTATTTCAGAGGGAAATTCTTTTCATTTTCTGCAATCAATTTTTTTCGAATGAGATTCTGGTTAAACATCTAAATAAAATATTTTATGCAGTGCAACCTACTAATTTCACAAAATTGATCAGACCAAATTACACATTATATTAATCTAAGCCAATCACAACTGGCAATACGATTAAAACACTAACTCCCGCACAACTGTAAAAAATCATTACATATTTCGAGAAAGGAAGCTCAACAACTTTTTACTCTCGTCTGCTAAGGATATTAACGTTGAGATAAAATTTCAGAAAACTTGAATCGCTTGACTTTTGAATGAAATTTGTTTTTTCGTTTGAAAGTTTTTTAAACTTTTGATTTTTGAACACTTCTGAAAAAAATTTGAAATTTGAATTCTATCCCCAAAGAAATTATTTTTTTAGAAATCTTAGCATTTTAAATATGTTTAAACTATTTTTCATTCCAGTTGCTTACCATGCATAGTAAAAATAAATAAGCGATATTAGATTTAGATATACCTATCAACATACTTGATTTAAAATCGTTTGCACATTTTATCGAATACTATCTAAGCATTCTGAGACAATGGAATTTCCATTGTTGGACTTTCATATAGCGTAACTGATCAATACTTCTTTTGCTCAACTTAAGACTTTTTAATGAGATTCGAATTTTTATTTACCATCCACTGAGAAGAAACATGACCAAAAGCACATATTATATAATTTTTCAACATTTTGGAATGTTCGCAAACTATATTTTTTTCTTCTTTTAGTAGTGGCAACTGGTAAAGTAAGAAAACTTTTTTTAGTAAGGAAACTTTTGAACGCGAATAGAATAAATAAGGGGTAAATATTTAAGTGAAATCTTGTGGGTTATAATTAAGACATGAGTAGAATTTTTTAGAAAAATCACGTATTCTGTTCAGCAAATTTTTATTATCTTTTTCTAGAAATGTTGCGTTATAATAATTTCTATTTCTCATTATCTGAAATGGTTTATAAGGATTTTCCTATTTCTGAGTGTGGTTTTATAAATTATCAATATTTAGTTTACCAACATTCATTCAAAGGAAACTCTAAGGTAATCAATATGCCAGCTCTCAGGATTGCTAGTACTTTTAACCTAAAAACCCATTTTTACCATACAATTTACAAAACAAAAAAAACTTCATATACCGAAATATTTACTGTAAAACCATTAAATAACTGTAATTCAATGTATATTACTATAAATAAATATTACTGTTTCGGTATGAAATTTTATATATGGGTGATTTTCATGAAATATGACAATTTACAGTCTCTTGCTCCAAGATCTGACACTATACTACTAAAAGAACTTTTCTTTTTAAATTTTAAGAAATAGCACTACTGTTAGTATTTTAAAATGAAATTGTACTAGCATTGACTGTTTAGTATATTTAAAAAATTTAATTAAATTTCAAAATGTTATTTTCCTGGTATGTCACAAACAATATTTCCAATAATAACTAGCTTCAAAACATCCTATAAAATTTTCAATACCTAAATTTTTTTATCTCAACCGTTGTAAGCATTTCTAAAATATATGCGGATTGCATTATTTACAAAAATTTTGCAGAAAGTAATTTTTTCTGTCAATAATTTGTTTGTCACCAAAAAATCTGTCATTTTCCTGGCTACTTTTATTTAGTGATTTATAACCAAAATAGATAGCACCAGCAATCAATATCTTATGTTAACAGATTGATTAGAAAACCATCCTACCTGAACAAGTCTTATTGCCTGAATAAAGTACCAAATTTCTGTTTCAAAACCTATTTCAAAAAATTTTTTAAAGTGAATAGGTTTTTATGTTGTCATTTTCCTGTCTTCTTGAAATCATTAATAACATGAACTACATAGATTTACCTGAGTTATTTCAAGAAATCCTGTTGTTTTCTGCGGAATGTAAACATCTCAGGCCGAAATGTTAAATTAAAGTTAAATGCTATATAAGGGCAAATCGTCATTATCCTGGCTGTCATTTTCCTGACTTATGAATGCCATGACATTGAAACAGTTTCCAGAAAATTTTTTAAACCAGTTTAAACAGTTAATGTAAAGAGACAGTTAACAGTTACAGTTTAATGTAAAGAGAGAAAGCAAATATTAACCTAATACCAAGTTTATGTAAGATTGTAATATGCTTGAATGTAACCAAAGTTATTTTTTTTATTTAATGATTGATTATTATACACAATTTAATTTCTGTACATATCAGCAACAAAAACATTTTTGATTCTTTCTACAGTAGATAAAAGAATTAATTTAAGCAATTCATGGTCCATCTAACGCAAAGACTTAAGTTGAGTTACATACTATTAGCTTAAAATGACTGTTTATTTAACTTCTAAAGCTAATATGTCATTTTCCTGCCATTCAAAATTTGGTAAATTTCTATTTTTTTTCCCGATCAACCCACATGATAAAAATCGTAACTGTTTTTGCTACCAGTTGACAGCAGTCAACAAGCAAACAAATAGAGTCAACAAGTAGACAGATAGAGTGTTTCATTATGTATAAAAATTTAATCGGATCAAAATGTTTAAATAAAATGAGTTATTGCTACAAGAGTAAAAACAACATATCTTATTAACACTAGAAGGACTAAAACTTACTGAATACCTATATTGCCCAAAAGCAGTCAAAATGACTGTATTGTGAATGAATAACTAATCTGTGAAGAAATTTGCTTAAAATTAATTTCAATATTTTTTACATTATTTACAGTTATATAACAAGTTATTAGTAAATATTAACAATAAAAAAATTATATGTTGTACAAAAAGTCACAAAATTCTAAGAAATTGTGCCATTATATACATCATTGTTTTTCTAATTGAAATTAAAAAGCAGTCAAAACGACTTCCTTGGGCAATCTAGTGTTAACTAAATAAAGTACAGAAAAAGATTAAGCCTATGTATAAATTTTTTCTTTGACTAATGCAAGAGTATCATTTCTAAATGGCAAAAGAATAATTCTATCAAACAAAAGAAAGCATTTGTTTGAGAGCTATTAATGGCGAATGGGATATTTAAAGATAAATTATTTTATTTATTTTTTGAAACTGTCTTCAATTACTTGTTAAAGCTTCAACTTCACCAGAAGTACATTGATAAAGATTTTCTTTGAAATAAAAGCTTAAGGCTCATTTAAAAAAACGTATTTTTCGATTTTTTTTCTAGATTCATATCCTAAAGTAAGAAACTTAAGTTAACTGATATAAAAATACCTTTGAAAAATGACTCTTTTAAGTCAAAAGTACGAAACAAAACATTAATATCTTTATTCTTAAAAAAGAACTTATTACTGGGTACTTTTTTATTTAAATGTAGTATATTAAAAATAAGAAATATCTCGATACTCGAAAAAGCATTGTAATCTTTAAAAACCCTTTAACTAAAAATCTTTAGGGAAATATTCGTATACTTTGTTGGGATATATTCGAATTGAATAATTTTTTTATTATTTATAATATAATTAATTTTAACCTAGAATTTTTAATCACTTTTCTTAAGATTAAAAAGCTCTAATATTAAAAATCGTCTTTTGGTTTACATACTTGTCATTATTTGTTTAGATTATGTAACAACGAATTTCGTACAGCAATATCTTGTTTAGACAAGTTTTAGCACCTAATAAAAATTCAACTTTTTTCACTTTGTAGAATTTTTTTTTTCACTTTGTCTAATTTTATTTAAAAGTCGTGTTATGGATTAATTTGCCAGTACTAGTTCAGTGTGCTTCTTGTTGAATTCTGACTATGATGGAAGAATTTTTTGACATACTTTATCACTTAATAAAACTTTAGCCAAAAATTTCTAGTCATTTCGTGCAATATAAGCCGAAAGGTTTCACAGTTTACTGATGCACTACTGCTAGTCAATTGCGGTTCTTAATAAATTCTGATCATGAATGGATTAAAATTATATTTTTAAGATTTATCAAATAGTAAAATCTTCACTGACTATGATGGGAGAATTTTTGACATAATTTATCACTTAATAAAACTTCAGCCAAGAACTTCTAGTCATTTCGTGCAAGATAAGCCAAAAGGTTTCGTAGTTTACGGATGCACTATTGCTGGTCAATTGCGCTTCTTAATAAATTCTGACCATGAATGAATTAACATTATATTGTTAAGATTTATCAAATAGTAAAATCTTCACTGACTATGATGAGAGAATTTTTTACATAATTTATCACTTAATAAAACTTTAGCCAAGAATTTCTAGTCATTTCATGCAAGATAAGCCAAAAGGTTTCGTAGTTTACGGATACACTATTACTGGTCAATTGCGCTTCCTAATAAATTCTGACCCTGAATGGATTAACATTATATTGTTAAGATTTATCAAATAGTAAAATCTTCACTGACTATGATGGGAGAAATTTTGACATAATTTATTACTTAATAAAGCTTTAGCCAAGAATTTCTAGTCATTTCAGGCAAGATAAGCCAAAAGGTTTCGTAGTTTACGGATACACTATTACTGGTCAATTGCGCTTCTTAATAAATTCTGACCCTGAATGGATTAACATTATATTGTTAAGATTTATCAAATAGTAAAATCTTTACCTTGCTTATACACTCTGCATGTATAAATCAAATGATGTCTTACTGTTCACAGGTTAAACAAATCGAGTCATCGGTTCTTCGTATTGAATTCTGACCGTGAGTGTAAAAAGAATGTATTATTAAGATTTATTAAATAGTGAAATATTTAACTAGAACTTTTTTCCACTGTAGATATCAAATGCCATTTCCCTATTCGCAGGTTTGACAATACTGATCACCTGTATTTTTTATTGAATTCTGGACATAAATGTATTGGCGATGTATCATTACGATTTATGAAATAGTGAAATGTTTACAGAACATTTTTCACTCTGTAGTAGTCAAATGCCATCTCATTGCTCACAAGTTCAACAATGGTCACCTAAGATTTTTAACACTGGAAAGACTGAAATACCTATATTGCATAAAAGCAGTCAAAATGAATGCATTGTGAAAGAATGACTAATGCATAAAGAAATTTGCTTGAAATTAATTTTTAATATTTCTGATTTTATTTTCAGTTATATAACAAGTTATTAGTAACTATCAACAGTAAAAATAATTATAAAAGTCACAAAATTCAAAGAAATTGTGTCATTATATACATCATTGTTTTTCTAATTGAAATTAAAAAGCAGTCAAAATGACTTCCTTGGGCTAACTACTGTTAATTAATTCTGACTACAAATGGATTGACAAATTTAACATTGCATGAAAAAAAATTTAAAAGTAGAATCATTTGTAAAAATACATAACTTAGTTTTGAAATTTTTTTTTTCGTTGTTGAAATTCTACATAAAATTTTTTTTAAAAAATCCGATATTTTTTGGACGATTCAACTTTAACAGACTTTAAAACTTATTTCAATCTAAACTAAAACGCATTGAAATATACCGAAAAGGGAACACAGAAATTTACATAAATATGTAAATACAAATAAGAATTTTCGATAACAATGACTCTTGCTGGAAACTAAGCCGACTAAATCTTTGAGAACAATTCATATTTCTGTAATTCCATGCAAACATTTCTATGAATAGCTAGTTGCACAGCAAACTGTTTACTCGAAAGACGTAGATTCATTAAATGCTATCTGAATAAATCAATCCTTTCTAGATACTTGAAAACAGAATTCTAAATTTGTTTGGTTGTTCAAAAGATCTATTATTGCATACATATGTTAGTTGTGTGTTGTGTGAGAGTTTATAGGGTGTAAACAGTTATTCATTTACGAACGTATCTGATGTTGTTTGGCATTATTGTAACTAGAATACTTCATGGAAATTAATTTTCAAAATAGAAAAAATAATAAAAGCAAATAAATAGTAGATTTAGTTTTTATGAAGTGTTAATATTATTTCTGTTTCTTTACGTAAATATTTTTTATCCATATATTATTTAAAGTCTGTAAAAACAAAAGAAACAAAGAATTTTGGAAAAACGAACAAGTTTATCAGTTCAGATTTCAAGCAATATTAATTTTTCTGTTTAAAATAATTTTTTTTTAAAAATAAGACAAATAATAAATTAAAACTCTTTGTAATTAGCTTCTTTCCATAAAATAAATAAATAGTTTAATTTATTTATCTCAATCAAATCTTTTAACTGTATCTTTTTCCTATTTATAAAAATGGAATAGATAATAACGCATTTAATATATTTTCTTTTTCAGACATAAAAATACACTGTGAAAAAAGCTTCTTAAAATTGAGCAAAATAACTCCTTAACAAATAATAGTTGAATTCGGAAAATCCGTGCTTTCAGAATTGAAACAGCATGAAAAGAATTTTGGTATTAGTAATTCTAGTGTAGTTTTGGAACACAAAAAATACAAAATACTTTCTCTTTAAACTTTCTCATAAAAAAATTTTGCAAGAAATTAACCGTTCCCTTATTCAACCATTTGTTGTACGAGAATTCAAAAAATAAATAATGAAATGAAACACAATCATCACTTCCTTATATATTTTATTCTTTACTGAAACAGATCCTTTAATGGGGAAAAACTGAAAAGGTTTCCGTTCGAATTTTACAAACGAAAGGGGAAAAAAAGTATGAGTCGAAAAGAAATTTAAGGAATAAAATTTTAAAATAGATATATCGTTTTAATGCTTTCTTTTTTCATGCGAAGGGCAGAAATAAGAAATGGACTAGAACTTGTAACATCTTTTTCGTCAGACGATAATAAAGCATTACGACTATTGGTCCTTCAAGCATACGGTGACTTCAAAATAGTCCAATCGCAACAGATGGGGGATAAAATGAAGATATACAAAGAGTATCATGACTTTATTTGCCATTTTTTTCTATGGAGGAAAACCTATTTGCATGTTTTTTATTTGAGTTTGGAAATAAACTCCGAATCCGAATATTTGATGAAGTAACCAAGCAATAAACGGAAATATGGAAGGGTTTTTTTTTTCTTCGATAACGCAAAGGAAAATATTGAAAGCTTCTCTCTTCACTTAGAAAAGAAAGATGAGAAATGCCTTCAGGCAAATATGAATTAACTTTCGCGCTAAAATATTTTTTGCACACTATGAATTGATTTCTGAATCGGTATTTATATGAAAACGAGGTTGCTAAAGTCGTTTTCCTTTTGCTTCATTAAACATTCTTTTTCTGAATCGTATTATTTTTATTGATAATGTTATTTGTCCCTTTCCGTGAAATTGAACTCTCTGTTCCTCATTATATATTTCTACATTACATTTCTGAAATGAATAATTAATAAAAGTTGTTTAAGACATTGAATAAACACGGAAAGGGGTAATTGAGCGTTAAGCCTGCTCTCATTACAAATATAATTGGGTATAATATAGCCTACGTCACAGATTGTGTTGTTCCTACTAAATTTAACCCATGAACGGCATTTTCTGCGAGCCTAACTTCAAGCCACAAATAAACAAACGAAGTGTTCGATCGTTTAAATAGCTGCTCGCCAGATTTTTATGCATTATAAAGAAAAGTTATTGAAACTAAATACAACTAAATAAACAACAACAACTAAAACAAATAACAACAACTACTAATAACAATAACTAAATAAACAACAACTAAATTCCATTCGTTTAGCATTGCGTCATACTAAATCGAAGTAGTTGTGTTTTTTTCATATTATACCCAATTCAATATTATTGATCTTTGTAATATAAGTGCATAAAATTTAAACCAAATCTATGTAAATTATTAGGTATTCACTACTTTTCTTTAACGTATGCTAAAATGCATGACTATCAGTAAATTCAGATTCATTTTCGATATTTATGTATTTTTGTGTGCGAAGCGATTATTAGCGATGGTATATTATTCTACAATCATAATCACTGAGTGAAATTATGTAAACTCATTGTGCAATCATAGGAGAAGTTGAAAATAACTTTTACTTTGGAGTAGGTACCACAACATTAAAACACCGGCGATTTCTAGAGCATTGCACTGCCGTAAAAAATGAAATAGAACAATTTAAATTAAGGAAATAAGTAATTTAAAACATTATTTCAAAAGCACAAATTTAATTATTGATTTTGAATTCTAATTTAAGTAAGAGCTGTGGAGAGCTCGCTAGAAATGTTCGAATCAAACATATACTTAAACATATACTTAAAATAACCTCCGAATGCCACGAAATATTATTACTAAGTAAATATAAATAATAAATCACATACTTCTATTTTTTTTATACGAGAGTGAATGCTATGGCCAATGATTGAGGTTAAATATAATGTTATACAAATCAACTCCAATCTTAAAACAAGTTAAGGTGAACTATTGCTTGCAAATTAATCCTTCTTGAACTTGACTACTCGTTAATATAATTAAACGAAAACGTGGTCCATATGAATATCTCATAAAGGTTACAGAAAATTTATACGAAAGTACAGTAATATCTATTTTATTCGAATGATTCATTTATTTTACGGTAATTATTGCTGCAAAACATGCGGTACATCGATTTTTTGATAGGTTCCGGTAAAATTAGATTTTGCGGTACTCTGAGTGCCGGTGCTTTTTGCCGTAATTTGATTCAGAATTTTTTTCAGTGTATAAATCGCATTTTATTACGTTTAAATAAACTTGAAAACAAGTATACGATATAAATAAAATTGATCTCTTATTATTATAATTTTATATTAATATTCATAGGTTCCCTTTATTTTCAGAACTTGCTTACAATTTTTTGATTTTGAAAGCTTTCACAACTGAGCGTAATGTAAATATACATATTCTACTCTACGCTCAATGTAAAAAAAATTTTATCAATTTACGGAAAAAAGTATGTGCAATTAGGGTGTCGTTACTTTTTATCGTAAAATCCATTTTTATTGGAATATGTTACAGAATAAAAAAAATCTTATATCCCGTAATCTTTACAGTAATAATTACATAAAAATCACTGAATCATCCCAATTAAACTAATATTACTGTAAAAATGAATTTTATGGATGATATATCCAAAGTGCCGTTAGTTTCTACCTTAACTTGATTTGTAACAATTTACATTGCAGAGGTGCAAAATATGTGTACATTATTTCAATGTATAAAAAGCTATAAAGGAATTAATTACAAGCAAATCGTATTAAATTCTCTAAAAAACATGTATTTGCCGTCAACAGATTCTGGATAATATCAGATCAAAGTCTTATATCGAATAGTCATTACCATAAATTTCTGAAACAATTGGTACATTATTTAAAATTAATAAAAAATATTTTAGATTTCAAAAAAAAATTCTTAAATATATCATCCAACCTTGAGATTACTTATTATATTTTTGTAATATGTCCCACAAGATTTTATAAGTTATAAGCGATGTCAATAGATTCGGGATAATATCTGTTCAAAGTCTTATATTGAATAGTCGTTACCATAAATTTCTGAAATAATTGGTACATTATTTTAAATTAATAAAAAATATTTTAGAATTTAAAAAAAAAATCTTAAATATATCGTCCAATCACGAGATTAACTTATTTTATTTTTGTAATATGTCCCACAAGATTTTGTAAGTTATAAGCAATGTCAATAGATTAAGGATAATATCTGATCAAAGTCTTATATTGAATAGTCGTCACCATAAATTTCTAAAACAATTGGTGCATTATTTTAAATTAATAAAAAATACTTCAGAATTTAAAAAAAATCTTAAATATATCATCTAATCACGAGATTACTTATTATATTTTCGTAATATGTCCCACAAGATTTGATAAGTTCTTCAAAGTTGACCAGTACATTTAATTTTAAGAGATAAATTCGCGTTAGCTAACTGAAATGATATTTTCTAAAACTTTTCAACTGCTTTTTTCCCTGGGGACTGTCTCTAATGTGAAACGTTTGTTTGAGAAAACTTACAATGTACCCTTACCTCCCTTGGCAGGCAGCCACACACACACACTTTTGGCATCTAATCTAGCGAAAACTTAAGTTTTATGAACTTTAACTTACGTGACACTCTGTTCTTTAATAAAGGTTCGAAAGGAGACAAGGGAAATATTGTTTGAGAATGAAACTTTTTCCATTCTCTCTTTCGATTTAGTCTCAATAGAAATTTTACAGGTCATTTTCGTATCTATATAAAGATAAAAAAAATCGTACAAGGTATATTATTAGTTCTTGTTAAATTCATTAGGTAATTAAAAAAAATGTGAATCTTAATAGATTTGTAAACTTCTGCTACGTGATTCTCTAATTATGTTCATGGATTTTTTTTTCAGAAAACGAAGAAATTATTCATTTATTTATTCATTATTTCAATTGGAAAATGCTTGTTTTCAACGATGGTTGACATGAGTATAATTTTAAGAGCATTCTTGGAATTAGCTAAAGTCTATATAATAAATATTCAATAAATTTGACTAAGTTCTATGTTAAAATGCCATTTTCTTGTACAATTGAAACATCAAAAAAAATTGCTGTCATAGTTTCTTCTAATAAATGTGCTGAATTAAGCTTGCAAAATTAGCACAACTTACAAAACACAATAAACCTAGTTTTTCTTTTTAAACTTATTTAGATATTTCCTTTTATTTAAATGCATAATTTTAATACCATTAACATTTCAACATTATATTTCTTATTTCATTTAATTATTTTTATAATTTTTCGAGGGAATAGTTCTACAATTAGTTAACTTTTTGAGTCATTTTCTTACTTTGGAAGCTAAATTTTTGTTTTAAGAGAACATTAAATCTAAATAGATAATCATGATATGAGTGTCGTTTCTCAAATAGTCACATAAAGAGAATATTAAACCTAAATACTAGATTGTCATAATCTGAGTGTCGTTACTCAAATAGCCACATAAAGAGACTATTAAATCTAAATAGATTGTCATAATCTGAGCGTCGTTTCTCAATTAGTTATATTAAGAGAATATTAAAACTAAAATAGATTGCCATGATCTGAGTACCATTTTTCAAATAGTCATATTGAAAGAAAATTAAACCGAAATAGATTTTTATGATCTGAGTGTTTGTTTCTCATATGGTCACATAAAGATAATATTTTACCTAAATCCATAGTCATAATCTGAGTGTCGTTACTCAAATAGGCACATGAAGAGGATATTAAACCTAAATAGATTGTCATAATCTGAGCGTCGTTACTCAAATAGCCACATAAAGAGACTATTAAATCTAAATAGATTGTCATAATCTGAGCGTCGTTTCTCAATTAGTCATATTAAGATAATATTAAAACAAAAATAGATTGCCATGATCTGAGTACCATTTTTCAAATAGTCATATTGAAAAAAAATTAAACCTAAATAGATTATCATGATCCGAGTGTTTGTTTCTCATATGGTCACATAAAGAGAATATTTTACCTAAATCGATAGTCATAATCTGAGTGTCGTTTCTCAAATAGTCACATAAAGAGAATATTAAACCTAAATACTAGATTGTCATAATCTGAGTGTCGTTGCTCAAATAGCCACATGAAGAGACTATTAAATCTAAATAGATTGTCATAATCTGAGCGTCGTTTCTCAATTAGTTATATTAAGAGAATATTAAAACAAAAATAGATTGCCATGATCTGAGTACCATTTTTTAAATAGTCATATTGAAAGAAAATTAAACCTAAATAGATTATCAGGATCCGAGTGTTTGCTCCTCATATGGTCACATAAAGAGAATATTTTACCTAAATCCATAGTCATAATCTGAGTGTCGTTTCTCAAATAGTCACATAAAGAGAATATTAAATCTAAATAGATTGTCATAATCTGAGTGTCGTTACTCAAATAGGCACATGAAGAGGATATTAAATCTAAATAGATTGTCATAATCTGAGCGTCGTTTCTCAATTAGTTATATTAAGAGAATATTAAAACAAAAATAGATTGCCATGATCTGAGTACCATTTTTCAAATAGTCATATTGAAAGAAAATTAAACCTAAATAGATTATCATGATCTGAGTGTTTGTTTCTCATATAGTCACATAAAGATAATATTTTACCTAAATCCATAGTCATAATCTGAGTGTCGTTACTCAAATAGGCACATGAAGAGGATATTAAGCCTAAATAGATTGTCATAATCTGAGCGTCGTTTCTCAATTAGTCATATTAAGAGAATATTAAAACTAAATTGATTGCCGTGATCTGATAACCATGTTTCAAATAGTCATATGGAAAGAAAATTGAACCTAAATAGATTATCATGATCAGGTGTTTGTTTCTCACATGCAGTCATATTAACAAACATTATTAACATTTTGCAAATTTATAGTACTTTAAATAACTAAGGGAAAACTTACAATTGATCTAGCTTAAAAGTAAAATAAAATTAAAAAAACGTATAACGTACATCTCATTTATCTAAAATGTATCACTTTGCTGTATTTGTTATTAGATTATTGAACTATTATTTTTTGCTATTATTATTTAGCATTATTATTATCTATTATTCAA
The DNA here is from genome assembly GCF_043381705.1 of Parasteatoda tepidariorum. Lineage (NCBI taxonomy): Eukaryota > Metazoa > Arthropoda > Arachnida > Araneae > Theridiidae > Parasteatoda > Parasteatoda tepidariorum. Next base: position 13,537,769 of record NC_092207.1, read on the forward strand.
ACTTTTATTATTAGTATATTTTGCTCAAAATTTTTTTTTTTGTTTTTATTCACACGGAGACTGAATAAAGCGTGGATAATTTGACAAACTAACATCCAAGAGTTATGACACATGTTTAAGAGCATTAACCGCAGCATCAACTCTGTTTTCGCAGCTCCCGTGACAAGATCTGAATTCACAAATAAGTTAAAAACAATGAATCGAACACTCTGAAATTCCAATGTAAATAGAATGATTTTTTTCTTTTCAAAATTCAATTTTTCTAATAAATTGGGTTTCTTCAGGAAAAAAACCCAAATAATCATCTTTTACTAAGTGCCAAATCAAGAGACAGAGAAAAGTTACTTTATAATAAAGTTTAAATTTGAATTAGACAACAAAATAACTGCAAACGCTTATAAGAAGATGTCTTATACTCGGTAACTACTTAATACTACAAAATTTAAAGCTATCTTCTTAATGCTAAAAACGTTCTAGTGCCATTACTATTTGCATAGAATAGTGTTCCTAATTCAGATATGGAAATATTTGTTGCTTTCCCTCTCTTAAAACAACATGATATGTTGAGAGATAGGTCATGTATTTTCTATACCTTACTTTTTAAATTGAATTCAAGCAATTGGATTTAAAAATTAAAAAAAAAAAATATTTTTAAAAAAAGCATTAACATTGTCTAGTATGGAAGCGTAAATAATTGCATTTCATACCGATAGATGGCGGTAGGTTATGTTTAATCAAATTGGATATAATATATTGTAAATAACGGAGATTAAATAAATTGTAGAGTATTGAAACGTGATTAATTATATTTTATATCGACAGAGGGTGGTCGATGATGTTTAATCTAGTTGGATATGATAAGTGAGAAATTGTATGGGATGTTATCAGAACAGTCGACCAAACGATAGCACTTATCAATTGGTATTATGTGTATTAAAATGTAATAAAATAATATATGAACAAAATAAATAATTGTTTTAAAATAATAAATAAATGTAATAAAAATACCATGTCATTTAAAAAGCTAACTGTGTTCGTATACGTTACAAACTAAATGAAACACATAATCCAAGCAAGGTAGTAAAGTACAAAAATTTTCTAAACTAAGAATTTTAAGCTAAAAAAGATTTCCTGAAATATTTATTAGCCTTAAAATATGCTAGAATTAAGTAACATATTCATAAAAGATATAATATATTTCAAATCAAAAAAATATATTGAGTTGACATAAAAAATATCTCATTTTTTTCATGTTTTTCTTTCATTTTTTATGCATGGAGATTAAAAATGTACTGCTATTCAGATTCATCGCTACTGAAGTTTTATTTTTAAAAAAAATGTTCTATTCGCTGTCAATTTGTCTGAGATTTTTTTAGGGGGTAATAAGTAAATGTCAAATGTGATGCTGCTGGATGTCATTCAAACTTTATTTTATTATGTCCTTTTATGCGTTAACTGTCACCGTGAAGCGGAAGATGTTTATTTCGAATACTGCACACTATTTGACGAAACAAGTTATCGCCGACTTATCTAGCGTTGATTCTAAAAGCAGACTTCAGATGAAGAAAAAGAAAAACTGGCAGAAAAAAATATTGACAGGAGATTTCTAAATTTTCATAGGGACAAATATTGATGTTTACTAGCTACTGAATTTTTTTTAATGCCTATTCCTATTTTGTATTGATAAATACCAAGTTTAAAATGCAAAAAATAATGGCCTTAAAATGAGTTTTAAGAGCATGTATTTTTAAGCTGAAGGTGAAATTATTTGAAAGTAATATAATGTATAATTATCATTGCACGTTTAATTCTGACCTCTTCTAAGGCTTTACATTTTCCTGTTCTTACCCTATCATGGCTGAAAGCCCTTATATAGCAAGACAGAAACGTGAAAAAACTGGTACGAAAGACATTTCATTTTAGCATTTTTTTCGCCAAAAAATAAAATATCTGCAACTATCAAGATTTCTTTTATAATTTTGTCTACATACAAAACTGCTTATTTTCCAAGGATAACGTAGATATTGTTGAATAGTTTTGAAAAGAATAAGCTAACGCCTCCCGGAAACTAGTTATAACCGCAATGGTTTTACTACCTGCCTTCCTCTTTTCCGTCTCGCTTTCACCCCTGATAGGAGTCAGCTATTGCTGTAAGTACTGCAGGAAAGAAAGTATTGCAAAATTGGGATCTGCTTTTGTTGAAAATTAACAAGAAGGTAATGCGGAAAACCTTTCTTGTCCAGTAGAGTGGATAAAAAAGTGAATTTTTGAATTTCTGAACTTTCTCTTTAGAGCGGAGAAGTTGCCCAAAAAGGGCATGAAATTTTTTTTTAAATCTGTTGATATCTTCCATTCGCGCAACGCACTTAAAATTCATAATAGCTTGAAAAAAATCAAACTTATTTTTAAAAAAAGCATTTAAGTTGTCGTAAGACTTTTGAAATAAACACGCTCCAGCTTGTTTAATAATTTAAATGACTTAAATTAATAAAATTCTGATAAAAAATTTTTTTATTTTTTCCGTTTTCTCACCGTTTTAGAATAAAAAACACAAAGTTTACCGTATTTCGTAAATTTTCCCTGTTTATCTTCTCGCTTATTAGTCTAGATTGGAACACCTAGAAATCTATCTAGAACCTAGAAATTCGATCTAGAAAAATCACCTCTTGAGGATGATTGCACATCTAGTTCCATCTGTACTCTACCCAGCCACAATGCCATTGTGGGCAACCTTGGCTGGCCTTTTATTTGATTGCAAAGTGTATAACTAATTATTTTTACTTTCAATGACCACCTGTGTTAACATTTCGTCAATTCAGACGTTTACAGTGCAGATTTTTTGACCACTCTTTCAGGGGCACCATATTAGGTGGGCCAACGTTACTCCCACGGTAAGGACAGATAGTACGGAGAATGAAACAACAACCATGCTTTGCCCGGGATTCGAACCCAGAACTTTTCTGATGCAATGCCAGTTCCTTGACCCCTACACAGTCCGGTCGGCTTTAAATATAACTAATTATTGGAATGATAACTGAGCATCAAAATCTGTTTCTAACCTTTCTTTCTACAAACACATTAAACATTAGCATATACGTTATTAGGTTAACTTTAATTTTCCAACGAAATTAAATAGTTAGCTAAATTATTTAAATATTAACGCAAAATAGCTACTGGATTGGCATTACTTTTGGCAAGGACCTTTTTCCATAACGCGTATATAATGGGTCCCACTTGCACGCCAAAAGCGTTGACTAAATACTACTTTTTGAATTAGCTTATGATAAGGCAGGTAGTGGGTGATTTTTTATTACTGTCATAAGACATTCTCTTTACTTTGCAGATTGAGCTCATTATTATTATCGTACGAAATAAAAATCTTTATTCTGAATGACATCATACTTTCATCGCCTTCAAATTATTTTGTTTTCATCGTATATTTTGTGCAATTGTTTTCGAAGCATTATCTTCCATTAATTTGCAGCTTGAGCTCTATTATAGAACGAAATAGAAATCTTTATTCTGAATGACATCATGTTTTCATCGCCTTCAAATTATTTTGTTTTCATCCTATATTGCGTGCAATTGTTTTCGAAGCATTATCTTCCATTAATTTTGATTTTTGCCTTAATCAACAAAACTCCATCTATTTCAATCTACACCAACTGCCCCATATCTTCCATTACCCAACCATTTGATTTTTTTTCGTAGGATATTTGGATAATATTTGTAGCTGCGCACAAAGATTTTCAATGGAGTAAGGAGTCTTTGGTTTACTGCATTGCTAAGGTTCCTTTTCCATATCTACTGAGCATCTAGTCTGATTTTTTGGAAAAATGAGGCATAACTGATCTAATCTTTAGCAAGTTTATTTATAAACTGAACTAAACTTTTGCAAGTATATTTATAAACTGATCGAAACCAGCTGTTAGCCTCATGTTCGCATACTTAATCCGAAAACTCCGTCACATGTATGACGCATCTTTCCACAGTCTAGGAGTGATTGAGAAATTTTTTTATTTTTCTAATGCGTGTAGAGTTTGAACTATGCGTGACTTAATAACATCTTCACTTACGTCGTACAGCATTGGGAAGGGATATTTGAAACCATCAAACCAAAGAAGAAAAATTAAAGCGTGTTTATTTCAAAAATGTTATCTAACTTAAAAAAGATTTGACAATGAGTGAAGGAATAATATTAGATTTTAAAAAGCTTAATACCAATTTTATTCTTATTATAGTGGGCAAACTTTTTCTCACTAAAAAACTCCGAAATTCGAAAATTCAATTTTTCGACCCACTTTATTATCTGGTCAATAGAAACGAACTTTTTTTTAAATTTTTAATCAGCAAAGTATTGTAAAAAATCAATTTCATCAAGTCTATACAGAGTAAAAAAGAATTGGTGCGAAGAAGTTGCCACCATTTTCGGTCTTGAGATTAACACTAGGTTTACGAACGTTTCTAATATCCTTTCTGCCACTTACAGAGATGCCAACTTGTTCCGGACAGCAAATATATATTTTAAAGTGGTAGTTCATCAATTGTGATTCTTGGTTTAATAAATTCAATTTAGCAGATTTTTATCCACTACTATTTCTAAATAAATTCGTAGGCTCATATAATTCACCACTTTATATTTGCAAAATTTACTTAGTTATTTACCGTGTTTTACCGCATTTTGGCGTGTCCGGAGCAGTTGGCATCGCTGCGCTTGGAAAGCAATGTAATTATATACTATAAAAAAATGAAAATATGATATATATATTCATGAAATATTTTAGTATTTTATTTTTCAATACTCGAACTAAGCAACTGAAACCTTAAAAATTTGACACTCTGACATCAATTGACATTCTGCGTTTGCTCTTTCTATTATTGCTTATCGGCAACAGTTGTTTATCGCTTTGTTTCACTTGAGATAACGATATCCGATAACGGATCGAAGTATTGTCGGTACATTCCTATTTATTATTGATGTGATGTTTGCATGTTTACTCTAAATTTTGTCTAAATTACGATCATGTCAAATTGACGCATATCCGTAGAGATAGGTATACCACAAAGGGAATTTCAATATTTCAATGCTTCTTCGATCAATGGATAAAAGTCATTACAAGAGATAAAATAGAAATGCGAACAGGTTTTGTAATTTTTCTTATAAAATTCGAAATGCGTCAAAATGACGCGTCCCGTAAACCTAGTGTTAACTAAAAATTTTAACAGTACTGTAGTCACATTTTTATTGACCTTTTCACTATTCTTTTCAATTAATTTTTTGAGAGTTTGTTACTTGACAACACCTATTTTCATGCGCATTAGAAGCAATTTAACAACTTTATTCCGGAAACATTTCATTTTAAAAATCAAACACATATTGGTAATACATTCCAACTAATTCTTTCAAACAATTATTATTTGGTCAATTTTGTGTAATTTTTTTGCACTATAACTATAGTTTAGTATTTTATATTACCGTGTTTCATGTAAAAAAATACTCAGGTTCTCTTATATTTGAAATCGTAATTTTTTTTTCTATTGTTGTAGTTTTGTTATGCGTTTTACAAAAAGATTTCTTTCTAACATTCGGATGACACGCGTCTCTTAAGTTCGGCATCACGAATGTAGACAATAAAACATTTCTGCACTGATGGAAAAAAACTCAAAATTTTGAGCTATCAGAATATGGTAAAATTTACCCTCTTTCTGGTTTTAAGAGTTTCTGGTTTTATTTCAGAAAATATTACCGAATCGCTTTAGATAAAATTAACAGTGAAATATGATCTTATAGTGTGTGATAAAATTTGGTAATTTTATAATTATAAATTACAATAATAAATTATAATATAAATTTAATTTGGTAATTTGGCGCATAACATAAAAATCATTTATTCGGTAGAATTTAATTCTTATTTTTGTATTTTTTACTAAATGTGTGACAATAAGAAGTAAAATTTTGAAAACCAGAATTCATATAAACCTTTACCATATGAACGGAAAAATTACCAAATGAATGGTTAAAGTGCCGTATTTTTAGGTCTTATTAGCCAGAATTATGCTTTTATTTTACCAGATGTGTCATTACCATACAGTGTGGTAATTTTACCTGAATTTTTTTTTCTCCGTGTGTGTATTGTATATAAAGGGAATTTTGAAAACTAATTAGGTAACTATTTGTAAACAATAATGAGGATCAATTTTATGAAAAATAATATTCCCTTTGCAAAACTTAGACCTAGTCTGTATATTGCAAATATTTTTTTTAATATAAAAGTTTTTTATTTGTTTTACCGAGAGATTCAATGTTATAGTTGAATGACTGATACAATGAGATGAGATTCAACAAGAAATTATTTCGTTATAATATCTATATAATTACTACTTATCTTCTTTTTCTTCTTCTTCCATGGCACCACCGCTTATCACAAGTCAAGGCGGTCCAAAATAGTCTTTGTCAATGACTTATCGCCTTACATAATAAAACAATGGTAACTGAGAAAAGTTTATCATAATAATAATAAATGATTACTTTATTTCAGATATTTTTAAGTACATAATTTATAAAAAAAAAAACTGAAATATTTTGATATCAATTTTTTTTCCTTTTGCGGCTGCATATTTTTGTCTTTGAATTTTAAACCAATTGCATTTTTATCACGGAATAAGGAATTAAAAAAGAAAAAGGTTTAATAATAATCAAGAATAGATACAATATTAAGTAAAATATTATCCTTGTTTAATTAGCTCCCAAGGGAAGCATATTTCTTAACGTTTTTTAAAAAGAAATTTGCTTTATATATCAACAGTAAATCATTCCATGGCTTAAGGGATTGAGGGTTCCATTTACAAATGTTTAAATAATTAGATTTTTAAAGCAACTACTTTTTATGATAATATCATTGTTAATTTAAAATTATTAATTACTTGAATAATTATTTTTTTTTATATATGGCACCAATAGAGCAATAAAAGTTGAAACATTTTATTTAATTTTTCGTTGTATGCAGAGATACCCTTTTGAAAGGAAAAAGATTTCTGGATTGAAAAAAATAATTGATAGTGTATTTTTTATGTAATTTAAATAGTTGCAAATTTTTTATTTTATATTGAATAATTCCGAAAACGTTTCTGTTTTATTTTTGAGAGCTCATATTTTCAACAACAATTATCAAAACTTTTATTCATCTTTCAGAAGGGTCGAAAAGTTTTGGACATTGAGATAAGAATACTGCCTTTACAATGAAGTATTCTAAGATTAAAAAACAAGTTACGTGAACATAAATTAAGTATGATTATGTTCATCTATGATTTTGCAAAACCAAACTTTATTTCCTTGTGCAAAATTCGATTGAACTTTCCCCTGAACAACATAGAAAAAACCTGATCACTAATATCGGAAAGCCAGCAACATAAAGTTTATATAAAAATGCATATCCTAAGATTAAATAGTAATTTCTCTAATAGTTTGATTAAATTTTGTTACAGTTTAGCTGAACTAAGCTATAACCTTTATCATAGCTAATGGGCAAAATTGCACTGAACTTTTTCCTCTGCACCCTCTTTTCCCACTTAACTTGAGGTAAACCGATTTATTAATACAGAAAAGCCTGCTACATAAGTTCACAAAAATCCAAACCCTAAGATTAAACTTTGCTAGAAGTATAATTACATTCTCTTGCGTTTTTTGTCTTAAAAGGGAACAAAACAGTATAATTTTCAAAAAATGAAGAAAATATTATTGCATTTTTTGGTTTTTTATCCTTTTTAAGACAATTGTATCAAAATATTGAATTGGATTTCGTAAAATTATTAACAGTACAGCATAATATGTCAACAGCGGCGCAAGACGCGTTGTGACATGCATGAACAAGTGAACCTGTGCTCTCAGTTGATTAATGGATTTGCTCACTCCTATCAAAATATTTTAGTCAAATCTTATCTATTTTATTGAAATAATTTGTTTAATTTATGCAAGAAAAAGAGTTACCTTCAAAATAAATAATTGAAATTGCAATTGGTTTAGCTGTAATAGTTTTTTAACAAAAGCTGCAAAGAAATTACTGACAGTTTTGAAGCAAGTAAAAATAAATGTAGGTCCAGAAGCCAAAGAATATACTCAAAATAAGTATGACCGCAGAATTTTGATTACCTCTATAAAAACATATGAAGCTTCACATGATATATATATANCAATATATATATATATTCAGATTTTGAGGCAATGTTCCTAATATAGTTTTCGTTGTTGCACGTAGGAATTTTGATTAAGTTGACTAGTTATGAGAAATCCCTGAAAACGTTTCATGTCATATTTTAATTTTTCTTCAAGACATTACCATTTTGTAGGAAAAAATATTTGTTAAAAATCCTTCCTGATACCAGAACTACAGCCATGCTGTTTAAAAAAAAATCAAAGCGAATCAAATTTGAGTGATTTTTTTTTCAACTAGTACAGCAAATTATGGATAATTTAAAAAAAATATCTTATAAACATTGTATTATGCAAGCGCTAATTTTTTTAAAAAAAACTTTTGTATTTATAACATGATGAAATGACTATTGAAAAATATAGAACTTAATTTAAAAAAAATCATTAAGTTAATTTTATTACAATGACTGATGTTATCTATAAGATATATTTGGAAAAAAATAGAATAGTCTATAATTTAAACAACAATGAAACAAATTCCATTTTTTTAACGGCTCAACCAAACTAACTAATTAAAAATTTCGAACGAATTTAAGTTTAAGGGCTGAGTTGACCCTTTTCCTCCACTGTCCAAATTTCGGGACGTTCTGGATTTGTAAGAGTGTTACTCAAACTCTTCATTTTATTATAATAGATTAAAAAATCATCTGCGCTAATATAAGAAAAATATTTTTTTTACAACTCATTCCCTGTTGCACCACACAAATCAAGATAAAGCGTAACTTAATAAATAAAATAAAAAGAAAAAGAAAGTAATTTAAGAGTGAGATAGAAAAACCCTTTGATTAATGAAACCACACCAATGCTTAATTGTTCGTGGCCCGGGTTTTTGATTCTTTCGGTTTGGACTTCTGCCTGATGGCCCTGTGGACACATTTAGAACACTGGCCGATCTTCTCTTTTAATCGCCGCGTTATGCGGTGATGAATATACTTGCACAAAAAAAAGAAAATGTTACGATGCACCTGCTGCAGATTTTCCCCTCTCTGTGCATATTTTTAGTATCTGCGATGTTATACGTTAACGAAATTTGTCCTAGAGGCTGAAATTCGAAGTTTCTCTGCAGTCCTTTGTCCGCCTTTCGTAAATTAAAAACAAGTTTTATTTTTTATTTTTAAAGTCTGATGAGCATAGTCATTGTTGAATAGGTCGACCTTGAGCTACTGTTCCTGATTATCTCATCATAACATAACCGATCATTCTTTAGAGTTATCACTAAATTATCTAAGAAGAGTGATGTTTAAATTTAGAATTCTCCTCTCACTGTTGTTATAAATAACCAAATATTCATGAACTAATATCTTTATAGACTAATAATAATGATAAAATATTTATGTAAATGTGTCTGGGAAATTTTTAAAAAAATTTTAATTAAATCAGGAATTGCTCTGAGAAAATATACTTATCTTTTTCCGGACTTTCTCCTTATATTTAATGGTTTAAAACTGTTTTGTTGACAAAACGGTCTTTAACCGTTTTTCACCCTCATCACAAACGGATTAAAACAGTAAATTCAAATTCTAATTTTTACTACCCGGCTACGTTAAATACGTACGATAGCTCTAAATTTTTTCAGAAATTTTTACGATTAATTTTTATGCCATTTTATATTTTTGTTAGAGTGCATGTAATTTTAAGCATTTCTACACTTAAATATAATATCCATACGTAAACACTTTTAGGTAAAGATAATTTCAGACTTTTCATTATAAAAAAAAAAAATACCAAAAGTCGCGGTTGCTCACAGACCCAGGTTTGATTCCCAGCGTTAGCTGGTCGACACGAATTCTGCCCCCATCTCGCACCGACCACAGTGAAAAATATCCATATCTGGTAACTTTCACAGAGTAAATGTGCTCCCATATATGGTGAAAATCTGATGTGATTACGAGTTTTCTTCTTTAATTTAATGAAGAAAACTTGTTTCGGTATTGTAAAAATCATTGTGACTACAAATTTACTTCGTAAATTCTACCCAAAATACTTGTTCTTGTATGGTAAAAAACCAAAAAGGCCAATCCAACTACCAGTTTGAAACCATAAATCTTATAGGACTTTTTCTTGCGATGCATTGAGAAATAATTCCTACACATATAATTAGTTTATGGTGTAAATAGTTCTACACATGTAAATATAGTTCATTTTGTTCATTTCACTGGAAAAGGTAACTTATTCAAAACTTATTGCATGTATATAACGGTAATGTATGTATGTAAAAGCAACTACTTTTTATGATAATATCATTGTTAATTTAAAATTNTATATATATATATATATATACATTACCGTAATTTCAGGAATTTTCTGCCGCAGCATACTCCATAAAATAGCGTTTATAAAATGACACACTCTACAGTTTTCTTTTAGTTCTTGTTTTCTTTAGTTCTGATGTTTAGTTCTTAAGTTTCTTATTTCTTAACTTCCACCTGCTTTTTTTAAAAATATCAATTGATTATAAAAGAAATTTAAAAAAACTATCTCGGGGTACACTTACGTAATGCAACTATTCCATGCGTCCAAGTTGTTTATTTAGAATTATCTTTAAATTTAAAATAAAAGTTCCAACTGAATAAAAAGTTTTTGAAGAATTGTTTATCATGACTAATTTTTAAAGTCAAACCGTTACAGTAAATTTAAAAGTGATATGAATTCGAGGTTTCGAGCTATTTCAGTGTACTTCTGAAAATGTAACTACTAATTTCCTTGTTGCGTGAATGAAATATATCTTTATTTCTAAAGATTTGACTGATAGTTACATTTTAACCATAAAACTTTGAAACTTATTATTACATGCTATCACATCCCTATAAGAGTATACATTAGTAAGAATGCCCCTTATTTGCGAAATGTCGATAATATTTCAAGGGGCATTTGTCTTTATCGTCTTTCCTTCGCATACAAATTTCGACATTATTCTTCAAGCGTGACCTAACAAACTAAGAAACCAAAAACTGATAATCAAGAATGTATTTGAGCTGATAGATTTGAATAAGATTCTGCTAGAACTATTTAGACTAATGCATTCTCGTTAAAGAGAACGAGGCGTAAAACTATCGTCTGCCAGCAGTCGATGAGGAAGAGCCTGCTTTCCGTAACAAATGATCCGTCAGTCAGTCAAATTCTTTTGGCGTGCTAAATTTGGAGCCAAAGAATAAAAATTTAAATCTGGTGAGAGAATCGCACATGTTAGCACTTAACAACTGGAACTTACTTTAACTGCACTTCAATGGAAAATCATAAATTAAGTTCGAAATGTCACTGACAGGTACCACTTTGAAGCTAGGAATTTTTATTTTTATGCCTGACGATTTTTTTAACCAATAGGAAAACGTCAGGACAGCAAACAAAAAAGTAGAGTGCAAATAAAAGATAGAATGTTTTATCTCCTTTTCAAATAAATTTTTCGTCAGTCTCTCTCTTTTTTTCCTGAAAAAGACTTAGTGGAATGAAGATTTTTGAGGAAGATAAAAAACAAAATATATCTCCCAATTCCGTTTTCAATAAAGATGAAATCATATCTTCAATCGATATTTTTTGTTTACTCGATAACGAACTTGAGAAAGATTCTAAGAGCAACAAACATTTTGGGAAAAATTTCTGAGCCTATAAATAAAGAAAAGTAAACAAACAACAACAAAAAGTAGATAAATGTAAAATAATTTTTTTAAAGGTGATCCCCTTAAAAAAGGTATTTTGCTTAGTAGCTTATTTAGAGATAAAACTTTATTCTGACAAATAAGGGTTATATTTTCTTCTTCTTTTAAACTAGGATATTGTGTGACGTAATAAAAAATATGTTACAGTTCTTATGTTACCGAATATAGATAATAAAAATATCTATTTCTTAGCAACATGCCTATGAGTATTAAAACGGTAGTAGTATGATCTTCTCCTAATTGGAAAAAATGGAACAATAGAAAAGTATACAAATTCTGAAAGCAACAAAAGCATTGCGAAAAATTTCATAGATTAAACATTTTAAGTTTTAAAGACAGTTCGTTACTTTCGATTTGTCTTAAAAAGACTCATCACCTTTCAAATAGTTCATTATTTATTAAAAATAGTAGTTAATAACTTATAATAAGTAAATAACTTATATACTTATTATAATACAAGTAATATAATCAATTGTTTCGCTGATTAATTTGGAAAAAAATAATGCTCATTAATAACTTTGAAAATTATCCTAATTTCTTCTTTATTAAGATCTGTTTAAACATTGACTAAGAATTCACAGATGTAGATTCAACAAAAGAGTAGATTATTTTGTGCGTATGAAAGAATATCACTTATAAATGAATACCACATAGAAGCATTAACAATTGATCAGCGGGTCCGTTCGATATAAGTGTACGCTTTTTTGTCACGCGTCAAATAAATGCAATCAATTGCTTAGTTGATTAGCTTGGAAAAAAATAGTCTTCATTTATAACTTCAGAAATTACTCTAATTTCTTCTTTAATAAGATCTGTTTAAACATTGACTAAGAATTCCCAAATGTGGATTCAACAAAAGAGTAGATTCTTTTGTGCATATAAAAGAGTATCACTTTCAAATGAATACCACATGAAAGCATTAACAATTGATCAGCGGGTCCTTTCGATACACTTTTCTGTCACGTGTATACTTTTTGCCACACTTTTGATGTCGTCAAATTGATCTCACAGTAAATAAACGCAAATAGCGTAGTATAATATACGCGTGTCGGTAAAATCATAGGCAAAATGAATGGATGTAAAGAATAATTATGTGATCAGGGATATTAAGTTGTACTATGACTAATCAATGATTTTGTAAAAAAAAATAATTGTGCAAAATAAAAACCTTTTTAAAATGCACTACCCAAACAAAAATTGTATATGTTTTTAAAAAGGTTCAACTATATTTTAAACTTATTTTAAGTCAGTATATTTTAAACACCTACCAATTGATGTAAAACAAAATTATCCTAGAAGGAAGTGGGAAAAGAACACGCTAAAAATGTTGTTAAAATATCATGAAGTTAAAACATGTTTAAGTATTACTATATGCTGATATTTAACTCAAATTGAGTTAAACTTGCCAAAGCCAAAAAATGTTTTAGAAACCTGCCGATTCAAGTTAAACAAAATTTTATTGGTGGGGAATGTGAAAAGAACACGCTAATAATGCTTATTTTTAAAGCTTATGTTTGCAAACAACAAAACAATTTTTACCTACAGAAAAGCAGACATAAACATTTTACACTTTTTTCTTAAATTCTGAAACTATTTATATTTTGAACACAATATTATTCTTTTCACATTTCTAGCGAAATTTTTTTTAAAAATGTTTAGTTGTTTTTATGACTAGTCTCGTTTAGAACACACCCTCGAGTCTTAGAAGTTAAAATTTTTTTTGGAAAAAATGAAAAACAAAAACAAAAAGAATACGGAAAAGGAAAATCGAAACTAAGACTTTCCAAAAAAGAGGCTCAACTTCTTAAGACTTGCAACGTAGCAAATTTACATGAAAGGGGAAAAAATGCTTCAAACCTAGTGCATTCCCTAGGAATAAATACTACTGTTGTTAAAATATTACGATGTTAAACATTACTATATACTGAAATTGAGTTAAACTTGCAAAAGTAACTGTATTTTTTAAACACCTACCGATTAAAGTTAAACAAAATTATCCTAGAAGGAAGTGTGAAAAGTACACGCTAATAATGTTGTTAAAATATCACGTTGTTAAAACATGTTGAAATATTACTATATGCTGAAATTTAACTCAAATTGCGTTCAACTTGACAAAGCCACAGGATGTTTTAGAAACCTGCCGATTCAAGTTTAAAAAAATTATCCTAGTAGGAAATGTGAAAAGAACACGCTAATAATATTCGATTTATCACCTTATTATGGTCTTTAAATTTTAAACATATTTATTTTAAATTGCAGCAACACTTGCATCAGTGTACAGTCCGCAAAAAAAAAAACGAATCACCCTGAATAACTTTCGTTCTAATGATCGGATTTTCACGAACTAAGTGTCAATCTTAATGGTTCCTGGGGGTGACCTCAAATATGCTAATTAATTAGTGCTAACTATTAATTAAGTTACGAAATCAGACACAAAAACGTACTTTCTCTGAATAAACATATATTTTTTTTTACATATTTGGAATCTAGACACTTGAATTAGGGGGGGTAGACAAAATTTTAAAACAATTGGGTCGTAAATTGGGTTGCAATAAAGGTTTATATATTTGGCGATAGTCCAGAAAACCGCCAAAAAAAGTCGCCTGCGCAAATAAATATTTTAAGATAACCCTTGACTGATTCAAAAGAGAAACGCTTAATTTTACTAGGTTGCTAGGCAACCAATTTCTGACTGTAAAAAAATTGAAATAATGTTTTGTGATTGCTCTGAGAGGTTTAATTAATAGTTAATAGAAAACACCTCGAAGTTTCTAGGCAATAGACAATTTTTAAGTTCATTTATGTCCAAAAAGCAAAAAAAATAAATAAATAAATAAAATAAAAAATTATTTTAATCTCTTTTGAAAAGAAAATTTGAATCGATTTATAAGTTTTCAGAATTTAAATACATGAACTTTTTATCTGATATTATTTAGATTATGCTATTTTTGCTATGTTTATTCGAGGATTTCATACTAAAATCAAATTAACATAACTTATAATAGCTATATACAAAATTTTAGGGATAATGATTTTTACAGCTTTAATCGAGTCTTCTAGGCATGAAAGTTTGAAGGAAAAAAAAGTGCATGAAAAATAAAATGTAGATTGTATAGTAATTCTAATGCACATTCACAAGGTTTTCTGTAATTTACGATTTCTTTTTTCTATAACTCAATGAATTGCTGAATGTTTAGTGGCATTTTAAAAACATTGAAATATGTTATGTTTAAGAATAAGATATTGAAATAATATGTTGCATATTGTATGATTCATTGTTTAAAAAATTGCTTCATTTTGCTAGATATTTACGTTACATGGTTTTCTTTGGATAAAGATGATTAGCAAATAGCATCCACATGTTTCGATACATTCTGAAACTTACGTTCGCAAATTCACCATAAAATGTCGCACAGCATATTCTTCAATTACGATAAGCTACATTTACCACCAAATACTGCTACTATGATTATTTTTGTTATATATATATCAGATATATATATATATATCTGATATATATATAACAAAAATAATCATAGTAGCAGTATTTGGTGGTAAATGTAGCTTATCGTAATTGAAGAATATGCTGTGCGACATTTTATGGTGAATTTGCGAACGTAAGTTTCAGAATGTATCGAAACATGTGGATGCTATTTGCTAATCATCTTTATCCAAAGAAAACCATGTAACGTAAATATCTAGCAAAATGAAGCAATTTTTTAAACAATGAATCATACAATATGCAACATATTATTTCTATATCTTATTCTTAAACATAACATATTTCAATGTTTTTAAAATGCCACTAAACATTCAGCAATTCATTGAGTTATAGAAAAAAGAAATCGTAAATTACAGAAAACCTTGTGAATGTGCATTAGAATTACTATACAATCTACATTTTATTTTTCATGCACTTTTTTTTCCTTCAAACTTTCATGCCTAGAAGACTCGATTAAAGCTGTAAAAATCATTATCCCTAAAATTTTGTATATAGCTATTATAAGTTATGTTAATTTGATTTTAGTATGAAATCCTCGAATAAACATAGCAAAAATAGCATAATCTAAATAATATCAGATAAAAAGTTCATGTATTTAAATTCTGAAAACTTATAAATCGATTCAAATTTTCTTTTCAAAAGAGATTAAAATAATTTTTTATTTTATTTATTTATTTATTTTTTTTGCTTTTTGGACATAAATGAACTTAAAAATTGTCTATTGCCTAGAAACTTCGAGATGTTTTCTATTAACTATTAATTAAACCTCTCAGAGCAATCACAAAACATTATTTCAATTTTTTTACAGTCAGAAATTGGTTGCCTAGCAACCTAGTAAAATTAAGCGTTTCTCTTTTGAATCAGTCAATGGGTTATCTTAAAATATTTATTTGCGCAGGCGACTTTTTTTGGCGGTTTTCTGGACTATCGCCAAATATATAAACCTTTATTGCAACCCAATTTACGACCCAATTGTTTTAAAATTTTGTCTACCCCCCCTAATTCAAGTGTCTAGATTCCAAATATGTAAAAAAAAATATATGTTTATTCAGAGAAAGTACGTTTTTGTGTCTGATTTCGTAACTTAATTAATAGTTAGCACTAATTAATTAGCATATTTGAGGTCACCCCCAGGAACCATTAAGATTGACACTTAGTTCGTGAAAATCCGATCATTAGAACGAAAGTTATTCAGGGTGATTCGTTTTTTTTTTTTGCGGACTGTACATTAACGCTAAAATGCTTAGTGACTCATTATAAGTTATCGTCGCCATTCATATATATGCATCAATCAACATTTCATATCTATTTAAAACATAACAGTCAATCAGTTTAATTACACTAAATTATTATAAATTTGACAGATTCTACAATGCATTTTTATGCTTTATATGTGTACCAATTTTTATTTTATATGAATTCTTATATTATTATTATATACACTATCCTACAATAATGGAAAAGACACTTTTATATTTCTGAACAATAGTTTGAAATAATTTGCAAACGGATATTGGGGAAAGTACAAATATATTAATCTATTTTTAATGCATAACAGTGTTGAAAAAATACACCCAAGATAAAAAATAAATATATACATTTTATTCAAATTTATTTTCTCAAGCAGAAAATAAAATATTTGATCAAGAAAATTGAAGCAGAAACTTATCAATTTAAATGAGACCTGGCTCCTTGAAAATAGAAAGCTATTATTTCATTTAATTAGTTTTTATGCATGTGATGTTATTAAATCTCTAAATTCCTATTCTTCCGAATCTAAAGTTGTGTAAAATTTAATAATTTATTAATACCGTTTAATTAAACTGTTCTTATTTCATATTTTAAAAATTCTTTTCAATTTTGTTTTAATATTAAAAGCCGCTTTTTATGTTTATTTCTAAACCTGTTCTATGAAGAGTACTGAGAGTTTTTTTTTTATACTCTATTTTCAAAAAAAATGAATAACTATTTAGTTTCATTACAGTAAAATTTAGTTTATTTCAACTATTTTTTAATCGATATTTTTTACATATTTTAGAATTCGCTTTAATAAATTCGCTATTGAAAAAATGAATTCACCTTTTATAACAAACGACTTCAGTAGGGTATGTATAGTGCATAAAATAAATAACGAACCACCCTGAATATTTTTCAATTTAATGACCGGATCTGCACGTTCTAGGACTGAATCTTAAGGTGGTGATTTTCGAGGTAGTGATTTTAAATTGACTAATTAATTAGTACAGACGATACTTTAAGTTACGAAATCAGACACTAAAACGTACTTTCTTTGAATAAACACACCTTTTTTGCGATGAATTCGGATTTCTAACAACAAAAATATAGTCTCAGTCTGTAAAATATGCTCCCAATAGTTTAAACAGAAGAGCGGTTCAAAATTTGGACTCCCTAATGCTAATTTTACTTTTTGCGTATTTCAACATAATTTTTGCATACAATTATAAAATTGTTTTTCTAAAGATAATTCCATGCAGTTATTTAGTATATATATATATATACATTATTTCTTATTATTTTACTTAATAATAGTCGAATAGCTTTTGAATCATGAGGTATACAATTTTTTACATCCATTTCAAAGAATATGATTTTAAATAGAAAATTTAGGCGAAATCGGTCGAATAGTTTCTGAGAAATAGTTTCTGTCGTACTTTTATAATTCAATTTCTCAGAATTAGTTCTGCTGAAATTTTGTATTTTGCTATACAACAATACATTATTGAAAACGATATAAGAAATTGAATACCTTCGTAAAATTAAGATTAAGGGTTCCAAACTTTAGCCTGACTAAACTATTGGGACCATAATTCCCAAATTGCGGCTACTACCTGTATTTTGGGTGTTAGAAATCTAAATCTGTTAAAATAAAGGTATTTTGTTCAGAGAAGTAAATTTTTTTGTCTGATTTCGTAACTTAAAATATCGTCTACACTAATTAATTAGCATATTTAAGGATACAACCAATCGATTAAGATTATGTCCTACATCGTGAAGATCCAATAATTAGATTAAAAGTTATTGAGTGTGACCCGTTTATTTATTTTTTTTGCGTACTGTACAAATTAAACTCGCTCATTACGTAAGGTAAACTTAATAGCTTTCTAAAATAGTTTTTTTCTTTGTATTCTAAAACAATTCTTAAATCTTATTCAATTAAAAGTAATCAACATTTATAGAACTGCTTATAACAGTGGATACCAACTGTCCGCCCGCGGGCCACATCCGGCCCGCGAAGCCTTCTTTTGTGGCCCTCGAACTAAAATATATTAGTTGTCATTTTTTGCGGACAACTTTCGTACAAATTTATATGGGTTTAAAATACTTCTCTTTCGTTAAAAAAAAAACAAATTTTTTCGTTTCTAATTCAAAACGAATACTAATACTAATTTCTTCGTTTAACATACCAACGGTGCAAAAAAATTTATTTCTCAGGTTTTGCATTTAAGAAAATATTTATTATTATTTGTAATTCAATACTTTTGTTTTGAACAACTTGATAAAAATCTGACAGTCATATTTAGTGTTCCTTCAAACATAAACGAGTCCTATATTAAATTTTGACAAAGTTGCGGCCCGCCATTTGACTGGTGTTTTTAATTATGGCCCCCGGCCTCTTGTAAGTTGGAAACCCCTGGTTCATAATATTGTTTACACACATGAAATGTATTAAACATTAATTGTATGCAATAATATACACATCAATTTAACACAAAATCATGCGTTGAAATTTTTACTCAGATTTCTAATTGTATAATTGCGATATACATTTACTCTATGATGCAATACATTTACATTTAGATTCCTAGCACTGCATGATAATACAGTCATTTTCCCCAATAGTACACAAATACTTCAGCAAAATTAGTAATTTTGCAAATTAAGGCAATTATTTTATACTCTAATTTTATATAAGATTCATAAATAAAAGAAATACAATTAATTTTCATATTACTGCTTTTTAAAAGGAAACAGGATAATAAATAGTTATTCAAAATTACTTCAATTACTTGCATACTCAATTACGAGTTTTCCATACAATGTTATAAAAAATATTTATACGTAAATATACTCCTACAAACTTGAAAAGAGATTTCCCCTTCGAGATCTCACTAACAGTCTGCATATATGCAATAGAATTTACCGATAAGAAAATCAGCCTATACGAAATTTCTGGATGAATATCTTATGTAGAAAACACAATATTCAATATGCCATGCGAAATGAATTTTTAGAACAAAAAAGACAGACTTCCACTAAAAAAGTTCTGATTTATAAACACACTTCTTACCAAAACTGTAGTAATTTTAAAAAAGTAAATAAAAGTAAGATATATTTCATCATTTACGAAAATCTTATTCTTTCATTTATTATTTTTTTGTATATATATAGCTGAAAACTTATCTGATTTTCTAAACTCAAATAAGTGTGTATTTATTTGCTGGAATTTTTTTATTGGTTTTTGTATGATTATACAATATTTAGAAATACATTTTTATTAAAAAAATCTGTAGAGGATATTTAAATTAACTTGTCATCAACTCAAGGAAAATTTTTCAATTTTTGAAAATAGCTTTTTCTTTTTCCATCGTTATTTGAAGCTATGTACTTATATAATTTCATTAGATTACTAATATGATATATATATTTTATTTAAAATCGTACAATTATTTATGGAATTAATTGTGATTTTATTCAAATATGCACTCGTTATACGTATTAAAATTATTTATTATTAATTTTGCACAATACTATGCATTAATTTGCACAGAAAAATTCCATTTTAAATTATACACAGAAATTTACGCAAAATTATACACAAAACATTTACGTAAAATTATACACAGAAATTTACTCACAGACTGCATAACGATAAAACAGATTTTCTGCACCATGAGATAAATTTGTATTTTCATTCATAATATTGTATAATAATACATCTATTTTACACAATAATACTCAATTTGTTTACAAGAATGATTAATTCTTCTCAGTTATTCATATATTTCATACACTAATTCAATTATTTTGCACAATGATACTTTAATCTTTAATATTCTAAGATAAAACAAATACAATTAAGTTCAACGTTTCTGTTTTTTTATTGAGAAAATTGTTAACTTTGTTTACAAAAATCACTCCTATATGTACATAAATTTTTCGTACAGTGTTACATAAAATATTTACGTGTATATATATAACCTCACAAACTTTAAGAAAAACTTTCCCTGCGGGCTTCACTAACAACACATATATATGCAATAGAATTTACGGAAAAGAGACTCAGGAAATAAAAGAAAAATTCTGAACGAATATCTTATGTAGAAGCCAGAATATTCAATATATCATGCAAAATGTATTTTAGAATAAAAAGAAAAATTTTATACCTATATTATATATTTTTTTCTCTCTGGAATCTGTATTCGAAATAAAAAGCACTACTATCACTTGATTTTCTCAAATATTTCCATCCACGTGAGCATTTCCTTCTCGTATTCAGGACGTACCTCCCACTAAAAAGGTCCTGTTTTTATAAACCTAAAAATCTTGCCAGAAATGTAGTTCTGAAAAAGAGCATCTCAGTTCGCAATAGGGTATATTTCGTTCTTTGTGAAAACCCCTTTTTGAAACCTTTACTATAAGAATTACTGTGAACTCCCCGATGCGATTTCCTGAAAATCAAATGACTTTATATTTTTTGTCTCGGAAAATTGAATTTAGTTTCTTTATAGTATTTTAATATTTTTTTTCCTGTCAAATAACTAGTTTTATCAATAGCAAAGGAATACTTTTTTGTTTGTTTGTGAGTGTTTTTTGTTTGTCTTGTTACTTTTATCGAGGAAATGTAACAAAAAAAAAACTCAAAGTACATAAGTTAAATTTAATATATTTCAAAAGTTTATATTTAGTTTTTCCTTTGTAGTTTGAAACAATACGCATTGAAAACATTTTAAAATCCTGTACAATAGGATGTAAAGCTCTATAAATTCTCTTTATTTGCTTATGTGCTTATGAGTGAACTTAATACTATGAAACTGTTATAAAAAAGTTTTGCACAGCCACAAACGTATTATATTTTAGCAACATTGTATTGAATTTATGCAATAACAATTTTACTCTGGGCAATAATGCTTTTAACTGATCTTAAATAATGATATGACATAATAAATAGATTTTGCACAACAATATTAGTAAAATAATTTTTATAATTTTATTTAATAATAGTCAAACAATTTTGAGTTCTAAGTTATACAATTTTTGACATCATTTTAAGGGATGTAACTTTAAATGGCTAAATGCCAAATTTGAAAGAAATCGGTCGAATAGTTCATGAGGGATTTACTTTTAAATGCATGAATTTTTCAAAATTTTACTGTTCCTTTTAAAATTACAATCTTTAAAATGTGATAAATAATTGTATGGATTACAGTTTTCGTTTTACCAGAATTTTTTTCTCCATGTGGTAAAGTAATTTACAGTTACAATTTACAGTAATTTAAAGTAATTTACTAAAGTAATTTACAGTTTAAGGAATTTTAATAAAATTAGAAGAGTAGACAGTAATTTATTCGTTCATTATACAAAACTCTCTAACTGAATTTGGAAATGTATCAAATAGGAAATAATTTTTATTAGCATGACGTTAATTTACGGTTATTTCAAGTATAATTTAAGAGAAAAAAATCATGGGCAGATTTGTATTTAAATGGTCATGTTAGTTTTAAGGACATAAATATTTTTTTACGCTCAGTGACTAGAACACTGGCCAAAACACTGACCAGACTTTTTGCTTTCTTCTGATTTCAATCTATCGGGTAAACTCTAATAGAGCAGAGCTTCCAAACTGGTGTTCTGTGGAACTCTAGGGTTCCATGGAGGTGTTCCAAGAGCTAGCCTTTTTTTTTAGCATGTAATAATTTTTTTGAAACCTTGAATAGGTTTGTATCCCAACAATAATCCATTATGTGTTTAATATTGAGATTATTTTTATGAAATTATTTTTGTAGAATTACAAGTAAATATACCTAATTAATTATTTTTGTAAAAAATCAAGTAGGAAATTTTGAAAAATGTTTCTTTCCAATAACAATACATTGAATAAATTGTTAAACGATATGCATTTACAAATTACTGAATTAGTATTTCTCTTCGAAATTTGAAATTCCAAATAAAATAACCAAATTCAAGAATTATTTTTATCTGATAACCTTTCTCTTTATAACAGCTATTTTGCACAAAATATTATTCAGCTTATTTTATTCAGTTTTAACTTAAACAGAAAAAAACTACTAGACTTAACTTATACACCAAAAAACGTAGCCTCTGCAAAGTTGCGAATTTAATTACCTAACATGAAACCATAAGATTGATTTTGAATTGATTTTATGATTTTAGACTTATTGACGAAACGAGAAAAAAAATACCAATTTTATTCAATGTTTCTGAATCAATTTGAAGTTTGGTTGATTTTGAATTGATTTTATGATTGAGTTCGATTCAAATACTTATTGATGAAACGAGGAAAAAAATACCAATGTTATTCAATGTTTCTGAATCAATTTGAAGTTTGGTTTTTCATTTACACCAGCTAATTAACGTTTTCCAAAAGTCAGGATTCCACCAAAAGAAGTTTGATTGGCTTAAGATGCCATGGCTAAAAAGAAATTGAGAACCACTGCTTTTACACCGTTGCAAGCATAAAAAAAGACCATTGCGGTATAGGATTAAAATAAACATCCGCTATTGCATATCCGTTTTATTTCGCTGTTAAATTATACAAATTTCCTTTCAAAACAACATAAAAGCTTTTTAAAGGTAAACTTGTCAGACAGAAATTTAATTAGAGATATCTCTTACAATATATATCATGGAATTGCTAAGAAATAGTTGTAGTTTCGTAGTCTTCCTGGAATCTTAGACTTCGCGACATATTTCGATAAATAAGGAGAACATTCGTTCTTGAAAAAGAAACAACTATAATGATGTTGCAAGAGCATAGGATTTGATTGGACCACTAAAACTGGCTCGCTTTATCCTGATATCTCCCTAACAACTAAAATGTGAGATAAATAATTTTTACTTTTGTTTCGCTGCAGAAAGAAAATCGTCTGCAATAAACAGTATTTATTATTCTTTCATCGGTTTCTTTAAATGCGAACAGAAAAACTTATATTTGCTATGATTTTTAGATATCATTTTTAGTAATTCTTATTATTTGTTAATTGATTATAACTCTTAATAAATTTTATTTGTTTGTTATCGTTAAGAAAACAACAAAAAAAATAGTTTTTATTCAATGAATTTTGTTTTCCTCATTTCCCAGGATTTAAAAAAGCAAGTGATTTTAAAAATCAAGTTCGCGCATGTATTTGGCATACACTTAGATGCAAATAGGCTCTCTCCATATGGATAATTTTTCTTCTTTTTTTGCAGCTTTGTCTAATTTTATTATCTTCCTTTTGAATAAAACTTAGTAGTACTTCAAACTTCAAATACAGTTACTCATAATTGCTAATTAATTTTTCAAACAAAGACAAAATCCCACACCTTCTAGCACGTGAACAAAGTTATTTAATGAGAATTTAATTTCAATCCCAAATCCCTGTCAAGGTAGTGGTGAAAAAGAAGAAGAATAGAAATTTTAACTCCATAAGGGCGGGAAAAAGAGCCTCGAGTACACGACATTCGGAGAATAACAACTCAAACGGCCGTTGTCACCTGAAAGTTCGAGAAGATTAGAACAATTTTTTTTTTCCTACTCGGTTCCCTTTAAAATCGGTCTGGGAATCGACAGACAGACATGATGCCTTTCTTGACATGTTATCGACATCGACTGCTTTTTAACGTCGACAGCACGCGTCATCAAGATTTTATCTCCAGCTTATGCGTCGACAACTGAGGAATTAATAAATATTTTCATTTAGATTTAGAGGAGAGAAAATTTCGCTGTTAGGGTTTGAACTATAAATTCCTTTTTCAAAGTTACTTTAAATGTGTTCGAAGTATTTTATTTTCTTCGTAGATTGTGTGACACATTCAAATTGAGTTGTCACCGAGATGAGTATTTTTGGGAAGGAGAAATAAACTTGGAAACGCAAATATTTACATTTTGTGGTCTGTTACAGTTGTACGTCCTACTTACTTTACTTATAAGAAATATAGGTTTTTGGATTTAAATGAAAGTGAGATATTCCTTATAAAACATTAAGGTTTTTTTAGGTTGTTTAAAGGTTTACAGGTGTAAAGCAATGCACCCTAGGTAGAAAATGAGGTTTTGTTTTGCGCCAAAAGTAACCTCATCAATAAACCTCAATTTCACCCTGATGTACAAACCTTATAAGAACAGCCTCATATATAGCTTCTCAATATTTTTAGTTGAAATCGGGAGAAGTTATATTTGCAATACAAATTTACTTATTTGCTGAAAGTGTAGAAACAACTCAAAAACAACATCTCTACGCTAGTTTCTTTAAGATACATTTCTATTAACTTCAAGCCACCTCAAATGTTAATGAAATAACTTTATACACCTTAATTATAAGCCTTAGGAGGTTGAATTTTTTAGGAGGTAGTTTTTGAAATCAACTTCAAATAATTCTAAAATCATCCTTAACACTTCAAATAAACCTAAAAAAGAACTTAAATTTTTATAAGAGATGCTGCAGGTATTGTTTATTTTCAAAGCTTTTGTTTACGAACAACGGAACAGTTTTTGCCTACAGAAAATCAGGCATTAAAATTTAACACTTTTTTTCTTAAATTCTAAAACAATATATATTCTGTAAAGTATTCTTTTTTTCACAATTCGAGCGAAATTTTAAAAACAAAATGTTCAGTTGTTTTTATAACTAGTCTCGTTTTGAACAACCCCTCGAGTCTTAGAAGTAAAACTTTTTTTTTGAAAGAAGGTAAAAGAAAACTAAGAAAAAAAAGAAAGCAGAAAATAAAAATAGAAACAATGAAAGAAAACTCCCTCCAAAAACGAGGCCCAACTTCTTAGGACTTGCAGCGCAGCAAATTTACATGAAAGGGAAAAAATGCTTCAAACCTAATGCATTCCCGAGAAATAAATACTACTGTTGTTAAAATATCACCATGTTAAATATTACTATATGCTGAAATTTTACTGAAACTGAGTTAAACTTGGAAAAGTGACAGTATTAAAACATACTGCGTCTGATTTTCTGTAGGCAAAAACTGTTCCGTTGTTCGTAAACAAAAGATTTGAAAATAAACAATACCTGCAGCATCTCTTATAAAAATTTAAGTTCTTTTTTAGGTTTATTTGAAGTGTTAAGGATGATTTTAGAATTATTTGAAGTTGATTTCAAAAACTACCTCCTAAAAAATTCAACCTCCTAAGGCTTATAATTAAGGTGTATAAAGTTATTTCATCAACATTTAACTCCTACCGATTGAAGTTAAGCAAAATTATCCTAGAAGAAAGTGGGAAAAGAACGCGCAAATAATGTTGTTAAAATATCACGATGCTAAAACGTGTTGTTTAAATATTACTATATACTGAAATTTAACTCAAATTGTGTTGAACTTGTCAAAGTCACATGATGTTTTAAAATCCTGCCGACTCAAGTTGAACAGAATTATCCGAGAAGGAAGTGTGAAAAGAACATGCTAATAATGTTCGATTTATCACCTTATTATGGTCTTTAAATTTTAATCATATTTATTTTAAAGTGCAGCAACACTTGCATCAGTGTACATTGACGCTAAAATGCTTAGTGATACATTATAATATGTATATATCTATATATATATAAACATTTCATATCTATTTAACACATTGCAGACAATCATTGTAATTACACTAAATTATTATAAATTTTGTGCATAACTACAGTGCATTGTTATGCTTTATTTATGCAACAATTTTTATTTTATATGAATTCTTATATTATTATTATTTTTTACATTTTTTTAAATTTCTCAAGAAATAGTTAAATGATTATTTTGTAACTTCAGAGACGTTTAGTTCATGCGATTTTTATTACTTAGCAATAAAGTTTAAAGCTCTCAAAGGCTTGGAAGACCGACTATAAATTACGAAAAAAACAAGTATTTTTGAACACTCTATGCTAGAAAAACAAGTAATAAACTTGTAGCTTGTATCGAAGGCTTCGATTGTTACATATAATAACTACATAAAATTTCGTAAACTTAGACATTTTTCTGAGGAAAAAAAACTAGCTTTTTTGTTTTACGTTTTTTTTTTGCCTCAACTTTAATAACATTCAATAAAATTAAACAAAATTTTTGGAGAAAATCGAAATTTATAACAATGTCTTGAAATTTGAAAAAAATTCGCTGGATCCTATGCAAGATATAAGTATTTTAAGTAATTTTTTATACTGCGCAATGGTAGAAAAAAATTACAAAAAAATTTTTTTTCACAATTTTGTGGTGCGCAGATAATGAAAAAATCTAATTTCTTAAAAATCTTAATCTTAATCGAATATCTTAAAAAATTTTAAAAAGTTTCAAACAATTTTCTAAATAATTTTTGAATTTTCAAGGGGTTTTTCCACAAATTTCATTTTGTTGTATTGCAAATTACACTGCCCTATAATAACCGGACTACAAGATATTATTGTATAAGGAAAGAAAAGGTTTGAAAGATATCATACTTTAATAAGGAGTTGGCCCTGTGCTTTTAATGAATCTTTTTTCATAACAAAAAAGGATACTTATAAAAAACTCTTTATTATTCTGTGCTTTCTTAACAAAAGTGGAAAAACCTCTTCGAAAATTGCTGGAAACTTTTTTTAATTTTTAAGATATTCGATATTCAATTTAGATTTTCTTTTATTAGTTGCCCAATACGACAGGTTAAAATATTTTGCAAAATATTTTTTCCACGCATGCATAATGTAAAACAACTGATTTAAATACTCATGTCTTGCGTAATTTTTTTTTCAAATTTTAGAAAAAATGTTTTGTAATAAGTTTTAAATTGCACCAAAAAGTTTTTAATTTTATAGAATATGCTTAAATTTATAGCAAAAAAAATTTGTTTTTTTATAAATATATTTTTATAAATATATTTTTTATAATATCTTTATAAATAACTAAATTAGATTTACGAAATAGTATGCAGCAATTGCAAGTAACAATAAAAGTAATTGATGCAAGTTACAAGCTTGTTGCTTGATTTTCTGGCATAGGGTGTTCAAACATACTTGTTTTTTTTTTCTTTCGTAATTTATAGTCAGTTCCTCAAACATTTGAAACTTTGAACCATATTGCTAAGTGTGAAAAATCGCAAGAACTAAACATCTGTAAAGTTATAAAATAATCCTCTATCTTCTTCAGAAATTTGAAAAAAAATGTCAAAAACTGAAAGTGTCTCTTCCATTATGGCAGGGTAGTGTATGTATTATTATTTTCTAAATGTAAAAAAAAAAATTTGATTTTAATGTCTTAGGAAATAAAATCTCCTTTTTTTCTAATTTATTTCTAAGCCAGAGTAAATTTCAAGAAGTAATTCAATAATTATTCATTGAAAATTTGCATCAAACCAAGAAAAAATGCATTTAGTTTATAGCTGTTACAGCGCTGTAGTCATCAGAAATTCATTTCTCTACCTTATTGTTTTTTTCTTCTCTTGATTCTTTATTGTTGATTTTAATTCTTTAGCAAATATTAATTACTAAAAAGGTAAATTTCGTAATCAGTAGTTCAATAACTATCCAGTGAAAAATTGCATCAAATTTTGAAGAAAATGCGTACATTTTATAGCTACAGCACTGTATCCAGGAATTATTTGCGGTACTCCATTTTTTCCTGTTTGGTATCTAATGAATATAAATTATCTTTTGCGAATTGGATCAGTTACTTCTAAATTAGCATCTGAAAAATGCGTTTAGTTGATTAGGGAGAATAAATAGAATAGCAAACGAAATTGCTTTTGCAACAAATTAAAAATGTTCAGCGAATATTGATCTAATTACTATTTAATTTAGTAGTTATAAAGGTTCTGAAAACTATAAGCCATTGTATATTATAAACAGCGCATAGATGCTTTTATATGCATAGATGCTTTTAACAAATATGCATAGACGCTTTTAACAAAAGAGAAATATGATTGGACTCACTAATTTAACAATCAGACAATCCATCCAGATGAATTTGTCTCATTTTCCAAATTAACATGAAACGCATATATCAAATGACACTAAATCATAATAATAATCGTAAAATTTTTAGTGGAATAACTCTTGCAATATGTTATTGGTTTTCCATACTTTCCGCCCAATGGAGCATAATATCCTCACCTGATCGATACTATGTCTGAATTTGACACTGATCTCATAGACAAATAAATGTACTGTTTGATTGGCTTAGTTATAAGCAAGGTCGGAAAAAGCCTGTTTTTAAATTTCCTTTGTTGAACAGGTAATGGAGAATTTCATCAACTGTATTCAGCTTTTTCTTATTCAATCTAAACAAAGTTGAAATTTCTGATAAGTTTGAAAGAATCATAAGTTTTTAGCCAGACAAGAAGAATTAATTACCAGCAAAAGTAAGGAGTCCAGAAAAGAGTTGAATAATTCTCTGAATAAAAAAATTAAAAATATATACTCATGAATATAATTAATATTACTGTCCCGCAGTGGACTGATCGTTAAAACACGGTTGCCAGCAGATCACCGAAGCATCACTGGCTGCGGTCAGTGTGCGGGTGGGTGACTACTTGGATCAGTCTGCGTAGGGACTGAGGGTGTGCAGTATGGGTCCTCGTTAAACTGTTCTACCGTAAAAAGCTCGACTTCACGTGGAGATCGTCGGGCTACAGAAGCAGAGGTGCCATCCCCTCTGCAGAGGATCAAAATCGTGACGGCATGTCTTCGGATCATTCTCAGGGATGTTTCCCGGACCGTCGCCAATAGCCCATTGTGCAGCTCTAGTGCGACGTAAATTAACAACAATAACAACAACAACAATATAATATTAATCATGAGCAACTATCCCACTGATAAATCTTAAGTTTTTAATTTTCACACTTAAAATTGCATTCATTATTTAGATGTAAGGCATTTACTTTTTTTTTATCAAAATAGATTCACACACATTCGATTTACATATTTCAATCAATTTACATTTACACTGATTTGATTTACACTTTTATATTTTTCTATAAATTCGCTTTTTTTTTTTAATGAACTAATAAAAAAAATACAAATTTTTTTCCCATTAAATTACCTTTAAGTAGACATTTTTTTATTATTTTTTTTCTGTAATTAGTTCTAAAGATATACTCCAAAATATGCAAAAAGTATACACAGCATTAAATGTCTCAAAACATTTCGAATTAAGTCATTAAACTACTGTGATTTTCAGCCATAGTTTGAAGGTCAAATTTACAATTCCTTGGGGGAAAAAACCATGTTTATTCAGAAAATATATGTTTTTCTTTTGTGTCCGATTTCGTAAGTTAATATATCATTTTAACTGATTCATAAGAAAATCTTAAGTGGGCTCTAGAAACCAAACATATTGGATCTTTTTGAAAAAGTCACGCCTTAACTTACTTTAATTTTTGTTTTATAAACACAGCTCTTCATTTAAAGGAATAGAATGAATTTGTACTTATATTATTTTAATTACGAAATTAATAATGCTGATTTCAAAGTTTCAAACACTAATATTCAAATTTTGTTGGTTTTAACTCTTATAATTCTGCTTGATAAATATTAATAAAACTTATTTAATGCTCTTATACCTTTCCCAAAAATTCGAATATAAATTCTTTTAGTTAAAACACTACCGCATATCAAAGATAGCAAAAAACAAGTCTAAATTCTTTTAGTTAAAAAGCTTCTGTATATCAGAGACCTCAAAGAACACTTTAAATTCTTTTAATTAATACGCTTCCGTATATCAAAGATCGCAAAGAACACCATGTGTACTTCTTTTTTCCCATGGCTGTAAATCCACTACAACAACTGTAATTTCAACGGTGACCGCTGTATTTCCACTACGCAAAGGGCACCGCATCCAGTACATTTACCCAGGTAACACTTCCAGCTCAACGAACATCACTTGGATGTCTTATCAACGTGCAACAATGTTTCTGAAGCTTTTTTGACGAGGGAAATAAAAAATTTTAAGTCGTAAAGTTTTCAATGACTAATTTTAAATTTTTGTATGTTCTTATGAGCTCTGACTATGCAGCGGTGGAGTAACTTTCCGTCCATTAAACAAATAATCTTAAAAGTTTTTTCAGTTTGAAACAGGAATTCAGATTAACATTTGGTGCTTTTTTCTTAACGAGCAATTTCTAGAGATAAACAATAGCAGCTTAGCAATAACGGTTGTGTGCTATGAAACCATGACAGTTATGAAAACAACACACTTTTCACTTTAAAACGTTATTGCGCATCCGAAGTTACCGTTAGAACGAACTGATCTACCGAAAAACTGTTACAGGCAGATTCACCAAACTCCCCACTCGTTATTTACAATGGCAATTTATTATTTGCAAATGCATTTATTCAAAATATTTAAATTTCTTTAACAAAATCAGAACATTTATTCCAAATAAACTAATGTATCAAAACGATTCTTTTTATACCTCTTCTCAGAAAATGCACTATTGCTCCACAAATTTTCCCCAGGGGCTTTCTGCTATCCGTGAGAGTTACGAAGTCATTAACAATCCAATTAATGCGAAGATCAATGACTATTGAACATAGCCTGAAGTAAAGAAGATTCATTATTATTCTAGCATTAAAACCTCAATACTTTTAGTTTCAGGCTGAATGCACTTCTCCTATTTAGCATTGCAACCAGCACGTTTATTATCCAATTTTCAAACGACTTAAATGATTTGTCGTTGAATAGTTCGTTTATTCAATCAAATATCAATTTAAAGTTCTAAAGTATTATAGAATGATTTCAACTTCCATAAGGACTGTTTGAAACCATTTTTGTTGCTTAAAAATGTTGCTTGAGGAGTTCCTTTGGTTAATTTTTTTTTATCTTTATTTAAACGTACTTATTTTACTTAGATTTTTTTCTTACTTATTTGGCTTAAACTTTACTTTTTTCCATTTTGCTTAAATTGTAATTTATTTCATCTAAATTTATTTTAGTCAAACTTACTTTACTTATTTTATCTTTACCTAATATCCAACTTTTATGCAATTTTTACTTCATAAAAACTATTACTACTAGAAAATTCTTTTAATTTTTTATTATTTTTATTTTAAGGTTTACTATTTGTTGTGTTGTTTATTCGCTTTTACATATAATTCATATTCATTTATTTTTAAAGTCAATTTTTTTGCACTAAGAGCTTAAATTTTCAATTTTTTTTCCAAATTCAAAAAAAATTTATATTTTAAGGTAAAAAGGAGATTTAAATAGAAATCGACTCTTGAGTTTTTTCGGAAAAAAGTACATTCGGAATAATTAGTAAACAACCATTGATGTAATTTCTTTCTGTCCCCAATCGTTTCAATAGTTAATATTTTAAAACTCATTTTTCTTTTTTGTTTCCCTCGTCAAAGTTACATATTTAAACACAGAGTTTTTCCCTTATTATTATTTTTTTGTTGCTAATTTTAAAACAATTAATTTTTTGCATTTTAAGTTATATTTTAAAAGAGTTTTTCAGAAAGAAAAAAACTACATAAAATTTGTTTCCAATAAGTAATTCAGATACTTTATACATTATTTTATTAAAATAGAGCTATAGTAGCCTTTTTTTCTTCTTTTTTTTTTGATTCGGCTTCACAGTGAGATATTTTTACTTTTTTAGGCACTATATGCGAGATATTACATGTATTTCATCAAACTTATTAATTATTTTTCAACACGTATTTTATAAATACACTTTTTTTTGTGCTCTTAAACGTTGTTTTACCTTACTTTGTACGTATTTTATAGGCAAGTTATTATGGGTATCCGTTGTTAATTTTCACTTTGGAAAGATAACACTAATATTGTAAAATTGGAGACAAGCAACGTGTGAAAATAAATATGATTGGTACCGTAGAACGGGTACAACAGCCCAGAAATATGAAGAATAAAAAACAAGATTTTTGGATCTTGCTATTCTAATGTACTCACGTCTTCAGAATACGAGACTATGGGAGGAAGATTTGTCATAGAATCGTTTCTGTTTAATTACACTCGTAATATTTTTTATCTTCAGTAGGTTTAATCTCTCATTCTCCGTAACCAGTATACAAGTATCCGTAACGAGTATTCAAGTATCCGTAACCTCATTCTTCGTAACGAGTAAACAACGGCCGTAAACAATTATGGTTTATGTCGCTTTGTGTGTTGGACAAGCAGTCTCTTTACCTTTATAAATAGTGTCACGTTGTAGTTGTTGTTGTTGTAGTTGATTTACGTCGCACTAGAGCTGCACAATGGGGTATTGGCGACGGTCGGGGAAACATCCCTGAGGAAGATCCGAAGACATGCCATCACGATTTTGATCCTCTGCAGAGGGGATGGCACTCCCACTTTGGTAGCCCGACGACCTGCACGTGAAGTCGAGCAATTTACTGTGGAACAGTCTAACGAGGACCAATACCACACACCCTCGGTCTCTACGCAGATTAATCCTAGTGGTCATCCACCCGCACACTGACAGCTGCCAGTGATGCTTGACTTCGGTGATCTGCTGGGAACCGTGTCTTAACGATCAGTCCTCTGAGAGGCATAAATAATGTCACACAATTTTCTTTAACTTTTTAAAGTTCGAAATATTCTCAACATTATTTCCCTGAAGTCTCATACTACAACTTTCTACTTTTTTTTAGTAGAAAGAGCGAGGTTGAAATTAGTAAAGAAACATATTACGGGTATAGTTAAACAGAGAAAGATCTAGTGACTAACCATCCTTCTTATGGCTTCATATTCTGATGACGTGAGTACAGTGCGTAAAAGAAAAAAAAGAGGTTAACAATGAACTTTTGATCTAACGATCAGATTTTCGCGTTCTTGGACTCGATCTTAATTGGGGGATCCTAGTTTTTAGGCTTACGATATTTTAAATTACGAAATCATACACAAAAAAGTACTTTCTTTGAATGAACATAGCTTTTTTTTCCGACGGATTCGGATATTTGATCCCCAAAAATTAGGGGTAACAGCAATCTGGGAAACATGGTTCCAATAGTTTGGTCAAGAGAGGCGTCCAACGCTTGAATCCCTTAGTGTTGATTTTATTTTCTGCGTTTTTCGCCAGCGAATTTTGCTTATTGTCTTTTCTTATTGTAAGGATATTTCGTGTATTAATTTAAAAGAATTGCATTTTTATGCAAAATTTACCACTGTTATTTTATTTATTTTTATGTGCGTATTGTTTATCTACACCACTAGAAGTCTAATACCATTTCATGTGGATAAACGAAGATAAATAGAAAATAGAACAATTGCTCTAAACGAAAGAATACTCAAAATTTAATAATCAAAGTAAAGTAATTAATTTTCGTTTGTCCCATTTCCAAAATAAAACGTTTTTGAAAAAGAATTTAACCAAGTTTTGAAGAAGAAAAAAAACACTATTTTTTTTCCTTCTTTGCAGCCTTTTTTTTCCCTTGGTAACAAAATGACAAAATCAGCGAAACCTAAAGTAAATCAATTGGATTTCTCCGATTGATTTTTCAACAAAAAGTTAATCCCAATAAAACTAGAATCGAAAGTTGTTACGTAAAATTTCGATCATAAAACCTTTTTTGTTTTGTAATTTTTTTTCTCTCTTTTACTAAGATGGATTTTATGAACGAATTAGTTCTCAGTCACCGATAAAATAAGATGTTTTCGTTTGTACAAATCCATAAATTTATTTCTTTTTCAACTAAAATTCACAAAAAATTAGATATGATCCTGTTTTTATTTGTCTTTCATTTTCATCATATAAAAACGATATGAACATGTTCCTGTCAATGTTCATCTTTGATTTTCATACCTATACAAAAAGCAATAGGACCACTTTTTAATTTGCCCTTGATTTTTATCTTTGAACAATATAAATAATTAACTCAAGACTATTTGTCTTTATTTTAATTATTTTTTATCAGATTTGTGAGAAGATATTTAAAATTAGGGGTCTAGCAGCCCTTGCTCGCTTCCGCTGGCCAACTCTCGAAAAGTTATCGAATTGTTTGCCTTGTTACCTCCCCAAATACTAAAACAACTTAATCTGGTGTCGTTTAAGAAATACTATCGTACATAAGCATAGATTGGTGCCATTTCAACATTACTGAGACAGCAAACTAATACCATGATGCCAGTCTCTGAAAGCTAAAAGATAATCCGTGTTGCGAGCTAAAAGCTAAATGAAAGCTAAAAGCTTGTTGAAAGCTAATCCTTTAGACCAGTGTTTTCAAAACTTATGACTTTTGTGTACCCTTTCTTAATTTTTTATAACGCTGTGTACCACTAATAATGAATGTATTTTTTGCAATAGAAAATTGCGCAAAAGTTAAAAATCACGACTGGCTGTTGACACCACTAATTATTAACTGTTAACTCAGCATAAAATAGCTAATAGAAAAATACGTAATCGTAAATTTTCATAGCTAGCTTTGTTTTTAAACAAAATTTTTGGAAATTTTCGTTTGTTGCAAGATATTTCACATAACGTGTACCCCCGCTAAACTATTCCCGTACCGTATCACACTTTCGGAAACACTGCTTTAGTCACATCTTCTGCACGAATGACAACAAAAACTGAACTAGACGGTTTGATACGGAGAAAGAATAACGTGCGTGCTTCAAAGAGAAGTACAGATCAAACAGTAAGATGAATTCACTGGAATTTATTATTTGTATTGTTCTCATCTATGTTATGTAAATCATCCATATTTCTGTAAAGTTATTTGTTAATGTCATTTTGTTTACTTGGAAGAATTCCTTATTTCCATATTCTTACACGCCTGAACACTGCCTTTTCACAATACTTACTAAGTCATTGAAAGCAATTATCATCTCGGAAATAATACTCTTGATTTTGACGATTCAACAATTCTTGAGCTGTATTTCGTTAAATTTGAAAAATCATCACGAAATCACGTGATTTGTGACGAAACGCGAGTTCTCAAATATATGACGAAAATGTTTCTTCAATTCGGAACCTCGTCGTAGTGCATTGTGGGGGACTTTTAATAAGAATGACGAAACTAGAATGAAGACTAGACTATTGAAAATAAAATCAAGAAGCATGCCGAACGGCTTGTATCATGGTAAAGGAGTTAGCTTTGTACCTGGAAGATCCCTGTTTCGAATCCCACTTTGAACATGCAATTTATCTCTCTGTGTATCTTGTTGAACATGTAATTTATCTCTCTGTGTATCTTGCTGAACATGTAACTTATCTCTCTGTGTATCTTGTTGAACATGTAATTTATCTCTCTGTGTCTCTTGTTGAACATGCAATTTATCTCTCTGTGTATCTTGTTGAACATGTAATTTATCTCTTTGTATATCTTGTTGAACATGTAATTTATCTCTCTGTGTATCTTGTTGAACATGCAATTTATCTCTCTGTGTATCTTGTTGAACATGTAATTTATCTCTATGTCTATCTTGTGTTGCTTTGGCGACATTGATCCACCAATATGGTGCCGACGTTAAAGTGATTATTTGTCAAGATGGAAACATTAGGTACTACGAGGATTTTTTTTTTTTGAAAGATTCCTTTAATTTTGACGAAATTTGGTTCTTCGAACAAGTGACAATAGTTATTTTGTCATTTTGACGAAATTTTTGTTCGCAGCTTATACCAGGAAAAGATTTCATCAAAAACGAAGAAAGTTGCGTGATATTTGATTATCCATTTTTCAGAATGCATAGTAATCAATATCACAATATTTCGATTTATGTTTAAGATATATTGAACTTACCAAAAAATAACAAAAACTACTTGTTTTCTTTTAAAAATGAATTGCCATGGTAAAGTTTGACATACGTCTAATATAAAAGTGAATCGAGTGCAAAGATCAACATTATAGTATTTGTAATTAAGGTTAATTTTTCATGATATTTTTTAAAAATTTATCCTCTTTTAAGAACTAAAAAATAGGAATATACTGCATTATTTTGTTGCAAAACTCATTAATCGGTAAGTTTTCCTAGTTATTTCAGTTGCACTTATTATTAGTCAAATAAAAATATTTTATCTTACATACAATCTCTATTCAATTATTATGATATTAACTTCATGTTAAAGTAGTTTAAAATAGTCATTAAATTACGGAATTATTTTTCCCGCTTTTTAAAACAGATATTAGTGTCATTTTATTCATTTGTGTGTTACATTAAGCGATTTAAAAAAGCTATTTACAATAATTTACGTAAAGCGAGTAATGAATTACACAAATACTTTAACAACACTAAAGTTTTATTTCCTTTACCATGTTCTTTTAATTACAGATTGTCCGTCCTTTTTTTAATGAAATTGAGACATTACCGTTGCCATCGGCAAGAAACAAATTTTGGAGGTTACGTTTTAAATTTATGGGTAGAGAATAGATTCAAATTATGGATGATTAAATTTTGTAATTTTAATTTTCGGAAACAAAATTTACGCTTTGTAGAAATTTTGTTGTTTTAATGATGAGAAAATATGAACAAAGAGAGTTTAATGGAAAAGACATTTTTCACTTAAGTCTTAATTTATAATTTTAGGTCAAATAAATTTCTCATAATCAATAACCTCTACTTCTTATAAGTAATTGGCATATGATAGAGTTTTTACGCCTCTGTCTTTGCTGTGTTTTATACCATGTTTTACGTTAGCAGCAACGAATGTGAAAAATTTTAATTTTTAAATAATCTTGAGCACTGAAAAATAGCGAAATAACTCTCCTGACCCGGGTAAACCCTGAAATATTTTATCTACAAACTTTTATTTTATTTTTTAACAGCCAACCCGATTCTGAGTTTACGACTATCAATTGTTCAAAAATCCGTAACCTTGTGATTTTGAACCCAACCCAGAAGACAAGTGAACCCTTTGCAACAAGCATTGGGACAGAATAGTCTTCATTGAGGACTTTTGAATGGAACTAACTAGCATTTGCTTTACATGAAGAGGAAAGCCATGAAAACTTCCAACGGTTAGATACACTAAATCATGATTTGTCTTTCACTGAGGATGTTTTATGTCAATCTACTAAATCGTCGTTGAACAGCCTACCCTAATTTGAGTTTACGACCAAAAATGTTCAACTCCGTAGCCTAGTAATTTTAAAACCAATCCAGAAGACAAGGGAACTCCTGGATCAGTACCTCCAGAGGTATTGATTTGTTATGGGGACTTGGAGAACTTAATGATCACGACAGGCACCAGTCACCATTCAATACACGGGGATTCTTAGGCTGTCCCGTTCTCATGGGCACGAGTCCAACGTTCTACATTAATTGTACAAATCATTTGAATGAATTGATGAATTTGGTGAAATACTTCGATTTGAATATATGAATTCTATATTTTCTTTTAAAGAATAAGGGCAATTTTTCCTCATAGTTTATTTTGCAAAGTTCAAAATTACTTAAAATTGATCAATCTTTTAAAGAAATTATGAGTCTAATTCTAGCTTAATCCTTCACGGAACCTTAAAAAAAAGACTGACTCCTAAAAAATCGTTTTCCTCTTTTTAAAAAAATGGTACAGTTTGAAGTAGGGAAAAAAATAGATCTTAAAGTTCTAGAAACTTCTCAACATCTTGTTATTTAATAAAAGTTTCGAAAAAAATTTAAACTAGTTCCTTCTGTTTGCTTCAGGGAACGCTTCATGAAGCATAAGTCAACGAGAAAAGTATCACGTCCGTTCCATAAATTAGTTACTAAATCAATTACTCGTGCTTAATTAGATTAGAATGTAGAAAACTGAGTTTTTTCCGTTTTATAAGTTGCGGTTTTTTAAACTTTTGAGTGTAAAAATTTGCGGGTTCACCTGAATTTTTATTTCACTTTAAGCTAGTAAAGTATCTTTTCTGCTTTATTTCCTGTAATTGTTACAGATTTTTTTGTAGCTCAACCAAACTTGTTTTATTACTTTAAGATGATAAAAGATCTTCTTGTATATTTTCTGCTGTTCCAGTATTTAAAAAAAAACTAATTAAAACATTGTTTTAGACAGACGCCTTATTGAAGGAGTAAAGTTAGTTTTTTATTTCTTCCATGCTTAAATGTTTCAAAAAATTTTAAATTTTACGGAATAAACGCTAACGTTTAAATACAGAAAAAATATGTTATTGAGAGACTGAATATTTTTATAATCGGAAACTTGAAATTCAAATAAATCCGGAAATAATAAACTATTTATTCAACAAGCTTGGGATTGTAAACTTGTTTAGAGTAATTTAGTGTTTTACAGAAAATAGTATAATTTTTTTAATACATATTCAAGTATTTTAGATTCACCCCTTGTTAATAAATATGTTTTTTTTTAAATTAAACATTAGAAAGCATTTTTATTTTTAAAAATAAAACTTAATAATCAGATTAATAGTTTTTAAAAATTTTAACAAAAATTGCTACCTGATTTTTAATTTTTCTTCATTTTCTAATATTTTATGCTCTAATCAACACCGGAGCAAATTTTATGCGATTAATATGGTAGAATATGGTAAAACATACCGTGTTTCTGGCTCTATGGGTAGTTCAGTAATTTCAGCCGAAGTGGTTTGGTAAAATTAACAATAAAGTATGGTTTTATAATATGCAATAAAATTTGGTAATTTTATCACGATACTTGAGAGCATGACATAAAAAGCATTTATTCGGTTAAATTTAGTTCTCAGTTTCGTATTCTTTTACTAAATGTGGGGTAAAAGGAACTATAATTGTGAAAACCAGAATTATTATTTGGTTTTATTATGTTGCTTTTTTTACCATGCCATTACTAAACAGTAGGATAATTTTACAACAACAACAAAAATTTCTACGCGTATAATTAGAAACTAAATAAATTCAAATAAATAATCAAATAACAAAACATTCGGTCAATAATCTTGAGTTTATAAAACTTTTTAGAGTAATTTAGTGTTTTATAAAAATGAGTAATTTTCTAAATACGCATACAAGTATTTTAAATTCACACTTTGTTAATGAATATTTTTCCTTTAGAATTAAGCACTAGAAAACATCTTTATTGTTAATGTGGAATTTAATAATCATATTAAAAGCGTTTTAGAAATTTAAAAACTATGCTATCTGGTTTCTAATTTCTCGTCCTTTCCTGATATTTTACGCTCTAATTATTTTGCACAGGAGCAATTTTAATGCGATTTAAAAACTGTAATTGACTTAACGCTTCCTGTCTCGCCAAATATGAACCCAAACGGCTTGTTGTTTCAAAATAAAATAAAAGGACTTGATGTGCGGTGTCATATGTATTTAACTGCTTCCAAGAAATAACCAAACATTAATAACAGAAGATTCTTTTTAATCGGATACCCTGAATAAACCCAGAAAGTGGAATGTGCAAATTGTTTTCTTTGTTGAAGCAGTTTCTAATAAAAATCAACCGAAGAGATTGTTCACTCAGTTTAAATAATTTAATCCAATTATGTTCGTATGAAACGGTTATAATTATTATGATGTTGTTACTTAAGTTAGGCTAATGACCGTTACTGAGAATGCTCATTAACACTAGGTTTACGGGATGCGTCATTTTGACGCATTTCGAGTTTTGTAAAGAAAATTATAAAACCGTTTGAATTTTTATTTTTTCTCTTGTAATGACTTTTAACCATTGATCGAAGTAAACATATATTGAAGGCTATTTTCTTCAAAAGCGTTGAAATATTGAAATTCTCTATGTGGTATACCTATCTCTACGGATACGCGTCAGTTTGACGCGATCGTAATTTAGACAAAATTTTGAGTAAACAAGCAATTATCACATCAATAATAAATAGGAATGTACCGACAATACTTCGATTCGTTATCCGATATCGTTAGCTCAAATAAAACAAGCGATAAACAACTGTTGCCGATAAGCAATAATAGAAAGAACAAACGCAGAATGTCAATTGATGTCAGAGTGTCAGATTGTGAATGTTTCAGTTGCTTAGTTCGAGTATTGAAACATAAAATGCTAAAATATTTCATAAATATATATCTCATATCTTCATTTTTTTCTTATAGTATACAATTACATTGGTTTCTAAGTGCAGAGATGCCAACTGCTCCGCACACGCCAAAATAATTACAAAAATGGTAAATAACAGCCAAGTAAATTTTGAAAGTATGAAGTTGTGATTTATATAAGCAGGGGTCTGTCCAGACATTTTGTGAAAGGTCCGTTTTTCGTGAAATTGTGAAAAAATTACTCACATTCTTTCAACCAGGGTCCGCTTTTATGAATTTGTGCAAATAGGGTCCGTTATTGCAAAAAAAAAAACTTTTTCAAGGAGTTTTTAAATTGTAAAGATATACAAGATTATGCTCAACACTGTAAAATTATAATTAAAAGAATTAAATTTTAAAAAATAAACAACAATAATTGCTGCTTCTAAATTAGAGATGCAACATACAAATATTTGGTATTTAGCCTATAGTGCTGAACGCAGAATATTAATTTCGGACGAATAATGGAAGAATCGTCTGCCGAAGACAAAACTTATTTTGTTTACATCCATCTTTCTTGTTTTCTGCCCTGGAAAGGATTTATTCGATTAACAAAATAATAATGAAGATAAACAAATTTGTGAAGGGTCCGATAAAAAGAAAAATCATTTTGTGAAGGGTCCGTTTTCAAGTTAAAATATTTTGTGAAGGGTCCGTTTTTAAGTTAAAAAATATTTTGTGAAGGGTCCGTTTTTATGAAAAGATATTTTGTGAAGGGTCCGTTAACGGACCCAAATTTCTTCTAAACAGACCCCTGATATAAGTCTGCGAATTATTTAGAAAAAGTGGTGGATAAAAATCCACTAAATTGAATTTATTAAATCAAGAAACACAATTATATGTATTCTTTCATGCGTCAAATTGACGCGTGTTCGTAGAGATAGGTATATAAGAAACGTCCGTAAACCTAGTGATGTATTGGTTCATGCGTCAAATTGACGTGTGTTCGAAGAGATAGTTATACAAGAAACGTCAGTAAACCTAGTGATGTATTGGTTCATGCGACAAATTGACGCGTGTTCCCGTAAACCTAGTGATGTATCGGTTAATGCGTCAAATTGACGCGTGTTCGTAGAGATAGGTATATAAGAAACGTCCGTAAATCTAGTGTTAAGATACATTTTTTTATAAGCAGGAAATTTAAGTAAATTTCTGAAATCGAATAAACAATGACACGCTTTAATTTCAACCTAAAATGACCCACTACAAAGCATCTTTTAAAGTAAAATTTAGTAATCAGATTAAAAGCTTTTGGATATTTAGAAGAATTTGCTATCTGATCTTTGATTTTAATTTCTTATATTTTGCAGATAACTTCGTAATTCCTGATTATTTCACGCAGAAGCAATTTTAATGCGTTTTGACAACTATTAACTTACAAATATCTGACTTAACCGTTTCCTCTCTCGCCAATTCTGATGCCAAACGGCTTGCTGTTTCGAAACGAAAGAAAACGATTTAATCCGCTGTGTCACGTGGTTTTAACGGCCTTCAGGAAATGCACAAACATTAGTTACAGAAGCTTTATGTTACCCGGGCGTACTGAATAATCCTAGAAAAGAGAATATGAAATGGTGGTGTGTATTAAAGGAGTACCTCAAAAGAACAAACAGAATGCAGTTCAAATTAATGAATGCGATTATATTTATGTGAAGCAGCTATAATTATAATGGTTCTATTTCATTAAAGTTTCGGTAGTGATTGTTACTGTAAATGTGTTGATTATTTAAATGAAAGTTTTCTTCTTTATACATTTTTCCATTAATGTAATGTTAAAATTTGAAACTTTCGTCCAAAAAAATGTAAAAACCAAAAAAAAAAGAATATTTTGATGGGATCTGTTTTAATTGTTTTTTAGTTGTTGTCACTTTCGTTGTGTGAAAATCAGAATTCTGTTAAATAGCCGTACTGTATGGTAACGTCTTTCTAGTAAAAAAAGTTATAATTCTAGATAATGAAGCCAAATTATATGGTATTCAAACCATTCATTTGATAATTTTTCTGTTCTTATATTAACGGTTTACCGGAATTTCTGGTTTTCAAAGTTATAGTTCTTATAACCACACATTCAGCAAAACATACAAGACTAAAACGTAAATTTGAGTAAATAAATGGTATTTACGTCATGCTTTAAGGGATCATAATAAAATTAAAATTTTTATCAGACTTACTAAATTTTATCAATCTTAATGAAACAATATATTACAGTTAATTTTACGAAAATCATTAATAAAAGTGTTTCGGTGAAAATTAGCGAGTTTCATAGCATTCCCATAGAGTACGGTAAGTTTTACCATATTCTAGTAGTTTTGCTTATTTCTTACTGTATTAAAAATCGCTAGGGAATTTACAGTCTACCTTACCAGTATAGCCCTTGACTATAAAATTCATATTTTGTCACACATTGTTGGAACCATGGACATAAAATTAATTTCAATAATACCAAAACTCTTTTTATCCGTGTCTCATTAGCTCATCTTTATCCTCTAGAATGCCGTTTCATCTATACGAACGTCGATTCGCTAAATAACGACGCAAATTCACCACCTTTCAATGCCGCGTAGAAATACTTCCTTTAACCGACTCGCGTCTCTTAACGGCCGAAGATTTTTTTTCTATCTCTGTTCATCTATATTTATTTTTCACAAGTAATTTTACGTTTTTTCTTGTCCTCATATGCGTCATGGGAGTCTTCAGAACGCAGGCCTATTTAATATATTACTCGAAATATATCAACTCTTTCCACCTGCGTAATACACTTTTTGCGTACAGTCGAAAAAATTTGAAGCAATAATTTCTTTTTTGCCACAATTGAACAGAAAAAAAAACTAATATTAATGTCTAAATAAAAGTTTTTCGAATAAAATTGATTTGCACATTAGGTTTTTAAACTAGAGAGTGTGAAATATAATTTGATTCAGCTATTTTGAAGAAAAAAAAATGCTTGCTCCTTTGAAATTTAAGGAAAAAAAATTTACATATGAAATAAATGTTTCCAATTTAGAATTTTTTGTTTCTTTTAACATTTTAGTTTTTAAACGAAATAAAATTATTTTTAAAAAAAC
This sequence comes from Parasteatoda tepidariorum, assembly GCF_043381705.1. Lineage (NCBI taxonomy): Eukaryota > Metazoa > Arthropoda > Arachnida > Araneae > Theridiidae > Parasteatoda > Parasteatoda tepidariorum. The sequence goes on from NC_092207.1 coordinate 13,581,329, forward strand.
TGAATGATCAAGTTCTGATTTTTAGAACAAAAATAAACCGCTAATTACAGTAAAAAAAGGGTGAATTCAAATAAAAAGGGAATATTTTTACTCAGAATGCACGGAATAGCAACATATTTTTAATTTCCGGAAAACAGACTCCAAATTTAATATTGATATCATTATTTTGAAACATATAATATCGTTTAAATTAACTGAAATTGTAAAATAATTGTATTATTAAACATTATCGCAACTCAAGATGAACCATCATATTAGCCAGTCAATTACAAAATAGTTACAATTTGCACTGATGTTACTCATTTTTGCACCCTAAGAACACTATAAAAGTTTTCACTGCTAGATTACGGTCAATAAACGAAAAAAGTGTTTCAATCACTCATCGTAAAAATAAATTTGTGCCCTGAAACCTAATAATGATCATAAAAATACAGGTACTTCAGTAGATTAAGTTTTGTAAAATATATGGCTACTGGCCATAAATTAACATAATGCTTATGAAAGTTATCTTCAATTCACGTTTTTTGAAACTTATGTGATTTTTTCTTTTTTTTTTTTTTTTTTTTTTTTTTTTTTTTTTTTNTTTTTTTTTTTTTTTTTTTTTTTTTTTTTTGCATTAAGACGAATTATAAAGCATGGCAAAGTTGTATTGTGCTGCCATCTGTCGAGAAGTGATAGAGTTATGAATTCCTTGTTCGTGGTTTATCAATGTGCGAGGGCGATGTTTTTTGTCGCAGGCAGGGATAAAACCTAGAACCTCTGCTTCCGTAGTTGATGCAGTAATCACCATAAAAAAGGGTATACACTTCCGAATTGAGTTAGGATGCTTTAATAAACTGTCATTTCAGTTTAATGTCTACTCTAAAAATTTTGCTGAAGTTCGTTTCTATTACAGACACGAGGACTTTATCTCAAAAAAAAGGGAGCTGACTTTATTAGTTAACTACCTATTCGCGGAACAGTACGGAAATGTTTTTAGAGTATAGAGTGTTCTGTAATTACCACTCTTAACGTAGTTTCCTAAAAGCATTCCTGTCTAAAATGTAATAAGAAAAACGCAATGAGAGTGGCAAAATAGTAATCACGTATGAGGGAAAAAAACCATTATCATAAACTGACGAATCATTTTAAAAATTGACTGGATCCAAAATATCAAAACTAATTTATTACAGTCTTAAACTGGAATGTCTTATAATGAAGCCATAGTAGTTGCCAACGAATACTACGAAACATAGCTCAATCTGTAGTACCATATAAAAAAATTATAAATTATTATGTCAAATTTTACGTTTTGCAATAGCGTGCAACAACCTACTACATTTAAATGAAAGATGAATAGCTGGAAGGTTAAAGGAAAAAAGAATGAAAAATTGTACCCAGATATTATTACACTCCAAATTAGATAATTTATAAATAAAATTAGAGATTAATGTTGTTGTTGATGTATGCCTGTTTAATTAGAGGGAGTGCGATTGTTCCTGTTTTCCAGTGGCGCCATCTATGGCCAAGAATTCTACTTCTGCCACACTATAAGCCACACCCGCTTATAGGGTGTGACCCATTCATACGGGTGTGACCCATTCATTCATCTACAGATCGTAATTTTGACCTCAATCAGAGAATGATCTATCTCCAATCCAGTACCTCCAGAGGTATTGATTTGTTATGGGAACATGGAGGACTTTTGCGACACGACAGATTTAACGTGCATCAGTCACTAGTCTTCGACCGGTGGGATTCAAACCCATGAACTCTCGGACATGGGTCCAGCGCCCTACCGACCAGGCTACCCCGGCCCGTTAGAGATTAGTAGTGGCTCAGAATGGTGTTAAATTATTATTATTTTCCATTAGCTGCATGAAAATAATTTTCTACACATGCTAATATTGGTGGTAACGAGATAGCAGATAGATTGGCCAAAGAGGGCAGTGAGGAAGATATGTCCACCGGATCATCACTTACTTATCAGGAACTTTACTCCAATGAAAAATTTAGAGAAAAATCAATCTGGCAAACTCCACCACGCATCAATGGTACACCGCAACATCTCCTGGTACCCTTCTGGGAATCAATTGCGATCGAAGCTCCCAGACTGCCTTGGCCAGATTCTCAACTGGTCACCTAAAATGTCGAACATTCGAACGAGGCACAAAAATGTACCCGACTTGTGTCCATCCAGCCTCACCGAAACATATACTTGATTGTGTCGGACTGTTCAGGGCGGACTTAAATTCCGATCCCCTTCTTGTCATCGACTTTCTGGCTGTCAACAAATTTTTGGAGTTGATCTGACTAATGGCAGATCTTTGAGGATAAGCAGCAACAACAGCCAACAAATAATTTTCTGGTAATAAACATATTTGGAGTGTACCCATTTAGATTTACGTTTATTAGAATAAAAGGGCTCTTAACTTAGTTTTAACGTACCTAGTGTGTACCAAAATTGAAGAAAAACTTGTCCTATCCAGAGAAAAGGATTTTTTTTTCTTCCTTTAATGTAGTCGGATCTAAACTAATTTTCTTTTTATTGGATATCTAACTGACAAATTGATTCCCTGTTGTCTATGAAATTTTAGGACGTTAAACTTGAAAAATATAACCGTTATTTTATTTATTAAGTGATTAGTTAGTATTAATTTTTGAAACATTATAGTAAGTAATATTAACTATTTTAGCTATATTATTATTTTTAAATAATAATAAGTATTGTTAATTTTTTTTTTCAGATTATAAATCAGATGATAAATATAAAAATATAAGATGGTAAACATAAAAAAAATTCAAAAAAATCTAATTTAAATCTGACTAAAATTGAATAAATCAAATTTTTTTTAAATCATGATTTTTGTCAACCAAGTCCTATAATAGTTTTAAAAAAATTGTTGTTTACGTAGAGTATTAAATACGATTGGATTTTATACTCACTACATAAGAATTAAAAATATAGATTTCATAATTCTCATATGTTCCGGAAAAATTCGGGATCAAATTACGGTAGTTTGGCACTGTGGGTACATCATTCATAAAATCCATTTTATTATAAAAGCTATTTTTACCGTGAAATGTTATACAGTAATTTTTACAACAACATTTATTAAATTAGAGTGATTCAGTAATTTTGAGATAATTAAAACTGTCAAAATTACGGTATATCCGATTTTTCGATTCGCAACATGTTCCAGTAAAAATGGACCTCACGACAAAAAGAACCAGTATTCTGAGTGCTGATACTTTTTACAGCAATTTAACCCCAAAATTTTTTACATTGTAGCACCTCATAAGAGAATGATAAATATGAGTGTCGATACTTTTTACAACAATTTGACCTAAAAAATTTTTTTACATTGTAGCACCTCATAATAGAATTATAAATATGAGTGGCGATACTTTTTACAGCAATTTGACCTACATTGTAGCACCTCATAATAGAATTATAAATATGAGTGTCGATACTTTTTACAGAAATTTGACCCCAAAATTTTTTACATTGTAGCACCTCATAATAGAATTATAAATATGAGTGTCGATACTTTTTACAGCAATTTGACACCAAAATTTTTTACATTGTAGCACCTCATAATAAAATTATAAATATGAGTTTCTATACTTTTTATAGCAATTTGACCTAAAAAATTGTTTACGTTGTAGCACCTCATAATAAAATTATAAATATGAGTTTCGATACTTTTTATAGCAATTTGACCTAAAAAATTGTTTACGTTGTAGCACCTCATAATAGAATTATAAATATGAGTGTCGATACTTTTTACAGCAATTTGACCTAAAAAATTTCTTACATTGTAGCACCTCATAATAGAATTATAAATATGAGTGTCGATACTTTTTACAGCAATTTGACCTAAAAAAACCTTTTGCAATAGTGTTTTTAAGAAATATTTGCTACCTTCTTTATAAAAGACGGTCATCTCTAAAGTGACAGAAAAAGAAGAATAAAAAATTAAAACAATGACATAATATGTTGATAGAAGTAGATACATTTTTTCACTTACTTTATCATCTCTTAACAAGCCGCTTAAGAGTGGGATTATAAAGTTAATCTGGTTTATTTGCTATATAACTAACTCAAAAATCTAAATCGCTGCATTTTTTAGTGAAGTCAAATATTTTCTCTTTTATGATGCAGTTTTACATAAAAAATTGAATTTCAATCATGGAATTCGCTTTTTTATAGCTCGAAGGAGAGAAGAAGGGAGAGTGAAAATTGATTTTGTAATCACGTTCTTTTTATTTCTTTTTTTTCCCGAACTTTGATAAACGCCTCACTCTGACAAGATAAAAATTCTAATCCTGTTTTTATTGTCTTAATAAAACAGGATCCTTGCCGGTTTAAACATTTTAAAACTTTATTTCAATTTTCTTAAAATGTATCTTAAAATGTATGTTACATTGCATACGTCTATGGAAAAAAAAATAATATTATGAAACGAAATATATTTTACTGAAATTATATTTTAACTATATTCAAAATGAAAGATAAATTATATACCAGTTTATACAGCATTTCGTGAATAGTTTTTATATTCATATTTAGAATTTTCACTATAAAAACGAGTTTTTTTTTTTTTTTTTTTTTTTTTTTTTTTAAAGTACTTAGATTTTTAAGAGTATAATAAAGCTCCTCGAGACAGAATAACTTTAAAAATGTATTACGAAAAACACACAACTTGTTCGAACTATATCTCACACTATAACAAATTATTTTTGTATTTAAATAAACATCATTTTATTAGGAACATTAAAATTTCTGCGAATTGAATATTAAAGTTCATGTGAAATTAAAATGAATTTATTTTGAAAAGCGCTTAAGTTTTGTCTTTTATTGATTGTATTTATTAACAATGGATATTCTTAAGAAAAAATCAGCAATAATTTTAAAACTAATTTACGATTACAAAAATTAAATCGTATTTACGTGCATACAATGCATAAAATGACACCAAATAATTTTTAATTTAAGGATTCTTGCACAGTAAAATGCAAACTTAGCACTACCTATTAAACTTTGAATGTGCTAATTAGTTAACATAGACGATATTTTAACATGAAATCAAACATGTAAGCCTACTTTCTTTTGACAGATTAATGTTTTTTCACTCTCGAAATATTGTAAGCAGAAATTTATAATAAAATAATAATAAATATTTAAGCAATTTTGTAATGAGAATAGTTGAAAGTTCAAGATTTTTAATGTTATTACTACCAGTTTTTTTTTTTTTTGCCATTTCTTTGAAAGAATGAAAGTTGATGAAACTAGTGTAAATCTCATTTATTAAATGATAATTATGTAAAGAGATCAACCACCTGGCAACCGTCATTATATAAAATAATAGTGTGCAGTTGCAATCAATATTTGCTACTGTCATGCAATATTATCAGCAATTACTTAGCAAAACGCTTTCTCAAGGCGTTATTTTTGATGCGATAACAGAAGTACGTAAAGAAATTTTAATTATATTTAACATTATATAATAAAAATTGTAATCGTAAACGTAATCCATTGTAAATTGAAAGTACACTCTAAAACATCTCACTCCTAGATAACGATCAGTGACCAGCAAAAACCATTCCAATCACTGATTGTAAAGATAAATTCATGCTCATAAACCTTATATGACCATAAAAATACGGATCTCCCTGTAACTTTTTTCTGGGAAAATATGTGGCTACTGCCTGTGAAAGTTATCTTCAGTTCAGGCCTTGACGTTGTTTAATACTAAAGCGATTTGATTAGCGAATCAAGGAGAACCGTAGAACGAAGCAAAATAGTGTAGTGCCGCCATCTGTTGAGGATTGATAAAATTGCATTTTCGTCATCTGTACTCATCAATGTAGAAAGTGTGCTAGAAAAATCTTTGGCGGAAGTTGGTTTCAAACCCTGAGACCCTTTTGTTCGTAGTTTGAGGCTGTAACCGCCATAGGAATGAATAAACATAGTACAAATATCATTTAAGTTACAAATCGTTACATGATAACCGCAAAAATTGGCAGTTAACTCTACTGATTAAGTTAAGTTACGTAAGTTTGTTACATTTAAAGGTTCTGGGTTTTTTTCTCTCAAGGGTGGAAGTTGACGGTATAAAGTTTCGGCCAACTTACCGAATTTTCTTTGTGAATAGAAAAATATATGTTATAATAAAACATTTATAGATTCTCTCTAACAATAATTTCAACATATTTAATACTAGTTCAAATTTTAGAATCTTAAATAAACAGTATCCTAACTACGTAACTATACTTCCCAAAATGTCAAAGCTTTTTTTTTTTTCAAGCAAAAAAAAATCACTAAAAGAATTTCCTGCTTGCATAATATTGAATCGGCATCCAGTAAAAATATTATTTTTTCATTCCGAGGTTTCGGGGGAAGATATTCAAACAAGAATGATTTACCGATCTTAGAATCTATCTTCGGTCGAATTCCAAGCAAAAGAATTTCTTACCAGAATTCGTGCATCAAAATCATACCCTGTCTCGAAATGGGAGTAGAAAGGTTAGAGTCGCATCGAAGGAAAATAAATTTCGAAAAGAATGAGAAGAAATCCGGAGAAGTGAAAATTTAAAGGGAGGAAAAAGGTAGAAGTGTTACGAATTTCGTATGCGAAATTCGAATTTGCAAGTCGAACAACCTCTGACAAGCTCCTTTCCCTTATCTTTCTATTGCGATGTGGGTGTACGACGAATAATTCTGCCACCTATTGAAGAAAAACAAACGATCTTAAAAGTGCAATTCCGAGTAGAATAATTTACAATAAAAATTTCTGCATTACGAATGAATCGTAGCTTCATTTCTATTTTTGATTAAACATACGAATCTTGTATTCATGTAAAAATTTTAATTTTGAGTAAAATTGATTTTATTCATTATTTAAATATGAAAATATGGCGTAGTAAAAATAAAAAAAAATATTTTAATCAAAAAATTATCATCAAGTAAAAGAGTCATATACGTCAATAGCAAATAAAAATAAGAGTCACTTTTAAAAAAAAGAATTACTTGATGTGTCATAAATTGTCAAGAAAAAATAAGGAGGTCTATTGTTTTTTACTAAATTCTTACAAAGCATTTGTTTTTTTTTTTTGTTTTGTTTTTTTTTAAATGTATTCATCTGTTTCTGTTCCGTATTTCTCTCGCATCTCAAACTTTAAAAAAAAAGAAATGCTGAATCTTTTGAATAATTAAGTTTAATGGATTGATTTGCCTTTTAAAATCTTTTTTCACTTTTAACAGTAATTAAGTGGTCTAAATTTTCCTACTTAATTTCTACAATATATTTCGCTAAAAATGTATTTATTACTATTATTTACTTATTTATTTCAATTTAATAATCCTCATCTGTATTATATTTATTGTTTCGAAAATTAATAAAATTGTTTAACTAATTTCATATCAGTTAAATTTATTTTTTTGTAAATATTAGGGATGATAACCTGACCAGTTTCTATATTGAACTCTGATTTAAGAAAAACAGACAAATATATATTTTAAAATATATTTGTTTCAAAAAGTCTAATGAGTCTTTTAAAAAATCTTACAAAAATATATTGTACTATTTAATAAACAATAAAGAGGCAAAATTGTTTGTGTTTAACTCCCCTCCACTTTATATATTTTTTGAATTGGTAAATTCAAAGATGGTGATGAGTTCGTTAGAAAATTTTACTTTGATTTAATACAAATCTCAACGTGAAAACATTTCAACTAGCTAAGTTCAAGTTAAAAAAGTGCAATTTTCTAATCCACAAAAATCCCGATGTATCATATACTATAAAAGATAATATTCAATTTTAGAACGATGCATTGTGTTCTGATCAATCATTGAAACTTTTTGGCACAGTATCTAACCTATTTCAAACTATCAATTATTTAAGTCTCATGAACTTGGAAAGTTTAAATAGGATGCTACTTGTTGAAGCGTTGGTTTCAGGTTTGTTAATTACACAGATTTGTAACAAAGAGAGCTCTCATTGTTCAAGACTTTGAACCTTTAGAAGATTTCAGCAACTTTTAAACTTACAATATCAGTTTTTCTTTTGTTGATTACTAGGCAGACTTCCAAGAGAAGTAACAAAAGCAAACTTTTATGCAACTCAGATCGGATTTAAAACGAATGCAATTCGAAAAAAAGATGGCAGATGTGGATGATTGTTAACTTTTATGCAACTCAGATCGGATTTAAAACGAATGCAATTCGAAAAAAGATGGCAGATGTGGATGATTGTAAACTTTTATGCAACTCAGATTGGATTTAAAACGAATGCAATTCGAAAAAAGATGGCAGATGTGGCTGATTGTAAACTTTTATGCAACTCAGATCGGATTTAAAACGAATGCAATTCGAAAAAAGATGGCAGATGTGGATGATTGTAAACTTTGGGTAGTGAAATTGCAATTTGAAATTAATCTATGCAAAACTTTTTTTTTCAACATATTATATACAAAACCGTTGTCGCGGTGGCTCAAGGGATGGAGAGTTTTCGTCCCGATGAGGTGACCCATGTTCGAATCCTACCAGTGGCTGGTTAATATGAATTCTGCTCCCGGCTCGCACAGACCACAGTGCCGACGAAAAATATCATCACAGGTAGATGGATAATGGGTTAGTATCCCCTTGTTGTCGAGCTAACCGTGGGAGGTTTTTGTAGTTTTCCTCTCCATGTAACTCAAATGTGGGTAAAGTCCATCAAAAAGTCCTTCCCAAAGACTAGTTTGCCCCAATACTTTATCCAGGAATCCTCTTGTCTTCTGATTGGTTTCAAAACTACAAGGCTACAAAGTTGAACATTGATATTCGTAAACTTTAAATTGAATAGGCTACTCAACGCCAGGTATAAAATAAAATAAAATATCGTTGTCCAATTGAAATAGGAGAATTAAAGTGATTAATATAATACCATAAAATGGGGTAACTTTGTAAAAGTTGAGGTTACTTTGGAACACTGGCGTTTTCTGGAGTTAATGATTTCCGGCTATGATAAAATTAAAGAAAAGATAATTTTTCCTATTTTTAATCAGTCATAGATAATATTAAGTTGTAAAACAGCTAAGATTTTTAAATCTGAATTAAATCTCCTTTAGCGTATGTATTTACGGTACTATTATCAATACGCTAAACTAATATTCAGATTCCTAGTATTAGTACATATTATATTTATTATTTAAAGCATTAGTTTATTTTGTTAACCAACAATATTATTGCTCTTTGTGTGGTATCGCAGTTGGCAAATAAAATTCTTTCTTAAATTCTTTTAATAAATTTAAATTCTTAAAATAGATTAAGAAAATTTAAATCCTTTCTTAAAGAAAATATATTAAATGTGTTAATAAATGAACTATTTTTAAAGTATTTTTACAAATTTTAATTTTCACCTTCATAACTAATAAGAAAAGCAGCCCATAATGTAGCCATATCAATAATGAAGTTAACTTTCGTGAAAATGTGGATACAAGGTGAATTATTATTAGTCATAATTTATCTGAGATTGAAAATGTGTTTAATTAATCTTCATTCGCTAACAAATATACAAGAAATGTTTTATTTAAATTTATTCTATAATTTATAGTATTGATTAAAACGAACTGCTACTTATCAGCCATTTCAGTACTTAAAATCTCTGAAACTTTGACTATTTTTATTTTATTTTTATTATAAAAAGAAGGCTATAAACTAAAGATTACTGTTGCCATATTTATTGAAACAAAACAAAAATATTATAAATTTATGTCGATAATTTGTGCATTTTAATCCTTGAAGAAACACTGAGCATTAAATGATTATATATTTGTTTTAATTTTTACAAAAATGATACTTATGTTATTAAATTATTTTATCATTCTAAATCAGAAAAGAAATGCAAAATTTTAAAATGTTGTTTTATTTTCTTTTTTAGGTAAGTAGTGCCTTTAATTGGTTTGGTATTGACGTGATTCCAATTTCATACATCTGTTAATTGACGTCATAACACTTCATGCCAACTGGAAATGTAAGTCTAAATTAAAGTTTTCTCGATATTTAATGTTTTGATACACTTTAAATTTTTTGTGTAATATTTTAATAATAATCTACAGTTCTTTTGTTTGTTTGTTTTTATAAAAAAGACGCTATTAGTAAAACTCATACCCAAAAGAAGATTTAAATGTTTGTCATCCTTCTGATATGTAAATACATTTTTCTTTTAATTTTGCTTCATCCAGAATAATTTATTTTTCTTCCATCTACCTTTGTTATTTTACTAATTTTAAACTATGGAGAACTTACAACATATACTTTATGCAAATGAACTTATTTACTTGCAACAAATACATACGAAATGAGGCAATAAAATGTTTTTTGAAGAAGAAGTATTGTTTGAAAAAGTTCTAAAAATGTTAAAATAAATGCGCTGCTAATGGAAAAAAAGTGCTCTTAAAGACAAAATGAATCATAAAAGTTAAAATTATTGTTTCCTAATCTGAAATTTTGAGAATATTTTATGTTCATATTTCTGTGGGGAAAAAATCTTACTTTGAAATGGGATTTCTATTTTTCGCATTTTACGAACCACTACTGTAGAATAAATTTCTACGCAAAAAAATGTGTTTTTCTATTTCAAACCATTAAAAATCATTCAAAAAAGTTCTTTTAGCTCAAATCATTGCTTTAAGAAGTTATATTATTTTTCTCAGTATATTACATTATCCACTTCCGATCAAAAACTAGGAAAAATTTAAATTATTTTGGAATTTCAAATTAATTTTGAAGTAAAAAGGAAAGTTTTAAAAATCATCTTGTTTGTACACATTGTATTTACAAATGTTGGTTATTATAGTTGATAGTTTTATACATTTATATGCAACAGGTTAAAATGTTTCCGAATGTAATGAAAATTTATTTTTTCTCATAACTACGTTCATCATTGGGTTAACATTTTGTTATTTATTCCTTCTTATTATTTAATATTACAGAAACGAATTATTTTAACTTTATTTAAAAAGTGTATTTTTAGTTTCAAAATTTAAATTATAGATTATAAAGTTCTTTTTAATATCTTGAATTTATATCCTTTACTTTTCTGCAAATAACGATGCAGATTATATTTAGTTAAACGTTTTCAAAGTAACTGAAATTGAGAGTTAACATTCAAATCAATTTTTCACTGTTTTATTTCTATAATATATACTTAGTATTCATATTTTTATTCATCTTGCAAAATATATCAATATTACCACCAATGCTTAGGTAAAAAAAAATTATATGTATGCTTCGCAATTTCCTTTTACAATTTCCGAAAACATTCCGCACAATTAATCTTATTTGGAGTCATAAAATTTCCTCCCTAAAATCAGATAAGAGATTCTATTTTAAAGGCTGCTGTACCTTTTTTTTTATTATCAGCTTCACTATCACCTTCAAACGAAACAAAAATAAATTGGTTAACAAGCTTGAAAAATAGGTAACGTTTTCTGTTTTGGTTTCTGTTACGGTAAAATTATTCCATCTTTTACGCTCCAAGTTTGATGATGCTTTCTACTAACTTCTGCTTCATTTGGCAGTTGGCGCCATAAAATGAAATAAAATCATATCCTCCCTTTAATAAATTTAAATTTTATTCAACAATCTTCTGTATACTCGAAGATAGTAAAATAAAAATGGCGGACGAAAATAGTTCATCAAACAGGAATCGTTTGCAAAATCAGGGAAAAGAACAATTACAGTTTTTTAATGTCTCGTAGGTTACAGATCTAGATAAATTAAATGGAGTCAGCGCGTGAAGAATTTCTCAATTTCCTTTATCGTAAAGCAAGGTTTGTGAAATCAAAGTTCGAAAATGTATGGAAATTGACTGCTTTAGTTTGCTCGCTCTATAAAAATTCGTCTCTGCAGCAGCGCCACCGGAAATGAGGGGTGGCTCTAACGGGAACTACCGGTTCTAGAATAGAATTCAAGACATAAATTGTTATAGACTTGAAGAAAAGAAAGGAAATTTGAAAACTCGAGACGAGAGTGATTTATCGTCGTTTTCCTTTCAGTTAAACCAAGTTGAGTGGAATTTAGTGCGACGAAGAGTTTGTTTTCTGAAATTTTTACTCTCTGTAAATTCGGTGTATAGTTTTCTGCAATCTATCTTTGATAGAATAGTTTTTATGCTCATTAGAATTTTAAATGAAGCTATAAAAATCTCATAAACTGCCTTCAAAATCGAGTTAATGCAGTCAATTTACGAGTGTTTTATCACAGTTTTTGACTTTATTAATATTTTTTTTCATTCTTTGAAAATAACGATAAATCAAAATTCTCGATTAACAAATGTCTTTTTTAAGAAATATATTGTTCGATAAAATTGGTGTATGTTTGAACTATTATATCTGCATTTTGAATCGTATTATAGAGTTGCAGCCTATTATCGCAGTACTAACGTGTAGCCTTTGTTAATATTTTTATTTGTAACTTGAGCCATAATACCGTGTGTGATAGGCGCTAAATGGATTAACTTGAACTTAAAATTTTTTTAAAGAAAACTTTTAAAATATATATTGAAATCGAGGAAGGAGTCTTAAAATGTCGCCGAAAAAAGAAATTTTTTGTAGAATTTGTACTCGGATAACCGAAAAAAAAACATATTTATTTTAAATCTAATTATTAATATTTTGTTTATTTTATTTAAATAAATGGTGCAAAATTACAAAAATAAAAAAACGAATTGTTAATATTTGTTTCATTTTCATAATTAAAAAAATAATTTTGATAGTTTAAAATAAGTTTTAATTACTTTAAGAAAATCATTTATTGAATCTGAAAATCTCAAGACATAATTGGAAATGTTAGATTTAAATTTTAAAACAAAACACTAAGGTATACGTTCTAAAAAATTCCATAAAGTCAGTTACATGGTTTTTAATATGTAATTTGAAGTTTAGCTTGCTTTAATGCAAATTTACAACTACAAACACCATAAAAAGCAACTAACTTATGGTTGCATATAAAAACTCTCTTACGATGAAAAATCCCATTTTTTATGGCAATACCTCGTAAACAAACAAGTTAATAAACATTAAATCTGTTCAGTAACTAATAAAATCTAACGTACTTATTTCATAACTTTTCATTAACTATTTTTACTATTTTGTATGAATTTTTGCTCACAATATTTATAGCAATATGCCTTTACGAGTTAATTAATAAAATATGCAGCGATGAGTCTTACATTTTATGATATCCGCATGAAATAAAACGCTGCTTTAAATTAGTTTTAGAAATTAACGTTATTTGTACGAACAATCATGTCAGCATGGTATTTTCAACAAAAGCAATAAATAAATAACAAAACATGAATAATTTTTTTTCATTATTATTTAACATTTTAATGTCCGTATCATTAAGTGAGCAACATTAAATGACAATTATTTTTTATTCATCCTTTCTTTCTTTTCTGGCTATCATCCGTTTACTAAGGCAATCAAGATTTTTTTTTATATTCTAAACGTATGGTCTGAAATAAATTGAACAGCTGTCGTGCTTAGATTATCATAATTGCAACATTTTATAAAACTTACTTCCTTTTTTTCATTTTACGTAGTGAATTCTTTTAGAAAAATGCATTCAAAATATTTAAAGTTCTACCGCAAATAAAGCTTTTGAAACAATTGCATTGGAAAGGATTTGCATTGTTTCATTGATGCCTTTCTATAAACATTTCATACCTATTAATTCTATTTTTAAGAGAAATGTTTCTTAAGTTTGATTTTGCACATACATTGACTTGTACTTGCATTGAGTATATATATATATATATATATATATATATATACATATATA
>NC_092207.1:13595548-13610888 GCF_043381705.1 Parasteatoda tepidariorum
TAATGATATATAAATATATATTTATTATATATATATATATATATACTTACATGTCCCCCATTTTGTAAGGAATGTTTTTGTTTTCCAGTTTTCATTCATTTGCACATTTTAAAATATTGTCCTGTACGGAAACTAATTGTCCTAAACTTTGTTCAGATGCGCGCAAAATCAGTCAAACGTATCATCATGTGCGTGCAGTTAAACATATATTGATCGCCAAGGCCACCATATTCTCCTGATCTCGACTGTGACTTAATTTGTGGGGCAATATTAAAGACCAAGGTTAAGCAAATAATCTCAAAACCAGCACAGAACTCAAAACTGTCGTTGAAGAAGTTATCGAAAGAATAGATGTATTTAATGCATGGTTAATATTGCAATATAATTAATAATATTCGTTCCGTCTCACATCTTAGCCATTGATGACATATGTATCAACCATGTCATAATAAACCAAATTCAAATATGCTCTAATTAATTTCAAAATTTACATAATTGTTTGAACTCAGTTATTGAATTTTTTTTTTTTTTAGTTATTGATTATCACCCTATAAGTTTCAGTGTGTATTTTATTCTGCTTAAATTTTTTAATGTTATCTTCATAGTTTTTGATAAATTCAGGGGATTTTATGAACAGTTTATTTTTATCTTAATATTGATGCATAAACTATAAGCATAATAACAATACCCAAGTAAAGAAAATGTGTACTTTGTTTCATATAAAGGAAACTGAACATTGCAAAAAAGGTGCAAATAATAACATACAAACAGACAATATACAAACATACAATATAGTTACAGTTCGTCCCTGCCTACCGGAACTATAATATATCCGTTTATGCGATATTATTTGTACCTTTTTCACTGTTTGCAGCTTTATTTATGAGAACATTGTTATAGCCATACTTTCAAATAATATCACACTTTTTAGATATCATATGGATGTTCGGTTACTGATATTGCTTTTCTTTCATTTTTAAGTTTCATCTCAAAATATGATCTATTTGTTTTATTTTTAAGTTTCATCTCAAAATATGATCAAAATATGATATGATTAAGTTAATTACTGATATTGTTTTTCTTTTATTTTCAAATTTCATCTCAAAATATGATCTATTTGTGACATTTTAGTGTTTTAGGTATGTCTTAAAAATTCCAGCTCTAATCTTCAACTAAAAATTTATATTTAAAAAATTTACGGAAAAAAAATTCATTCGAAATTTGTGGTGACATTTAACTCCTACATATAAATTCCTACATAACGTTTTTTGAATGCACAGATTGTTTGTTTATTTATTCTAAAAAAAATCATATAGTAGAGTATATTTGAATGTTAAGTCTACCAATGCAATTTTCTTTTTATAAGTCTTTTTAAAAATATTTTTTTAAACACGTAAAAATCAATCGTCTCTATTTCTACGCAGCATAACAATTTGAAATGGTCGTTTTATTAGATTATTAATCCAAAAAAAAAAAAAAAGAATTCATGCATTAGAGAATATTGGAATGTGCCTAATAAATTAATTTGGGGAAGTCTTTACATTTCTTTATGCATTTTCTTTAATTAATATATGAAGCTCATTTAACTTATTACCTTTGTAGATAAATGATCCTATATTTTGAGTACTGAAATCTGTTGTGAAATAAATTAATTAATCGACTAAATCAATATCGATTTAGATTGCATCATTTCCAAATGTAACTGACCTGCATACAATTAAGACATCATTAAATGATGCTCGTTTGTAATTATTGGGGAAATAATCAAAAGCACTATTAGGAATATGCAATCAAGGTTTCATTAATTTATACTTTTTATGATAATTAAAAACCGATCTAATTGCAATCCCAAATAAGAAATGTTCTAGTTATTTCGATTGTTTTCGTCGTTCAGATAACTCAACTAAATGATATTTTTGGTATCTTGTCATGCGCGTCTTTTACAACTTATTTAATTACGTGGAAAAAGTTTATTTAGTTGTGGATCGTTAATGATATCTAACATGTTTATCGAGAACGGTTAGGTATGGTAAGAATCTTATTGTAAATCAAAGCATATTTGGATTGCCTTTGTTCTTTAGCATTTCTGAAAATGGAAAAAACTTTATCAATAGTTCACGTTAGCATTACTTGGCGATGTTTAAATGGCGTAGCATTTATAAATCGAGAATCTGTTAGCATAAACTAATAAAACACAGTTTTCTGATTTATTTTTGAAATTATTCGCAGAAACAAAAATAGAAAATTCCGGTAAAATTACTGCACTACATGGTAATGATATTTCTGGCAAAAAAAATAAAACAAAAAAAAAAGAAAACAATAATTCTGGTTTATGAAACCAAAGTATACGGTATTTAAGCCATTCATTTCGTAATGTTTCTCTTCATATGGTAACGGTTTACCGAAAATTCTAATTTTCAAATTTATAGTTGCAATTACCAAATATTTAATAAAAAATGCAAAAATAAAAGTTAATTTAACCGAATAAATTTTTTTTATGCCAAACTCTAAGATATTATGATAAAATAACTGAATTTTACAATATTTACCAAATTTTATTATATATTATAAGGCCATGTTTTATTCTTAATTTTACCAAAATCATTACCAAAGTTCTACTTCAAAGCTTGTTTCCAGAAGACCTTTTTCGAGTGAAAAGACAGCCCAGTGTCATTTGTTTGCTGTAGAAGAGTACCTCTTCGTGCGAGAAGATCTGCTTGATCGTTTCCATAAATATATAAATCGGGTATATAATGCTAATATACCCGATTGTATGCTATATAATGCTAATATACCCGATTGCCCAAAACGTGAGGCAGTGGCATTGTTCCGGCTGGTTACGGGACATGACTGCCTGAGTAAACATCTCCATACAATTGGTATTTTCGACTCCCCTCTTTGTTCATTATGCGATCAGGGAGAACCTCTGAATAGAGCTCATCTGCGTCGATGCTGGGCACTTAGTGGCTCTGCCGACTCCGAGATCGCCCTGTATTGGAGAGCTAGAGAACGCCTAAGGCTTCAATGACTTCGGTCAATATTTGTAATTGCTTGCCCATTGTTTCGCATTGGCTTGTTTTCATAGATGTAATATGCCTTGCCATTGGAAATAAAATAAAAAATTTTAAAATTGCGTAATTAGGAATTTTACACTTTTAATTCAGTTAACTTGCCTTGAATAAAGGTATTCTTCATTAAACACATAACAAATGATAACCATTTGTTTAAATAAATGGTACTCTTAAAATACTACTTTTGTTAAACAGTGGAGGAAACGCCGATACAGACAGAGATCTATAATACATTACGTCTTCAAAGCATCATAACAAAAACATTTCTTTGAAGAAAAAGAAATACAAGAGTAATGAATAAAAAGAATTAAAAATAAGATTACTTTATATCTTCAGGTAGTATCGATTCCCCGTTTAGAGATGGAGAAGAAAAAAAAAGCGTCACATCTTGTATTGATTCGATGTCACATCTAGAGCTAGAAAAAAAAATTTCACAACCTACAGAATTCATCTATAAGACTAAAAAAAAGTGAGAAAATTTATGGGACTAAGAAAGATGGATCTGATTTAAATAAGGATTTTTTCTTCATTGAATATTTAAAAAAGATATATAAAATCAACACTTTGCTGAACTAAATTGTTCAGTTAAAATACAACCTTTATTTAACAACAAAAGAAAAACCGATTGTAACCTGTGATCTATAGTATATCACGTCTTTCAAGGCATTAGGGAAAAAAACTTCTTAAAAGAGAAATACAAGAGCAATAAATTTATTTAACAACAAAAGAAACTCCGATGTAATCTGTGGTCTATAGTATATCACGTCTTCAAAGCATTAGGAAAAAGAATTTCTTGAGAGTGAAATACAAGAACAATAAATTTATTTAACAACAAAAGAAACTCCGATGTAACCTGTGATCTATAGTATATCACGTCTTCAAGGCATTAGGAAAAAAATTTCTTGAAAGAGAAATGCAAGAACAATAAATAAAAAAACTTGAAGAATTAAAAGCAAAATGGTAGAAATTACTAGTCTTTTGTCTTCAGGTTGCATCGATTTCACGTCTGGAGCTGGAGGGGGGGAAACGTCACATCCTGTAGAACTCTTCCATGGAACTGAAGGTGAGAAAATCTATAAGACTAAAAAAAAGTGGATCCTTCCTCATACAAAACTTCTTTTTTCATTGAAATTTAAAAAATAAAATAAAATGAACTTATTGCTCAACTAGATTGCACAGTTTAAATACAGTCTGAACAGCAGACGAAACACCCATGCAACCTGTGATCTACAGTACATCATATCATCATGAAAAAAAAAAGTTTCTTAAAAGAAAAGGAAAAAGAAATACAGAAATAATGAATATAAAAAAACTAAAAGAATTAAAAACAAAACGACAGAAATTACAAGTCTTTTATCTTCAGGTAGTATCGATTTGGGATCATAAGCTCGAGGACGTCACATCCTGCAGAACTCTTCCACAGGACTGAAAGTGGGGAAATCTGTAAGACTAAAGAGAGTGGATCCTGCCTTAAATAACAATTTTTTTTTCATTGAATTGTTTAAAAAATAACAGAAACTTATGCCAGAACTAGAGTGCTCTGTTAAAATATAACCTTTATTTAACAGCAGACGAAACACCGCTGCAACCTGTGATCTGTAGTGCTTCACGTCTTCAATGCTTCATTGAAAAAAAAGTTACTTAAAAGAAAGGGAAAGAGAAATACAGAAATAATGAATATAAAAAAAATCATGAAGAATTAAAAACAAAATGGCAGAAATTACAAGTCTTTTATCTTCAGGTTGTATCGATTCCACGTCTGGAGGTAGAGGGGGGGAAAAAAGCGTCACATCCTGCTGAACTTATCCTTAGGACTAAAGAAGGTGGGAAAATCTCTTGGGACACTTTGAAAAACTTCCTTTGACAAATGAGAAATGAATTGCAAGAGAAGGAGAGGGTTCTCTATGAAAGCGAAAAGAAAAAAACTTCTTCCCTATGAAAGCGAGTATAGAATGCCGCTCATTCCGCGTCCAGAAAACTATAAGAGGAATTTGCTGGAGTAAGAAATGATTTCCGCGTCCCTAGTGGCATTTGATTGATTTCAGCCACCTTTATTCCTTATAAGGAAGGACATAATAGAGTGAAGAAATATCATTTCTTTTGTGACCAGGACATTATGAAGGCAAACATATTCCTTTTTTCTTTCAATCATTTTTCCTAACCTGCTCTCGAATGTTTGGAAACATGTCCGAAAAAAGGGCAAAATTACTCTAAAAATGAATTACTAGAAGGCAGGAGTTATGGATGCAGCTTTTGAAATGTGTATCCATAAATCATCTTCGAAAGGAAAAATTATTAAATAAGCGAAATTCCACGTTGAGTTTATGTTTTTAAAGTTTATATATTTCATAATTCAATGATTATCTTATAAAAATAAATCAAAATAATTTATTTTTGGTTTTAAAACTATTCATTCATTTATTTCAGAAGTGTTATTTGGTTATTATCTTAAACCTTTTACTATTTTTTGTTATTCTAAATTATTTTTTTGGCATTTTTCAGTTATTACGAGTTAAAGAAAATTTTTTAAAAACTTACATTTTGTTTCGTTTTTAGCAATAAAGAACTAAAACTGAAACCCTTTTCAGAGGTCAAATAAGGCCAACTGAATTTTTTTAACTAATAAATACTTGGAATTGTATAATATTAAGAAACTTAACCCGTACAGCTATGAGTCAAAGTTGAATCACAGTAACTTCCAACATGAACTGACAAATCGCCAAAAGTTTACAGTTTACAAAAAAAATATCGCATTTTTTTTCTCTGTACACAATTAGAAATGACTTTTTGCTGATTCTATCTAATTTTTAAACCCCTTCACAGTTTAATGAAAAATGCAACATTCGTGTTTGATAAAACATAATTTTTAGAGTCATAATTATTCGATCATAATTATTAGAAATAGCAAACTATGCCCTAAAAATATAATAAAAAACTCACTTGCAATAAAAAGTTTCATTCAGTTTCAATATAATAAACATCAGTATAGTTTTTCCGTCGAGTGGATCTGGCATAACATGACCGGTGCTTTTCTAAAAACTATCACAATTTCGAATTATTTGACTTTTCTAGAAGAATATTTGTAAGCTATAATGCTTTATATAATGTAACTCAAGTAAATGAGGAAAAGTTGTAAAAATGAGCACGTACTTCTTAAAATTTCCAATTCAATTTTAACATAATATCACCTAGTTACTTAAGTAACAATAATTTGAACAAATTAGGAGCCGATCGTTGATGCCACGTTCGAAAGGGGAGTTTCGTGAAGGTTGGTGAAAATTTGTGACAAGGGAGAGGTAACAGGGTGAGTGACATCACACATTTTGATTAAAATAAAAAAAATTTAAATATCTGATTAAATATTTTTATATTTTTTTTATGTTGTTTGTATCAAAATAAGTAAAACAATCATTATTATTACCATAGTTACAAATAACATTAAATTGCACAAAGTTTTAAAATAATTTTTGTAGTATGATTAATTACTTACTGCTAAAATATGCTCTTAACTGCCAGAATATGTTCACGTTATATAGCTTGACAAGTGGTAAAGTTTGACACTTTGCGAAAAGGGGAGAAAGGGGTCAAAATTGAAATAAAGCATGGCAATATTTTTGGTTCTCTGAGAATTAACAAGTTCTGTTTCATTTTATGCTGTTTTATTTTTAGTTTTATTTTCTTCAATTCGTAAATTCCAGTTTCTACTATACTTTCATTTCATGTTTTTTTTTTTTTGCTTTATGCTCTTATATACTTTTATGTATCGACCATTACCCAGTTCTATATATGAAAACATCTTGATTAATTAATTTACAATTTATGTAGGCATGAAATGAAAACGGTAAACCAACTGAATATCTAAAATTTAAATATAAAAGTTAAGTAAATTGTAAATTTAATTATAAATTTCTACTTGATTGCTGACATCTTTAGTATTTTTCTGGCAGTTCAGACACTAACACACTTAACTATATTCTTCATTCCATGCAAAACATTAAACAAGTTAGGTTAATGGTTAAACAGTTAACGGTTAAACATTTAATTCTTTCAATTATTTAAACCCAAAATGAAATAAAAATGTCACATTCTTTAACTCTAAAATAAATGTCACCAAGCAGAGCGTGACTTTAAAGATCAAGTGGATTATTTCAGTTAGATCTGCGTGGTACGGACCTAAAGAGCTAAAAGCTAGAACTATCAGCCCAGTAATATTTCATCAGTTTTCTTTTCTTCCGAGATCTCTTTGATCCAATACTATCAAACATGATGGAAGAAAAGCTTATCCACTTTTCTGAGTCCTTCTCATTTATCACGTACTTCTCTTCCAGCAGAAAAGAAATGTTAAGTTTGATCCCTGATCTGTTAAGATCTCGGCCTGCTGAAAAATTCGATATTCTGTTGAAAGGAGATAAAATTAGATGATTCCTGGAAAGTTTCTGAATTTATTCAGCGGTGCGTTTCAGATTCGGATCAATTTGGAGAAATTTTAAATACATTCCCTAAAGCAACAATATTGTTAGTTTCGGTCTCATTTTTGGAATTGATTTAGCAATTCTCTTTAACACTAGAAAGACTGAAATTTAGTATATTGCCCAAAAGCAGTCAAAATGACTGGATTGTAAAAGAATGAATAATGTCTGAAGAAATTTGTTTAAAATTTATTTTTAATATTTTTTATATTATTTACAGTTATATAACAATTTATTAGTAAATATTAACAATAAAAAAAATTATATGTTGTACAGAATTCTAAGTAATTGAGTCATTATATACATCATTGTTTTTCTAATTGGAATTAAAAGCAGTCAAAATGACTTCCTTAGGCAATCTAGTGTTAAAAATGATAATATTTTTAATAATTTTTTGATAGGAATTGGAGAAACAGGATTTTGATACCTTTATGAACATCAGTTAAACGTCATTTATTGAATTTTTTTAAAAGGCATAAAATAGGTTTTGGTTTTTGTACATAAAGCGGATTTTTAACAGCTAATTGTACAATAATTCAAACACGATAACCTTTTCCCTTTATTTGAATAAACTTTTTTGTATGTAATAAACTCATTCATTCGTAAATTTCAATCGAAAATAAATTCAAAACTGTTGGTTCTTTTCGCAAAATTTAGAAAGAATATCGTCGGAAAAATTAAAACCAACTTAATTTAAAAATAGTTGCAAAATAAAAATGTCTTTACACTTTTGGATCTCTAAACAATCTACACCCTTGTGCAAATTAATTGAAACAAACTCAATAAATTCAGAAAACTTAGAGAAAATGCTATTTTATTTAAATTTATACAAACTCAAAAATTTTTAGTACATAATATGATCTCCACGACACTTTATTAACATTTGGACACGATTCGGCATGTATTCCACTAATTTTTTACAGTCATTTATAATATTTGTGTCCTTGTACCACACATGAATTAACGCCGTGATTAGCTTCTCCATAGTTGTACAGTCCATATTTAATAGGCGATTCTTGCATATGGCCCTGAGATTCTCAATTGGGTTGATATCCGGAGAGTTCCCTGGCCATTCCAATGTCTCAATTTGATTCTCAGACATGAATTTCTTGACAATTTTGGAAGTATGGCAAGGAGCTAAATCCTGTTGAAAAATCCCTGTTCCATCAGGGTATCGTTTCTTCAACTCTGGAACAACTTTTTTACACAGAATAGTAATGAACTGCTCAGAACGCATCATACCGTCAATAGGCTGCAAAGGTCCAACCCCATTGTAACCGAAACAACCCCAAAACATCTTCTTTAAAAAACACGAAAAAAAAAGTTTGTTTCAATTAATTTGCACAAGGGTGTAAGTTTTCGTAAAGTTTTTAAATAAAAAAAACTAATTTAAAAATTAGAAAAAAATAATGATTAAATATTAATTTAAAAGGTGTTTTTCTTCTTCTTCATATGTACTACAACCAACTACAGGCTAAGTCCGTCCAAGGCTTCATCCAACGGACCCGAATAGATGCTATAGTTTGCTTACGATTGACCTCTAATATCTTAAGATCTGTCTCTACGCAATCTTGAGAAATGTAAAATTTACGTAAAAAACAAGCTTATTCATAATTAGCCAAATTTAAAACACGCTTTTATTTCTATCTCTATACATTATAAAACGATAACTGTCATCTTACAATTTTGTTCATTCTCATAACACAGAAAAAATCACGTGATATTAATCTTTATATACAAAAGAGATCCAGATGCCTTTTGGCTGTCATCTGTAAAAAATTGATCAGAATTATAACAATATTTATTTATCTCTTATTTAACATCAAAATTTGTTTATCTTCCATTCTTAATATGGAACAATACGAATACGAAGAATTCCATTCTTCAAAATTTGTTTATCTTTCATTTTCTATGTTTTTTTTTTTTCATTTACTCGTCTAATTCGCAACTAAACAGGCTCAGTGTGTAGCTTGATTTGCGCAAAAGCTAAAATGTTTAGTCATTTGTTTCAGATTAAAATCAGCTAAACTTAACGATAATTTATGAAGAAGAAAAAACTAAATTTCTTTTACTTACATGATTAATTAAATGTGGTTTTTAATTTTCGTTGAATATAAATTACAGCGAAAACTGTATTTAAATGATTGAGGAATCATTTATTTTCGAAGACATTAAAAACATATATTTAAAATTCAAAACCCTGAGTGATAAAGTTCTTTTTCCTAGGAAAAAATCTGAAAACAAGTTTCATTCCAAATTCTTCGCGTAGCCCTTGTTTTACTTACCTTTCCTTAAAAATTAACTGCAACTTTCTTTGAAAATATCAATATTGTATGCAGCATTGCATATTGAAAATATATTTAGTTAATTCAAAGGCTGACTTTTGCCGACCTAGTTTTCAAACTCTTAGCCACAGATAATAACTAAAAATCAGTACGGTTTATAATATGTCGTAGGCTTATTAGGAAATCAAATTAGCCTATATATATGCTAAATTGAAAATCCAATCGGATCTTTTCAAACTTCCCATATCACTTCAACATTCGTACACTGTAAAAAATTTGATGTTTTGTTGCCACCATTTTTGGTATTGAGGTAAACTAAAAAAATTTTTTTACTTGTTCATTTTTGCAGTTATTTATTTATGTAATATTTATTTACTTATTTTATTAATTTTTGTTAGTTCATTTATTGACCACACGTATTTTGGTGCGCATTAAAACCAATTTATGACTTATTATTAAAAAAGATTTTGTTTAAAAAAACAAGTCCACTCTGAAAAACAGAACTCTCTTTTTTGACGACTCAACAATCATTGAACTGTATTTCGTTCCTTTTGAGAAACTTTTCGTCCCGAAATCACATGATTCGTGACGCAACTCTCAAAAATATGACAAAAATTTTTCCTCAACTTGGAACGTCATTGCAGTGCATTTATGGGGGATTGTTAACTAAAAAGAAGACTAGACGATAGAAACCAGAATGATTATTCAAGCCGACAGGGCTCTATATTGGTCAAGAAATTGACCTCTTGCTGGAAAGATCCCGGTTCGAGCCTTCAGGGATGGATGTAATTTATCTCGCTGTTCTGCCTGTCTTTCTAGCTTTATTGATGGAGGACGACGTTGATCTACCTATGTGGTGCCCACAAAAAGTAATCAACATTACCGGCCTTCACATACAGTTAGATACCATGGAAAAATGGAATGATGAAATATTTCGTTGCTTATGACGAAATCCATTTCCTCGAAGAAGCGACTATAGATATTTCGTCACTTAGACGAAATGTTTGCTCGGAGCATCATCAAAAACGAAGAGATATTCGAGTATCTATTTCTTGCAGAGCTAGTTTTTAGTAATATATTCGCTCCAATTCTTTCAAGGCCTGGTTTCTTAGGACAAGCTCCTTCTCTGGGCGTCAGCGAGAAGTTGACGTACCGCTGACGCAAACATAATACTGTTTTGTTGGCTCAGTGTGAGCAGTCAGTCCAATGCAGACATTATCTCGCTTTGCGCATGCGTTAATAAAAGTATACAAATACTTATTTTGAATTTGTATCAATTTTGTTATCGTCGACCAGCGCTTCAGAGAACAAATAATGTATTTGTTCAAGAAAAAACACTTTATAGCATAGCTAAATGAAGAAGAAGAGGAAGAAGAAGCTATGTTTAATATTAAAATCAAAATCTTGGCTGATTTCAATGCTCTGTTGGATGGTGT
Source organism: Parasteatoda tepidariorum (assembly GCF_043381705.1). Lineage (NCBI taxonomy): Eukaryota > Metazoa > Arthropoda > Arachnida > Araneae > Theridiidae > Parasteatoda > Parasteatoda tepidariorum. The sequence continues at coordinate 13,606,810 of NC_092207.1, forward strand.
CCGCCATTACTTCTGTCGTTAACGTTACGTCGTAATCCAACTGCAGTTGATTCGGACGTCAGTCGTCGTTCAGGCTGAGAGTTCGATGACGCATGCTGCCTAACTCACAAATTGACCAATCAGGGGTTAGCGCTCGCTTTAAGCTGACGCTTTATAACGCCGACCTGTCCTAAGAAGCCAGACCTATTTACAATTGTTATTTTGCTTAATTTATACACTTTTTTGCACGATAACTACAGTTCTGAACTTAAAAATGTATTTAGTTTATCTCAACGCAAATGATGTGGCAACTATAGACCAAAATCTTTTGCAGTGAACAAATGGCGTCGGCAGATTGCAAAGAGCTGGTTTATCTAATTAATCTATGACTTTAATCCCACATTCTGTCAAAAACTATAATTTTGGACCAAATCTGCGATCAAATGTGACTTTAATAAATCCCTGTAGTAAACAATAAATTCTTTTTAATAAACGTAACGAATTAACAAATTTCGTTAAATTTTTTAAGGATTTTTCATATCGACTGAAGATTTACGGCTACTAAAATATTTAAAGCAACGCTGATGGAACCTTTTTACTTAATATGTATCTTAAGCAGAAATGACTATCGATAAGTTAGTGAATACTTAACCTGGGGTTAAGAACTTAAGAACAAGTCATTAACGATTTACTGTCGAATGTTTCTTTTGTTACCCTCGAGCAGCCGGAAGCGTTATTTAACGTGATAATTTTCAAGGAATCATTTGCCCATTAGTGCTTGCAGTCATTTCCAAGGGACGATTCTAAAACTGCGACATAAGCTCGCAAGATTTCTTTTCGGTAAAAAATATCGAAATTTATGATTTTTAAATATTTACTTACTTAACCATATCAAGAGCATCACGTATAAAGCAGTGGAATAATAAAATAACCTCTTTTTACTTGCAATTACCACGAAATTGAAAAAGTTTGGAAAATGTTTACATAATTCTTTATCAATCATTTATTTACACTCTACAAATATTTTTATAAAGACACTAAGATACATGCAAGTATCGATCTTGATTGGCTGTTGAAACCTGGCATTTGCTTATGTTACTAATTGTTTATTCCATTCTATTTCGAGTAAGACTAGCCCTCCAAATATGATTGAATTCGCTTACGTGTCACATTCCATGTTCTTTCTAAAAGAAAAATTCGGTTTATTATTACTTAAGAGGAAGACAAACACGATGCCGTGTAAAACATAACCTAATTATGCAACCAAGTTGCCAGCTACCCAAAAATTACGGTTTCAATAAAATGTACAAACAAATCATAAATCAAGGTGAAATAAAAGGTATAGAAAAGAAAAAATTATATTTTAACGATATGCGATACGGCGTTATATTTAATTAACTTAATATTTTAACTTATGTGGAGAAACTTATCTCGATTTTAGTCAACATTAAATCACTCACTTGTTTATAAATAATTGGCTAGCTGAAATCAAAGGTCAGGTGTCAGTGTTTCAAATATCTTCTTCTTCTTCAGTTGAAAGCATTTTATATATATATAATTTCGAAGCCTGATTTATTTTTCTTTCTTTTCTTATTTTGTGTTTCTATTTCTTTTACTGTTTTTCAAATTTTTAGATGGAAAAAAGTTTTTTTAGACTGTTTATAAATAAAAAAAAATTTCAGACAGTTCACGACATTTAATGTCATATACATACATAATATACAATATTTTGCATAATATTGCCATGGCTCAATGGTTACAACACTGAACTGTAATTCTGAAATTAGATATTCGATAACCAAAGGCAAATTAAAGTTTGCCCAGCTTTAAATCAATAAGCAGGCCAGCTTGTACAGGTGATTATAATGGCGATTAGTACGCATTGCTGACCATTTTGCCACCAGGTCACAAAATCACGTTGCTTTTTCCTATTTTGATCCTACTATATCAGAAATGCGGTACGAAATACTACTAAAAATTTGCAATTTGCAGGTTCGAATTTAATAGTTTAACAAACTGTTTGCAGCAGTACTAAGGCAAGGGACTCAAATTTCATCGATCTATCAAAATGAACTTTCATTTACAGCGAGATTTTGATGTGAGGAGTTTTGTAGTAAAAACTGTTGTCTAATTTGTTATCTTGGCTTTAGGTAAAGCAAAACACGTTTTTTAGAAGTTCTTCCCATCAAATTAATGCTTTCAGTTATCATTTGGCATGATTCTGTTGCTCGATGCCAATTCATTGTAGTTAACAATTTTCTCTGATACTTATTCATTTCAGAGGTCTTAAATAATCTATTTCTACAGTACTTAAGTACCTTGGAGCCTATATTTTATTTTATTTTATAACCATCGTTAAACAGCCGACCCAATTTTGAGTTTAAGACTACCAATATTTAACTCCCTAACCTTGATATTTTGAACCAAATCCATAAGAGAAGGGAACTTCTAGATCAAGTATTGGAAAAATTTGCCTTCTGGTAGACTTTGGTGGAACTAATAGAATACTCCTAGTAATATACAATTAGTATAATAGTATGAGTATATTTGGGGTCTATTGAAGAAGCACAAATTATCACAATTCCAGAAGTGCCTATTACATAAATTAATTAAGCACTACTCATGCCAATATTATGGCGATATTTTACGGCTCCCCTAAACAAATAAATACCTTTTCTCCATTAATTTTGCTGTTTAGTTCATAACTTTGCTTTTATTTCAATTACCATTGAATTTAAATTATTTATTTTTATGGAAACCTGTTTTAAAGCATAACTGTAAGCAAAATAAACACTTGGCTTCCGCTAATGGAATTATAGAATGTGGGAAACTCTTTCCTTTGATTAAATCAAGACTATAAGCTAGTAAGCATAACTAATAATATCTTTTTTAGTATTTAGAAGAAAAAAAACACAGGCTAATTTTTAACCAATGAAAAAATTCCTTTTTAAAACGTCTCTCTCAAACAGGCGAAGCGAAATTTTAAATAAATATTTTTGGAACGAGGACAAAAATTGCTCCTTGCAGTCGCTTTTCAAATTTAATTTTGGAATTTCAAACTCAATTTGATTATTCAAAAAACGGAATTATATGAGGAAGACGCATAAACAAACTCATGTTTTTATTGTTTTAGATGTAGTAAATCCAAAAAGAAAAATAAGTAAATGAAATAATTACTGAGCTTTCACTAGATTAAAAATTAAAATGCTGCAGGAACAACAACAAAAGTGCGCAATCAATGGAAGAAAATTCTGTTTCCTAGAAGTAAATCGGTGGGGTTAGCTTTGAATTAAAATAGTAATTTTTACATAATAACAGATTCCATAATATCTGAAACACAGAGTGTTCATAATTTTTTTAATAGAGAGTTGGAATTACAAAAATCACCATTAATTATTTTTAAGGAATTTTTATAATTTTTATTCTAAAATGTCTGCATTTTTAACTTTAATTTTCTCTTAAAAAAATTAAAAAAAGGCGTGTGAATTTATTTTCCGGGCAAAAACTAAATTATATCAACAGTTTGTGCAAAATTTCGAAACAATTTTTAGCATAACTCAAAACGAAACTACCTTTATGGAATGGTAATCTATTAAAACAGCTTTCATCTCCGAATACATTCATTTTAAGTTGTTAAAAGTTCGCCTTTCACAGAGATCTTGCTCCAAGTCAAACTTATTTCATTTTGGTGGTTTATCAATATTTCTCCTTAAGCCAACACAATTTTTTTAACTAAGTATATTAAGTTTTAAGAACAATATTCTTAAATTAGAAGAGAAAAAAGTCGTTTGCTCTTACACTTTTTGACATTTTTTTTCCCAATATCCATAGAAATGCTTGATGGATCGTTCCTCAAATTTATGCATGTTATGATCATGTAATTAATCACACTTTACAACAACTATTTAATCGCTAGGAAATTTGTGTGACAAATAAAGATAAAAAAATTTCATTTCTTTAAATTGTCCGCCTCATAATTAGCAATCAATCATGCCTATGTTTATTACGTGCTTTATGCTTGTTCAGTTTCAAAAACTCTCTCTCTCTCTCTCTCTCTCTCTCTCTATATATATATATATATATATATATATATATATATA